>NC_066585.1:131932222-132257222 GCF_024323335.1 Lathyrus oleraceus
GAGAGGCAGAGGTGTTGCCGATGTTAACTTCATCACCTCCAGCAGGCACACCAAAATGAGAATTAAAATCATTGATAGTAAATGTAATAAACTTATCCTTAAGGTTAAATTCTAATCAATCTTCAGTAATCTTCAAATTACAATAGAATTCTTTAACCAATTCAGCGTCATAATCCTTTTCAAACTTGAGAACTTAAATAAACCATGATTCTCAAAAGGAGCTAACAACTTAATTCCTAATTTAGTTTCGAACTGCTTTTAAACAAAGTACTCAGACTCAACATGGTTGATTGAAAAATTCCATACATACCTCAGTATACTTTCTTTAGGAAGCATCCTGCGAACTTTCATACTGACCAGAGAAACATCTTTTACTGAGCCTTGGCGAGAAGTACCAATTGTAATACCTCAAAATTTGCCCCCCTCATTCATGCATTCATTTTTAGGTCATTTAACATTTCATATTGCATTTCATCATGTCAATCGGAATTAGATCCAAGAAGCTTGAATATCATCCAAGACACTTTGTGGGTCCTATCTGGGTGATCAGTCAACACAAGGGAATGACTTGAGATACTTCCAACATGTTCAAATGGGGTCTATTCATCAGTCAAAACGTTAATCTTGAAGGAGCAAAAGTTTGTTCATGAGCTGTCATGCTCGCTAGGCGACCAGAATGGGTCGCCTAGCGAGTCCCAAAAAAAGCCACCAAAATCACCTATGCTCAGAGGAATTTCTTGAACTGTCATGCTCGTTAGGCGAAGCCCACGCGTTTTGAAAAAAGAAAAAAAAAAGAAAAAAAAAAGAAAAAAAAAGAAAAAAGAAATAAATAAATAAAATATAACAGAAAAATCTTGGACTTGGACCTCTCTCATTTGAGCCCACAAAGCCACGGAAATCAAGTTATAAATCCTGAAATTTCAGTAAAGGAAAGAAGAAAAAAAGAAGGAGAATTGGTGAAAGCTAAAAACACTCTGAAGTTTCCTTGGAACAAAACCCTAGAGAGATTCTAACTAATTCAGAGCAACCTCCAGAGACTGAAGGGAACTCATCTGCAAAGAACCAATTCCCTCTCATATAAACCCTAAGATTTTTCTGCAAAGCCAACGGTGCAATTCAATTTCAATCAATCCTCCCCAATCAGGTATGCCCTATTTCCACTACTTTATACTTTCAACCTGAAATTTCTGAATGTATGAGGTATTATGGGTGAATTTGGAAGAGTGGGTCGTTAGGTTTTGCATGTGGGCACATGTTTTAGTATGTATGTCATGCCTTGATGTGTGGATCCTGGCCCCATGACTTTGAATTTTGATACCCTTTTGATGCATGTGTTTGACAAGAGGTTTAGGCATCCTACACTTGGTTGCTTTTTGTGAGCTCTTTTTGTGAATTTTAATGGCATGATTCATGTGGTTACATTTTGATTTGGGGAAACTCTTGATTGCACCCCATCTTGTCACTCTAACCTGTTTGTTGAGTTTTTTGTGAGGGCTCACATGACTCCTGAAAGGATAGCTTGCTTGGCATTCCACTTTATTTGTGGGATACCATTTGGAGATTTATTCCTATTACCTGTATTGACTTGCTTTCTTTGATGGTGCCAGCTCGAGAGATCTCTGGGTTTCTTATTTCTTTAGCTGTTATTACTTCGGATCTTTATCTGTGTGGTAGACCTCTTGATCCCTTTATCTTTCCCGCATTTTACCGCTTTCTTAGCTGGAAGACCTCGATAGGATGCAATGTTTTCTTTTGTTTGTTTACTTTTGTGCCCAAGGACCTCCAAAAGGAGGCACCAGTGCTAAAGACCTCTACGAAGAGGCAATTGACGGATAAAAGGGATTAGTAATCAATCCCCCGTTATTCAGTGTGTCGTTCTTTATGCTCACACTACGTGCTGATGCTTCAGAACAAAAGCCCAAGATCTTTTGTCCGGTCAGTCAGTGGAGAGGGTTCCACCTTTCTGAATCCCCACTTTTTGTCATGAGCTCACCCTGTCCAGGGTTAAGAGCTATGAGGTCTTATCCTCATTACCCTTTTGATCTGCTCACCCTGACGTTCAATGTCAGTGGTTAAGAGCCTATTTGATTACCTATTCCATGGCTTGTTTGTCGAGGTTGATATGACCCCTCTTGACTAAAGCCCTACCCATGTATGTTTCAGCCCCCTTGGTGGCATTTTACTTTATGCATGTTTGTTTTGTATGGTGTGATCGTCTCCCTATAGGATTGCTAGGCTTCGTATAGTCTCTCGTTTGCATGTCAATTAAGGTAGCACTGTTCCTTCGTCTAGGACTTCCTTTTTTGCATGAGCATTCCTAAAACACAAACAAACTCATTGATTTTTCTTCTCCTAAGAACACGCTAACTCCTTCTACTACAGGTGAGTAAGTCTCCAAAGGTCGAGCATCCGGTAGATTGCGTAGTAACGTCGTTCATCTAAAAAACACAACCCTTAACCCGTAGGTAGCCGAACTACGGCTTGCTCTGATTCTCATTCCAGATGAGATACGTAGGCATAAGACGCGATGTTTTAACGAGCACACTCCTCTTTAACCCATAGGTAGACGAGCTACGAAGACTCTGATTCTCATATCCAGATGAGATACGTATGCAGTGGATGCGATATCCGTGCGAGTCATTTTCTTTTGACCCCCTCTTTTAGCAAATAGTACATTAGATAAACCCACACCCTTTAGACAAGAACAACAAAAGTGGATCCCGTAGAGTTCTACGGATGCGTAGGGGTGCTAATACCTTCCCTTCGCATAATCGACTCCCGAACCCAAGATTTGGTTGCGAGACCTTGTCTTTTCCTTTCCCTTTTCCAGGTTTACTTCGAGCGTTTCCTTTCCCTCCTTTGGGATAAATAACGCGCGGTGGCGACTCTTCTGTCTTTTCTTTCTCGCCGGTTGTTTTTCGCATCTCCTTTTTCAGGTTGCGACAGCTGGCGACTCTGCTGGGGACCCTGGTTTCCCTGAGCGAGTCCCTCCTAGCTTTTTTAGGTTGTTTGTTTATTGGGTGTTCATTCTTTTGTACAATTATTTATTTTTCAATATTTACCTGCTTCATTGCATTGTGTACATATCATTGCTGTATCTGTTGGCTCTGCTGTTGGTTTGTTTGTTTGTTGGGATGGGGTGTTCTATGAGAGATAAGCCCATTACCCAGGCTTGAGTGTACACACAGGTTTTAGAGTGGATAGTCATGAGGCTTGCGTGGCGTGTTGCTACGTTAAGTCGTTCATGAAGACCCACATCCAGACGAGGTTTCTTTTGGATATATTCTGTCCTATGGGTGTTCTATAACGGCAGATGTTCCTCTAGAAATCGTCGACTCTGGTGACCATTTCCCGAGAACTCAGTCGAGGCCTCTCCTCCAAGACGTGATTATGTTAGCTCTGGTGGGCGCATTCTCGCTGATCAATCCGAGGACCCCGAGATTGGGAACTTGCTATTAGGATGTCCTGTTGAGGGGAGTCAGTGGAGGTCTTTTATCCCGTAATAATGCCAAAGCTTCAGTGGTAAACGAATTATTCTCGACCGAAGGGCCGAAGTTGACAAACTTCTGTTCTTAGAACCTACCAGTGAGGGGCGGGCTAAATTCAGGAAACCTTAACCTCCAACCAACCCAGTTTTCTGGAGCAGAGTTCTGATCTTGTATTATATTCTTCAGTGGGTTTCTCTTCAGACAGTGCGACCCAACAGATATTCAAGCAGATACAACAACCTTGATTTGCATGTCACTGCATTGCATCACATCATTTACATTCATATCATTTAACACATGTTTATCTATTCCCAGGGGTTCATATCTTCTTCTTGATTCTAGTCGGGGTTTTCTTCTTATACTGTTTATCAAATGTGAGACCGGAATCAAGGAGGTAGAATACCTTTTGGAATTGATAAACATGTCATTGCATTTGCATATCCGTCAGCATCTCTTGTATAACAGGTACCGCCACAGTGTTCTTAGTTGTTTGGTGTTCCACTAGCAGGATAGCTGACTCAGGCATTCACCGGTACGGTACACGCAGAAACCACCAGAGAGTAATAGAAAGCCTACAAGCAGAACTCGCCGAGATGAAGATTCGCATGAATCAGTTCATGGATGTGGTTCAAGGGGTGGCTCAGGGACAGCAAGAGCTCAGGCAGATTATGCAGAGGAATCCCGCCACTACTCAACCAGAGACGTTGACTGATCCTCCAGCTGGAGAGGTTAATGAACCCAGTGGACCGGGGCCTACCCCGATCCTACTTGTCAACTCCGATCAGCAACCCGTCCATGATGATCAGGAGGATCAGTTCCCCTTGCTTCAGGAGGACTTTGGTATGAGTCATGGTATGGACCCTATGTTTCGGAGATTGGAAGAGAGGTTGAAGGCAGTGGAAGGACAGAATCCTCTGGGGGTAGACGTTGCTGACTTGGGATTGGTCCCAGGCGTGAGGGTGCCACCGAAATTCAAGGTCCCGATATTCGACAAATACATCGGCAACTCTTGCCCGAAGACCCATGTGCAAGCCTACTTCCGTAAAATGGTTGCATACTCTAACGATGAAAAGTTGCTTATGTACTTTTTTTCCAGGATAGCCTAGATGGGGCATCCCTGGAATGGTATATGAGACTGGACAGAGCCCACATCCGCTGCTGGAGGGATTTGGCTGAGGCTTTCGTGAAGCAGTATCAGTATAATGCAAACATGGCTCCGGACAGAACTCAACTTCAGAATCTGTCTCTTAAAGGCAATGAGTGCTTCAGGGAATACGCTCAACGCTGGAGGGAGACAGCTTCCCGTGTTCAACCTCCTATGTTGGAGAAGGAAATGGATAACATGTTCATGAACACTCTGCCCGGACCTTACTTGGAGCGCCTGGTGGGTTGCAATGCCTCCAACTTTGCTGATGTAGTCTCAACCGGTGAGAGGGTGGAGAACTATTTGAAGACATACGAGACCCAAAGTGGAGGTGGATCTTCATCAGGGGTGAAGAAGCCGTTCATTCAGGGACAGAAGAGGAGAGAAGGGGATGCAAGTGCCTTATCTTCTTATCAGAATAGGGGTAACCGGAAGAATAACTTTCAGGACTATCATCAACAACCGTATGTTGCGGCTGTGACCATTCCAGCTACAACACCACTACAACAACAACAACCACAACGTCAGCAAACTCAGTACCAACAACAACAACAACCGGGTAACAGACCCGCCTATCAACAAAGGCAAAGGATGATGGACCGACGTTTCGACACTCTTCTAATATCGTACGCTCAACTACTTTCTAGTCTTCAACAACTACAACTTGTGCAGTTACGCACTCTGGCTCCTCCCGTTGGTAGACTTCCGATGGGTTACGACGCCAACGCTAGGTGTAGCTTCCACTATGGGGCACCTGGCCACGATATTGAGAACTGCAAAGCTTTTAAGCACGTAGTTCAGGACCTCATAGATTCAAAGGCCATCGACCTTGCACCGGCTCCGAATGTCGTCAACAATCCCATGCCCCAGCATGGTGGTGCGAATGTTAATATGATGGAAGGGGAAGCCAGACCCGTCAAAGATGTGTTGAAGCTGAAGACTCCGTTGTCGGATATCAAGGGATACTTGTTGAAGGCCGATGTTTTCCCCGGTTGTGGGAAAGGTTGTTTGGATTGTGCTACTTAAAGTGGAGGTTGTTTGAAGCTACAGCAGGGTATCCAGGTCTTGCTCGACAAAGGTATCCTCCAGGTTGAAGATTTGTCTGTCCAAGAGTTTGTGGAAGGGGTTGAGGAAGAGGTGTGTGAAGATGCTACTGATGAATTCGCAGATGTTGTTCCTACTGATTCTGTAATCCATGATGATGTATTTAATTTTTCCAATGTGGTTGATTCTGATGTAATTGAACTTGATTCCGATGTTTCGGATGTGTGTACTTCAACACTTCAGACTCGTCAGGGGCCGATTACTTTCTCCAGTGCTGGTATCATTCAGTATGGCTAGGTCTCTGCGGTCAACGATGAAGATGGGGATAGCGATTACGACATCGATAACTGGGTGCGTCCGAGGATCCCAGGTGAAGTCATCAATAATTGGTCTTCTGAGGAGATTGTCCAAGTCACTTTTTCGGAGGAGTAATTTTTCTTGTTTATTCATGCATATCCAAGTCTTACGTTCCGCCCAGGGCGTAATGACTCATTGTAGGGCTCATCTATGTGGATACTTGCATTTTTTATCATAAATAAAGGACGTCTTTTTGCATTCAAATATTTTGTTCACTGTCTTTCAATATTTTCAGTTTTCAAAAAATATATTTGGCAATGTTTTGTTTAGTTTTCATTCCTTGTTCACACTCATAAGCACATACCATCACTCATGCAGATGCACATCACCGGGTCCTATTGATAACAGTTCTGCTATGGCTCGCTTCGACTTTGAAAATCCAATCTTTCAAGCTGAAGAAGAGGGTGATGAAGACTGTGAACTCCCTAAAGAACTTACCAGGTTATTAAAACAGGAGGAAAGGGTCATTCAACCGCATCAAGAGTCTGTTGAAGTGATTAATCTCGGCACCGAGGACGCCAAGAGAGAAATCAAGATAGGGGCTGCTTTGGAAGACGATGTGAAGAAGGGGCTGATTGAATTGCTGCAAGAATATGTTGAAATCTTTGCTTGGTCTTATCAGGACATTCCCGGGCTTGACACGGACATTGTGGTACACCGTTTGCCTCTCAAAGAAGGTTGTCCTCCGGTCAAGCAGAAGCTCAGCAGAACGAGACCAGAGATGGTTGTCAAGATAAAGGAAGAAGTGAAAAAACAGTTGGATGCAGGGTTTCTAGCAGTCACAAATTATCCGCCATGGGTTGCAAATATTGTTCCAGTACCTAAGAAGGATGGAAAGGTACGGATGTGTGTTGACTATCGGGATCTGAACAGAGCTAGTCCTAAAGATGATTTCCCATTACCTCACATCGACGTTTTGGTGGATAACACAGCTCAGTTCTCGGTATTCTCCTTTATGGATGGCTTTTCTGGCTATAATCAAATTAAGATGGCCCAAGAAGACATGGAGAAGACAACATTCATAACCCCATGGGGCACCTTCTGCTACAAGGTGATGTCGTTTGGTCTGAAAAATGCCGGAGCAACATATCAACGAGCGATGGTGACTCTTTTCCATGATATGATTCATCATGAAATCGAGGTTTATGTTGATGATATGATTGCCAAATCTTAGACGGAAGAAGAACATTTGGTGAATTTGTAGAAATTATTTGAGCGTTTGAGAAAATTCAAGCTGAGGCTTAATCCGAACAAGTGTACTTTTGGGGTGAGATCTGGAAAATTACTGGGTTTTATTGTTAGTGAAAAAGGGATCGAGGTGGATCCGGCCAAAGTGAAAGCGATACAGGAAATGCCTGAGCCAAGAACAGAGAAACAAGTCTGTGGTTTCTTAGGGAGGTTGAACTACATTGCAAGGTTCATCTCTCACCTAACAGCCACGTGCGAGCCAATATTCAAATTGCTGAGAAAAGATCAGGCTATCAGGTGGAATGATGATTTCCAAAGGGCTTTTGAGAAGATAAAAGAGTATTTGCAGAATCCTCCTATCCTTATGCCTCCGGTCCCAGGGAGACCGCTGATTATGTACTAGACAATTCCATGGGTTGTGTTCTCGGTCAACACGACGAGACAGGTAGGAAAGAGCATGCCATCTACTACCTGAGTAAGAAATTCACATATTGCGAGTCGAGATACTCGATGCTTGAAAAGACATGTTGTGCACTTGCATGGGCTGCTAAGCGTTTGAGACAATACATGCTGTCTCACGCAACCTTACTGATCTCCAAGATGGATCCAGTCAAATACATATTCGAGAATCCAACTCTCACCGGAAGGGTTGCTCGTTGGAAAATGGTACTGACAGAGTACGATATCCAGTATACATCCCAGAAAGCCATCAAAGGGAGTATTCTGTGAGACTATCTTGTTCAGCAGCCGATTGATGATTATGAGTTGATGAAGTTTGATTTTCCAGATGAAGACATCATGTTCCTCAAGATGAAAGACTGTGAAGAGCCAGTTGTTAAGGAGGGACCTGATCCAGACGAAAAGTGGACTTTGTTGTTTGATGGGGCTGTCAATGCTAGAGGAAGTGGAATTGGAGCTGTCATTACTACTCCGAAAGGTGCCCACATGCCTTTCACCGCTCGTCTGACTTTTGAGTGCACAAATAATGAAGCTGAGTATGAAGCCTGTATCTTGGGTATTGAGCAAGCCATTGATTTGAGAATCAAGACTCTGGACATCTTCGGAGATTCAGCTCTAGTGATCAATCAAGTGAATGGTGTTTGGAACACCCTCCAGCCCAATCTGGTCCCTTACAGAGATTACACGAGAAGACTATTGACTTTCTTCACAACTGTAAAGCTGTATCACATACCTCGTGATGAGAACCAGATGGCAGATGCTCTTGCCACCCTATCCTCCATGATCAACGTGATTCGGTGGAACCACGCTCCCAGGATCGATGTGATGCGCCTCGACAGGGCCGCATATGTGTTTGCTTCTGAACTGGTAGTTGACGACAAGCCCTGGTATGACGATATCAAGCGCTTTCTGAAGAATCAAGAGTACCCTGCAGGGGCATCCAACAATGATAGGAAGACTTTGAGAAGATTGGCAGGAAGTTTCTTCTTGAACAAAGACGATGTGCTGTATAAGAGGAACTTCGACATGGTTTTGCTCAGATGCGTGGATAGACACGAAGCAGACATGTTAATGCAGGAAGTTCATGAAGGCTCATTCGGTACTCATGCCGGCGGACATGCAATGGCTAAGAAATTGTTGAGAGCGGGATATTACTGGATGACCAAGGAATCTGATTGTTTCAAATATGCTCGGAAGTGTCATAAATGCCAGATTTATGCTGATAAGGTACATGTGCCGCCAAATCCTTTGAATGTGATGTCTTCGCCGTGTCCTTTTGCTATATGGGGCATCGATATGATTGGAAAGATTGAGCCGACCGCCTCCAATGGGCATCGCTTCATCCTTGTTGCCATCGACTATTTCACCAAGTGGGTCGAAGCAGCATCATTCGCGAATGTCATTAGACATGTGGTTGCCCGTTTCATCAAGAAAGAAATCATTTGTCGCTATGGGATTCCCGAAAGAATCATTTCTGATAATGGTTCTAATCTCAACAACAAAATGATGAAGGAGTTGTGCCAGCACTTCAACATTCAGCATCACAATTCTTCCCCTTACCGCCCTAAGATGAACGGTGCTGTTGAGGCGGCAAATAAGAACATAAAGAAGATTGTGCAGAAGATGGTCGTTACGCACAGAGATTGGCATGAGATGCTACCCTTCGCCTTGCATGGGTACCGTACTTCAGTACGTACATCGACCGGGGCAACCCCTTACTCCCTTGTGTATGGTATGGAAGCAGTCCTACCTGTTGAAGTGAAGATTCCTTCTCTAAGAGTCCTGTTGGATGTCAAGTTAGACGAAGCTGAATGGATTCAGACAAGGTTCAATGAGTTGAGTCTTATCAAAGAGAAGTGAATGGTAGCCATTTGTCATGGGCAGTTGTATCAAAGTTGGATGAAGAGAGCCTTTGATCAGAAAGTGCGTCCTCGATGCTTCCAGGTCGGAGATTTGGTGTTGAAAAGCATCCTTCCTCCTCAAACAGATCACAGGGGCAAGTGGACTCCTAACTATGATGGATCGTATATTGTCACCAAGGTTTTTGATGGTGGGGCCTTAATTCTTGCAACTATGGATGGTGAAAACTTCACTTCCCCTGTGAACTCAGACGCAGTTAAAAAATACTTCGCATAAAATAGACCCGCTGGACAGTAAAAAGAATAGTCCAGGTTAAAATGAGCATCCGGACGAACCAAGAAAATGAAAAGGTTCGGGCAAAAATTAGGGATTAAAAATGAAAAGGTCGTACACCCAGTAAGTTGAAAACCTGAAAAGGCAACTTAGGCAAAAATGGGTATTCTGGTGGATTGAAAACCCGAAAAGGGGGATCCAGGCAAAAGTTAGGGATTAAACGAATGACTGCGTTCTGAGTAGTTCTGAATCTCATCTCGTGTCAATGACTGGAAACTTTTGAAGGATAGGAAACAGTCCAATCACTCTTTTCAGAAAGCTGATCATCTGGAGGATCTTGAAGACGAGCAAGTCATAGCAGAATTGGAACCCAATAGAAATCCATTTCACATTGCCATTAGATTAATTTCTGTTTTTATCTTTTGTGCGATTACCTCTTTCCAGGGATTGCTTCCTGATGTAAATGCCTATTCAGGGGCCATTCAATCAATAAAATCATGTTATTCAGTATATCTCTGTTTTCATTTTCATTTTACTATTTTGTTTGCAAAAATGACGTCCGAATTTTTTGATAAACATTGCATCATGAAACATAAGAGCTTTACAGGTACATGCTTAATAAACATTTAAAATTACTGTAAATGTTAAGTGCTTTAGATCGTCTATTCAGAACAGGTACCCTCGGGGCATTTCCTTAAGGTTCCCAGCCGATGATCGTGAATGTTTCCCCCCAACAGTCGAAGTTGGTATCTTACCCCTGCAGAGCTGATCAGAGCATTGGATTCTTTGATCCCCACCAGGCTCTCACTGCTGTACCTCCCCCAAGCGGTTGTTTCAGAATATACACTCCCCAGTAGAGTTGACAGTGCCAGACTATATATCCCCAGCGGAGTTGACAGTGTCAGCCTGTATCTTCCCAGCAGAAGCGGCTGCTCCTCAGGGTTCGATGCTAGATCGATGATCTCGACACCAGATCCATGGTCTTTTTCCTTGAAGCAGAATCTCGGTACCGTATCGGTGTTCGCTTCCCCTGCTAAGTCGTCTCTCTCGCAAATTATGGTTGCCAGAACCACTATCGCTTTCCCCCAACAGCAGGTTTTCAGTGCTGTTCTCTCCCTAGTCAGAGTCTCGGTATTTCGTCATTGCTAGAACACCGTGTGGCGGGTCATTTCCCCACAGAGTTCTTTGCACTGTGCATCTCCAACAGCCTTGTCAGAGTCCAGAATATGGTGATCATTTCCCCAACAGATTCCCTTGCCTCGGCTTGGTATTCTACCCAGCATTTCGCATCCCTGCATGTAGAATCATATTGCATTGCATCCTCCCAAATCACGTAGCATTTCCATTTGCATGGGGAATTACGCCATTGAAAAATTCAAACATACGCATGTAAGCATAAAACATTCTCGGTATCCCAAGTGATAAGCTAGAAGTTGTTTCCAGTATTCAGACTGAAGATTGTTCATGACTTACCTTTATTATCCCCAGTAAGTGTCATTGGCCCATGCGCCGCCTCTATTATCTTTCCCTATTTCTGCCGATGCTGACAGGCATGAAGTTTCCAGTATTCAGACCAAAGTGGCATTCAGGCCAGTTTCCGGTATTCAGACCGAAGTGCCGTTCAGGCCAGTTTTCCGATGTTCAGATCGAAGAAGTTTCCGACGTTCAGGTCGATGCAACTTGCGGCATTCAGGCCAGTTTTTCGATGTTCAGATCGAAGAAGTTTCCGACGTTCAGGTCGATGCAACTTGCGGCATTCAGGCCAATTTTCCGATATTCAGATCGAAGTGGCATTCAGGCCAATTCTCCGATATTCAGATCAAAGTGGCATTCAGGCCAGTTTTCCGATGTTCAGATCGAAGAAGTTTCCGACGTTTAGGTCGATGCAACTTGTGGCATTCAGGCCAATTTTCCGATATTCAGATCGAAGTGGCATTCAGGCTAATTTTCTGATATTCAGATTGAAGTGGCGTTCAGGCCAGTTTTCCGATGTTCAGATCGAAGAAGTTTCCGACATTCAGGTCGACGCAACTTGTGGCATTCAGGCCAGCCTCTCGGTGTTCATACCGATATTAATAATCTCATATCTTTCGATGTTCAGATCGAAGTCATTTCCAGTATTCAGACTGATGAGCGGCATTCAGGCCATGGTTATTTCTGTGTTACCATTTATTTTGGTATCCAGGTTAACATTCTTTTTCGGTATTCAGACTGACTCTCACCGTACCAGACGGATTCTTCTTTCAAGACCACCTCTTTGCTGATTCTGACAGGCATTGTTACTTCACTTCACTTCAGTGCAAATTTTTGGGCTTTTATTGTATTCAATCCCTTGATACCTCGAAAGTGCGAAAGCCGCTGCTATCTTCTTTTCGGGTCTCCAGTTGATTGAATAGGGGCAGCTGTAATACCTCAAAATTTGCTCCCCTCATTCATGCATTCATTTTTAGGTCATTTAACATTTCATATTGCATTTCATCATGTCAATCGGAATTAGATCCAAGAAGCTTGAATACCATCCAAGACACTTTGTGGGTCCTATCTGGGTGATCAGTCAACACAAGGGAATGGCTTGAGATACTTCCAACATGTTCAAATGGGGTCTATTCATCAGTCAAAATGTTAATCTTGAAGGAGCAAAAGTTTGTTCATGAGCTGTCATGCTCGCTAGGCGAGAAGAATGGGTCGCCTAGCGAGTCCCAAGAAAAGCCACCAGAATCACCTACGCTCAGAGGAATTTCTTGAACTGTCATGCTCGCTAGGCAAAGCCCACGCGTTTTGAATAAATAAATAAATAAATAAATAAATATATATATATATATATATATATATATATATATATATATATATATATATAAAACGAAAAAAAAAGAAAAAATAAATAAATAAATAAATAAATAAATAAATAAATAAATAAATAAAATATAACAGAAAAATCTTGGAATTGGACCTCTCTCATTTGAGCCCACAAAGCCACGAAAATCAAGTTATAAATCCTGAAATTTCAGTAAAGGAAAGAAGAAAAAAGAAGGAGAATTGGTGAAAGCTGAAAACACTCTGAAGTTTCCTTGGAACAAAACCCTAGAGAGATTCTAACTAATTCAGAGCAACCTCCAGAGACTGAAGGGAACTCATCTACAAAGAACCAATTCTCTCTCATATAAACCCTAAGATTGTTCTGCAAAGCCAACGGTGCAATTCAATTTCAATCAATCCTCCCCAATCAGGTATGCCCTATTTCCACTACTTTATACTTTCAACCTGAAATTTCTGAATGTATGAGGTATTATGGGTGAATTTGGAAGAGTGGGTCGTTAGGTTTTGCATGTGGGCACATGTTTTAGTATGTATGTCATGCCTTGATGTGTGGATCCTTGCCCCATGACTTTGAATTTTGATACCCTTTTGATGCATGTGTTTGACAAGAGGTTTAGGCCTCCTACACTTGGTTGCTTTTTGTGAGCTCTTTTTGTGAATTTTAATGGCATGATTCATGTGGTTACATTTTGATTTGGGGCAACTCTTGATTGCACCCCATCTTGTCACTCTAACCTGTTTGTTGAGTTTTTTGTGAGGGCTCACATGACTCCTGAAAGGATAGCTTGCTTGGCATTCCAATTTATTTGTGGGATACCATTTGGAGATTTATTCCGATTACCTGTATTGACTTGCTTTCTTTGATGGTGCCAGCTCGAGAGATCTCTGGGTTTCTTATTTCTTTAGCTGTTATTACTTCGGATCTTTATCCGTGTGGTAGACCTCTTGATCCCTTTATCTTTCCCGCATTTTACCGCTTTCTTAGCTGAAAGACCTCGATAGGGGGCAATGTTTTCTTTTGTTTGTTTACTTTTGTGCCCAAGGACCTCCAAAAGGAGGCACCAGGGCTAAAGACCTCCACGAAGAGGCAATTGACGGATAAAAGGGATTAGTAATCAATCCCCCGTTATTCAATGTGTCGTTCTTTATGCTCGCACTACATGCTGATGCTTCAGAATAAAAGCCCAAGATCTTTTGTCCGATCAGTCAGTGGAGAGGGTTCCACCTTTCTGAATCCCCACTTTTTGTCATGAGCTCACCCTGTCCAGGGTTAAGAGCTATGAGGTCTTATCCTTATTACCCTTTTGATCTGCTCACCCTGACATTCAATGTCAGTGGTTAAGAGCCCATTTGATTACCTATTCGATGGCTTGTTTGTCGAGGTTGATATGACCCCTCTTGACTAAAGCCCTACCCATGTATGTTTGAGCCCCCTTGGTGGCATTTTACTTTATGCATGTTTGTTTTGTCTGGTGTGATCGTCTCCCCATAGGATTGCTAGGCTTCGTATAGTCTCTCGTTTGCATGTCAATTAAGGTAGCACTGTTCCTTCGTCTAGGACTTCCTTTTTTGCATGAGCATTCCTAAAACACAAACAAACTCATTGATTTTTCTTCTCCTAAGAACACGCTAACTCCTTCTACTACAGACGAGTAAGTCTCCAAAGGTCGAGCATCCGGTAGATTGCGTAGTAACGTCGTTCATCTAAAAAACACAACCCTTAACCCGTAGGTAGCCGAACTAAGGCTTGCTCTGATTCTCATTCCAGATGAGACACGTAGGCATAAGACGCGATGTCTTAGCGAGCACACTCCTCTTTAACCCATAGGTAGCCGAGCTACGAAGACTCTGATTCTCATATCCAGATGAGATACGTATGCAGTGGATGCGATATCCGTGCGAGTCATTTTCTTTTGACCCCCTCTTTTAGCAAATAGTACATTAGATAAACCCACACCCTTTAGACAAGAACAACAAAAGTGGATCCCGTAGAGTACTACGGATGCGTAGGGGTGCTAATACCTTCCCTTCGCATAATCGACTCCCGAACCCAAGATTTGGTTGCGAGACCTTGTCTTTTCCTTTCCCTTTTCCAGGTTTACTTCGAGCGTTTCCTTTCCCTCCTTTGGGATAAATAACGCGCGGTGGCGACTCTTCTGTCTTTTCTTTCTTGCCGGTTGTTTTTTCGCATCTCCTTTTTCAGGTTGCGACACCAATTTTTGCCTTTTTTTTAACCTTAACATTAGATGATTATTTGCTTGCTCGAACTTTGGTTCTAGGCCTTTTTGGAACTTGAGGAGGAGATGGATTTTAAGTTGAGACTTTCTTTTTCCCTTTTTGCTTCTCAAATAATTTGTTTTGAGGAGACATGTTCATGAATTGATTAAGATGAATATTTGGAGAAATGGGTTTTGAGAAATGAGAGTGAAGATGATGATTGATGAAGATGAAATGATGAGATGAATGTTTTATGATGATGTAGTGTGATGTTTATGATTTTTTCTCAATTGGGTTTTAATGGTTTGAAAACAAAATGAAAAGAGAATGAAAGTAAAAAAGTAAAACTGAATGAGATTAAAAAGTAAGTGTGACTTTTTAGTTCATTATTCGAATCAGGTTGTTTTTGTGATTCAAATCATGCATTTGAAAAATTAAGAAAATTGAGTCGTGATTCGGATCAAGTTGTAGATGTGATTCGAATCAGACTTCAGTCGCGCCCAAAACATTGAAATTTCAATTTGTTTGATTCAAATTAGACTTCCTTCATGATATGAATCGTGAAGCAAATTTTTGAAATAAAACATTTTACTGCATGAAAAAAACGTTTTAATCAAATCCAAAAATTATTTTTAGTGGTAATAAAAACTTTTAATGAGAAATACATTGAATGCAAATGATTTCTTTTAATGACATGCATGAATGTAAAGAAAAATGAGTCACTCTAATGCAGATATTTAAAATGATTTTTAATGAAAAATACATTTTGTTGTGAATGCAAAAATAAGTTTAATGCACAAGAAATCAAATGGTAATGCATGAATACTACACATGAATACAATGAGCGGGCGAAATAAAAAATAAACGGATGCATTGAATGTTTGTATGATTAGGGCATGAAATGCACGAACATATCACATACACAAGCATGCTTCAAACATATAATACATTTAGGCATTGAATAATTACAGTTGCGTACACCCAAAAAGAAATAAAGAAGGGTTGTAACGATCATACCAATTTTGACGGTCTAGGCTTAACTTGCTGCACACGAGAACAAATGGTAATCACAACTAAACATAATAAGCTAATAATATGACCAATCATATACGGATTGGATAAAAGTCCTCCTGCACGTATACAGATTATGAATAGACTCTAATTTATTAGGCTTCAGATAAACTTTGAATGACAATGATTTGGTTATCACTGATTAACACAACTTGCCAATCCCGAATAACTGATTCAACTCTTTGATGATTAATATCAATTCAAGGAGCATAATTTATCCTTGAATCTTTTGTAATAGTTGAAACTTCGGAGAATCATTGCTAATAGTCATAAAATTTCCTTCATCTTCTTTTTACGATAACCTTGGAAGAATAGGTCACTTAGAATATGCTTTTTGTTTCTTTTTTCATCTCACAAAACTTCTAGCATGTTGTAGTGTGAATGCATGTTCATCTTTTATTAGGATTAATCAAGAGAAAACTTCAAGACATAATGTCAGGTTTTCGATTACTCTGCACATACCTCAAAATATTGTCAGTTTAATCCTTAATGAATAAAAACTTAGAGAATATCTTAATTCTAATTAATGTTTGAAGAATATTCTAGTAAGATTTTACTTTAAGTTAATCTATGTAATGCATGTAATGAAGAATCAGACATTAGTAGATCAATGTAGATTCATTCAAATTCATTAAATTACATAAGCTTCCAAACAATTAGAAAAACCCGTCTAGGATTGAAGGAATCATATCCCCAAATTTTGGAGTCGCAAGAATTTGATCAAAAAGCCCCACTCTGATACCAATTGTTAGGTGAGAATATGAACAAAAAGAGGTCTAAAAGGGCGGGGGGGGGGGGGGGGGGGTTGATTAGACCCTTTCCCTATTAGGCAATTTAGAAAACATTTCAGGTCCCATAAACAAAACTAGAGATTTTAATAAACGCATAAGCAAAAAACAAAACAAGAGAGATTAGAAGCATCTCAATGAATTAAACCAAGTGAAATAATACATGATGTTACTAAGTTCTCAATTGCTTCTCATGCGGGACAATTATAAGATAACTAAAGCCTCTTTAAGCAAAGCAATTTAAAAACTCTTCACATAGATATTCATTCATGACATAAGTGTCTTCATGATAATTTAATAAGATTGAAACACTACAAACCTACACTTATACATAAAATCTCAATAAGCAAAGTCTAACTTATGTGGTATACAATCTATTCGATTATGCAATATATGCAATAACGATATAATGGATGCTAGTAAAATAAATAAGTTAATGGCAAAAGAAAAGATGCACAAAGATAATTAATCACTAGAAAATAATCACGATCTTCCACTATTTTGATAAGTTTGATACAACCATTTTGGTTACAACAAACTATCACACGATAATTCAATATGTTGATGCAGATACTCAAACTGCTAATAAGAATAAGATCTCTAAAAGATCTTGATCCAATAACCATTATATCCACAATAACCTTCTGCAAATATTTGTGTGTGATAATCCATATGATCCCAATGATTTCTTGTCTGAGCGATTGTCATTAACTAAGGGTTTTCTTGAAAAAATCCCAAGTTTCTCTGTGAGCAATCTTTTTCTAACGCCACCAAAGAAGGGCAACTTCCAACTCTGCCTTACGGAATGTTGATAATTGATCTCGCCAAGCTCTTCCTTGGAGTATATTGAAAAACTCTCTTCTTGAGTGATAATAAAAAAGACCAAACTGCATTCAAGAAATGATACATGTACCTGTTACAAACAACAAACTCCATACAAAAATATTAGATACCCTAATGTACCACCAAACTTCTTCAACACTCAATCTTTAGAGATGAAGGTCCTCAACAATGAAAGAGACTAAGGATGAAGATGATGAACAATGACAGAATATCTCACAAATAATCTAAAAGCACACGATGTTAGTTAAGGGATTAAATAAATTTGAATAAAAAACACACATAAGGTTCTCTCAAATTTCTAGGTGAATGAGTCTTGGTTCTTAATTTCTATCATGAGCTTGATTAATCATGATGAACACACAAGATTAATCAACTCACTCTCTCTAATTCACAAGCAACAACAACAAAATTGCACAAGAACATGGTGCAACAAAAAGAAGTGGATTTGACATGAATTACACTCAAGAAGTTTTTCTAGAGAAGAAGAGAAAGGGTTAATGGTGCTAGGTACACTAAAAAGAGAAGATAAATTATCTTTTGTCTCTGTGGGTTTTCTACCCACATGTTTCACACCCTTGTTTTTACCAAAGAAACAACTTATTTAAATCTAAGGTGGAAAAATTGGATTTTGTAAAGTCATGATTCGAGTCAAGAGGAAATCATGATTCAAATCTCATGAAAAACATGTTTCAAATCAATAAGAGCAAAGCCCAAATATGAATTTATCAAGACACATGATTCGACTCATGGATAACACATGATTCGAGTCACAAGAGTGTGTGATTCAAATCAATTTTGTTTTATGATTCGAATCAAGCGGCCCAGAAGTAAATCCCAAATTTTTATAAGTTTATGATTCGACTCACTTATATAACATGATTTGAATCAAACAGTCAACATCTTGATTTTAAGAGTTCTAACTTGTGGTTCAAGCTAAGTTTGATGAAACGATAAAAGAGCAACTTGCTAGGCTAAAAAAGAAACATTACCAAGGAATTAAACTCTATAAATATTTAAATATTGAAAGGTCTTAATGCTACATTTGCTAAATATCCAAAGGATAACAATAGAACTCGAATGCAAATAAAATACAAACACACGAATATTAAATGATGAACAAATTACAAATACACAATCATACTTAAATCACTACACTCAAAATAGCAAAAACATCAAAACAAGTAAACGATACCATATGATAACGTGACTACACTTTCAGTCTCCCCCTTTTTGATGTTTGGCAAATTTGGAGATACTATTGTTGATCTATCTATTTGAGCGTTATTTGAAATGTGATGCATGAAGTGAATCTGGCGAGTTACCTTAGTGTTCATGTGATTAGCATACAAAACTTCTTTTGAGTTGTAAAAGCTATAAAGCTTCCCCTGTATTAAATACTTAATGCACGTAAATATTGACAATATCTCGTACCTTCTCCTCCTTTGACAAATATCAGAATGAGAGAAAAGATAGAAAGAAAACATACGCCAAAACAATTGAATCCAAGATAATACGAATGCCAAAACTAGAATGTCATACTTAGTGAATTTAAACAAGCACCAAACAAATCACATACGTAACAAATTATCGCAAACACATAATTTAATGAAAACATCAAGAAAACGATAACATAATGAGAATCACAAAGATATCATCATATATACGTGACTAAAAGACTTGTCAAAAGATACATAATCCGAAATGTAGTTTAAGATCATAAAATAGACAGATAATCCAAAAATATCATAAATATCTAGAAAGTAGATGCTATGTCATGAAATGCAAAAAAAAATATTATCAAGGAATTAAACTCTCTAAATATATTGAATATAGAGGGGTCTTAATGGTACATTTGCTAAATAGCCGAAGCGATTACAATAAAACACAAATGTGAATAAAATACAAATACATGAATATTAAATGATGAATAAATTAAAAATACGCAATCATACTAAAATAACTACACTCAAATTAACAAAAACATTAAAACAAGTAAACAATACCATGCAATAACGTAGTCACTTTCATTTACATGGACAAATTTAAGATAACTCGATAAAAAAATTGTCAATAAAGTATAACATAAATAATAAATTTGTAAGTTTAGACACTTCCACAATTGCAAAATTGACTTCAAAATATGAGTGGGGGATCAAAATTAAAATAAAAATAAAAATTAAAGGACCAAATATTGTTTGTAAAATGTCAAAACATTGTTTTTTGGAAATAGATGAACTAAAGTTGTATTTAAACCAAATAAATAAAGGTTGTTTAAGTGTAATGATATAAAGTTATTGGTGAGATCCACTAAATATTTTTTTCTTGAAGTAGTAGTTCAATTAAATTAGTGGATATTTAATATTTAAGACAAGGGTGAAGGCTTGAGTGTACCAAGAGAAGGAATTGAGGGTTGCGGGAATTCCAAATCCAGAAGGTTTGATATGTCAAAGTTAATATTATTTATTTTTAAAAAAAATCAATCAAATCAATAAAGATTGTCCTTAGAGGATGAACAATGAAGATTATGTTCATATTATGGGTACCTATATTGAAGATATTTATTAAAGTGATGATGTACTAGTGGTGTCGAGTTTAAAGACTGCAAAGAGGTAGATCATAGACACGGGATTCTATTATCATTGGTGCCAAAGGAAAGAACTTTGAAACTTTAAAGATGGAAGAAGGTGGAGTCATTTAACTGAGTGACAATAAGGCTTGTAAGGTTAATGGTATGTGTAAAAATGGAGTATACAATAATAATAATAATAATAATAATAATAATAATAATAATAATAATAATAATAATAATAATAATAATAATAATAATATACCGAAACAATGATTTATATTTAACAATTTTATTCACCTAAGCGCAGTAACTAATTATAACGAGAAATTTTTTATATGCAAAAAATACTAAACTAGTGGTAACACTTACTTTCATCGGTGAATCACCAGACCAAACCTGCAAAATACCGGCTTTCGCAGTGTAAATATTAAGTTTACAAATTCTTTTACAAGTTGAAAATATTTTATCAATTAATTTACATATTCTTTTTTTTCTCTTTAAATTAAAGGTTTTAATATCAAGGTCGGATACCGTTTCCACCCTTTCAGTGCGTAACGGTATCTCGGCACTTCTACTTTCGTAGCAAGATTTTTATTTTCAAAATGGAGGTTACTAAAAAACACTTTAATTCTCGTTAAGATTAAATAAGTAAGCACTTTACGTAAATTAAATCGGTGAAATACTCAACATGTTTCGGATCCTAAAATAGACTACTCAGACATGATAAATAAACATACACATCATACATATAAAAAATTCATAATTAAAAATAGTGAAGAATAAAATCTGGGAATAATAGAAACTGAATTTGATATAAAATATGCTTTGAAGGGAGATTTTGATCCAACTACAGCAGTGCATAATTGTATAAACAACAGCAGAAAATAACTTGAAAACTTGCAGAATACTAAGTTGCATAAAAACTCCATTGCATAATTTTATGCTGAATTTAAATGTAAATATAGTGCAAATAAGCTTGGATGCTATTATAATGGATTAAAAGTCTATAGAGAGAGAAATTTGCACTCGTAAAGTCATAGAAATCGTGTGAAATCATGGGCAAAACATGGAGAAAATGGGGTTGACTGCAATAAAAAAATGCAGAAAAATGGGGCATGGAGGTCATGACGGGCGTCATGGTGCATGACGGGCGTCATGGTGCATGACGGGCGTCATGGTGCATAACGGCTTGCCTATCATGATGTGAAGTTTGAGTTCTGGATCCAAGATCCATGAAAGGTTTCAACGTGGCTGACAGTCTATCTGTCATGGTCTTCTAAGGCTCTCGCCTCTTCCTTTCCTCTAGGAACCATGACAGCTAGCTCCTTCTGAAGCATGACAGGCATCACGGTGTCCGTCAGAACATACATTTTTGTATTTTTATTTCTTTTTCCCCTTTTTTTTCCGTAATCATTGTTGATCATTAGTGTCTGCAATGCAAAGTAAAAATCCATCTTATTGAAATAAAAGGAACGTAAAATGACACTAAAAATTACTAAAATTGAGTTAATTATTATGGTAAAAACGCTTGTTATCAAACTCCCCCCCACTTGAACCATTGCTTGCTCTCAAGCAAGTTAGCTTATATAACATGAATTCAAATGCAACAACACTTATGAAAAGAGCCTATGGAAAATACTAAAACAAATACTCATACGTGATCCCTAATTTGGGTCGGCTAAAGATAAATTCTTTTGGTACTCAAGTTAACACCAAAGGTATTGTAACAACATAAACCTCGAATTACGGACTAAAGACTCCTGCCTAAAATATCAATTCAAACCACGACCTTGTACCTAAGTTTTGTTATCCAATTTTTTCATCTCCTTTCATTCAGGACAATCACATTAAGGTAATATATATAAAGACAATCACCGCACATACGTAAGGAAGAACCAAAGAATTTTCGTTTCATTATTTATTCATGGTGGCATATTGATTTTTGATCATAAGCTTACACTAAATATGGTTTTCTTATTTTTTTTTGTGGACATTGAGGTTCAACCACCGTTGGGTTAAGTAACTGGGTGAAAGTTACCAAATTTAGTAGGTGCAATTGCCTTTTACTGTCATTTTTCATTTTTCTTTCAAAATTTTCTTGGCTAACCAAACTTTGTGTGTGAATGAAAAGTATGTCTGACTGTATAAATAAACTACTCAGTGATTACTTCAAAAAGGACCTAGAGATTATGATACAAGGCAACTTTAAATTGATATCCAATTTGGGAGGCTTTAGGTGTTGGGACAATAGCGATTTATTAAAAAATTTCCGATGTCCTTGACCTTAACCTTTCCTCATTTGGAATCGATATATTTTCTTAGTTCAATACTAGTCATAAGATTTTTTTTTAAATTTTTTTAAGTCAGTTCAAGATATGAGCAAGCAGACAACACAAGCAGAAATCACACACATAAATGACTCGACAACACATGAAAATGACTCAAACTAATTAACAATTAAATTGCAGAAAGCATGAAGTCCTAAACTAGAAAGTAGGGAAATCCTAGACTAAAAAACATTAAATCTAACTAAAAAACGGGAAATTCCTCCGCACACTTAAATCACATGTTTTCCTTATTGTTAAAAGATAAAAGCAAGAGAAAGGAAAGATAGTACCGAGGCGAGATCAATCGTAATCAGAGTCACCAGGAGGCATGCATGTGTGTCTGATCATCCATGAATGCATACTCCCGATCAAATAATGGTTGAGGCGCTCTCGATAATCCCTTTCAACCTCCCTATCATTGTGTGCTTGCTGCTCAGGTCATAAGTTTGCTACTTCATGTTGGAGAGCATTAAGCCCATACTTGACACTGCTCTGATAATCATACGTGGTACGTAGAAGAAAATTATAATGCATATGGGGAGGGGTTGGTTGTGATGTTATTGTGGAGGAAGAGACTCAGGTTGGTGTGGTTGAGGGGATGAGGATAAACATGGGTAATATGGGGACAGTGACAAATGGGGATGAGATAGCTGCTCTCTCCGGTCCATCTCCATATTAGTGTCCACAACACCCCCATCAACATCAGAGCGGACATTAGTACCCATTCGATATAGCCAGTTCTCCACATCTTCTACGTTGATGATTGTCGGGTTCAACAACACCATATTTTTTATGCTTTTGTTTATGATCATTAGGACATCTTTTTCCCGACCTTTTATTTTAATCAGCTTCTTCGCCAGACAAGAGGTCAAGTCTAGCACGGTGCTACTTACAATAGATTACATCTGGCTAATCTCAACACTGAGGCCGAATATCGTAACTATGGAGGTAATAAACCCTTCAATCACAATATCTCATGTCTTCGCTCTGACCATTTTTTCCATGTGTGGGAGCATATATGACGTGGTGTGGACAAGGCGTGAATGAAGAACACATTTACTAATGTAAAGTTATTTCATATAAACATTACCGATACAATCACCTCAACTAAAGACAGTGTGCACAAGGATTTTTTTTTTTGGAAATAATGGATGGACAGGTTGTGAATGCAAGAAGACTTTTCTGGTCCATGTTATGGGAGAATCTCCCGGTCAGCCGCTGATAGAATGCGCTAAAATCAACCCTCTATAGGGACCCCTTGGGCGGCCCTAGAGGCTATGTGGAAGTGTAACAATTCCCCTATTTCCTTCTGGTTATACTAAAATTCTTGATTAAATAATCTAAAGGTAGTCGTAATGAAATGCTACCTAGTTCTCATAGCATACATGTATTTAAAAGAATTGAGAAATTCAAGCGTGAGCCCCTCGTACGTTTAATGTTGTAAAGTCAAAAAATGACTCCAATCAATTTGGTTGAACATCTAGTTAACACTATCAAGCAAACCTCGAGCTCTAAAGAAATATTTGTTATCATGCCTAATAGGCGTTATATGCCTCTAAGCAAGCTTTTCGAACCACACCCGCTGTCCCTCGTCTGTGAACTATATTCCCAGATAATCAACGACAACATTTCTCCTTGGAGGCATGTTGAAATGGTTTTTGATTTTTTGGTATCATGATGGTGATGATTTTTGGATGTTTAAAATGGTGGTGGTGGTATAAGATTTTTCTATTTTGAGGAATATCGTGATTTTATGAAGGTTTATTGATGAGTGGATGTGGTTTTGTTTTTAGTTTTCATGGAAATGGAGGTGAAGGTTTTATGTTAATGCAACTTTTGTTTGTGTGAGAAGGATGAAGTTGAATGAGTGGGGGGAGAAAATGATAATAATTTATATGTATACATGGTTTTTGTAAGTGAGGA
Organism: Lathyrus oleraceus; assembly: GCF_024323335.1. Taxonomy (NCBI): domain Eukaryota; kingdom Viridiplantae; phylum Streptophyta; class Magnoliopsida; order Fabales; family Fabaceae; genus Lathyrus; species Lathyrus oleraceus. Next base: position 131,956,591 of record NC_066585.1, read on the forward strand.
GAGAGGATTTTTTGGTTTTGATGAAAAGGTGTTGATTATGATTGATGGGAGAAGAAGGCTGACCGAATTTTATCATTTCCGTGATATGAGGTTTCACACCCAGTACTGCTGACGAGCTGACCATCATCACCTCAAGCAGAAAATCCTGTTTAGAATGTGGAATTTAAAATCATGACGTCTGTCATCATAGGCTGACCGTCATCAACTCAAAGGTCACGCTTTATTTTCCACTAAGAACTTCAAATTGTGACGATTGTCAGGTGATATCGATTGTCATTATAGACCGGTTTTGAATTTTAAATGGATGACGTCCGTCATCCATGACCTATCTGCCTTCCTCCTTACTTAGCTCACCGAATGCTTAAATTTCTGACTCTTTTCAACAACAATTGATCTCTTTTATTTTCCTAAATTAATTAATAAAAACATGAATGAAAAACTTGTGGGTTGCCTCCCACATTGCACTTTGTTTAAATTTGTTTAGCTTAAATTTTCAGTTCTACGACTACTAATGGGGTTCCTTCAAAGTGAAGCAAGCGCCCCTTTCAATGTTCTCTCTAGTAACATAATGCTTGAGCCTCTGCCCATTCATTATAAATGGTCCAATTGTTGTACTCCAAACTTCCACCGCTTCTTACAACATTACTCTTTTCACATGAAATGGTCTCGACCACCGTGAAAAGAGTTTCCCAAGAAATCACTTCAACCTGGAATTAAATAATAATACAAGTTCTCCCTCATGAAATTCTCTCATGATGATGCGCTTATCATTCTAGATTTTGTCCTTTCTTTGTATAACCAGGAATTCTCATAAGCGTTGAGCCTAAGTTCTTCCAGCTCATCCAGCTCATCCAGCTACAACTTCCTTTGTTCGCTGGCAACTTTAAAATCCATATTATTGGACTAGATGATCCAATATGCTTTATCTTATAGTTCCACTAACAAATGACAAGACTTCCCATAAACATGTTTGAATGGATTTGTCCTAATGGGTGTCTTATAGACGATCATATAGGCCCAGAGTACATCGTCAAGCTTATCAGTCCAATCCTTTCTTTAGGTAGAGACAATCTTTTCTAAGACTGTCTTAATTTTTGTGTTAGCGACTTCCATCTGTATACTTGTTTGAGGATGGTAAAGGGTTGCAACTATCTTGCTAACTCCATATATCTTTAATAAGTTTTCAAACTGTCTTGAGATAAAGTGGGATCCACCATCGCTTATAACTAGCATGGGGACTCCAAACCTTGGGAAGATGATTTTCTTGAACAATTTGATAACTGCTCATGCATCATTTGTCGGCGAGGCGACAACCTCAATCCATTTTGATACGTAATCAACTCTAACAAGTATGAATTGATTACCCATGGAGGATGGGAAAGGTTCCATAAAGTCCACGTCCTATTCATAAAAGATCTCGACCTCTAGGATGTTTTTCAGTGACATTTCATTCCTTTTAGAAATTTTCCCAGTGCATTGGAACTAGTCGCACTTCATGATAAAAGTATGCACATCCTTAAAGAGGCTAGTATATTAAAAGTCAACTTGAAGAACCTTTGATATAGTCTTTGATGTACTTGCATGTCTGCCATAAGTGGAGGCATGACAATGGGCGATTACACTTTCCATCTCCTCTTTGAGGATGCATCGTCAAAAGATACCTTCAGCGCCTCACTTGAATTTTAGGGGCTCATCCTAGTAGAATTATTTTAAATCATGAGAAAAATTCTTCTTGTGTTGGTAATCCATGTCAGGAGGCAAGACTCCAGTTGTGCGGTAGTTGATGAAGTCAACATACCACAACACTTCAGATTGTACCAGCGTAATCGACCTATCATCAAGAAAACAATCATCCAAGGGAAACTCTTCCTTTTTAAAATCAAAAAGTCTGGATAAATGATTCTTCATCATGTTCTCTATTCCCATTTTATCTCAAATATCTAAATCCAACTCTTTCAGCGTCAGAATCCACCGAATCAACCTGGGTTTCACATCCTTATTTCTCAACAGGTATCTGATAGCAACATGGTTAGTGTAAATCATAATTTTCGATCCTACTAAGTAGAACGAAATTTATCAATAACATATACTATGGCCAAAAGCTCTTTCTTAGTAGTGCATAATTTATCTGAGCTTCACCCAGAGTTCTGCTTGCATATTAGATGTGTAGCGGGGTATTCGTTACCATTGGAGATATTGACTAAATCCAAGGTAAATCATACAAGTCGAGTCGCCACCGCACTTCTATTTATCCAAAGGAATGGTTAGAAAGCGAACAAAAACCTAAAAGTTTTATCGAATCAAAAACTAGTAAAAATGTCAGAGATCTGGGTAAGGGGGTTGGTTATGCAATGGGAAGGTATTAGGAACCCAAAACATCCTAGTTACTCCTAGGGAGCCCTTTTCATACTTGTTGTAAGGTTGGTATTTTGTGAAAACTTATTTGTGCAAACATGATTGAAGGGATGAGAAAATCGTGTATGTTTATCTAATGTACTACTTATTAAAAGAAGGGTCAAAAGAAAATGACTCGCACGGACGTCGCATCCACTGCATACGTATCTCATCTGAATCTGAGAATCAGAGTCTTCGTAGCTCGGCTACCTATGGGTTAAGGAAGAGTGTGCTCGCTAAGACATCGCGTCTTATGCCTACGTATCTCATCTGGGATGAAAATCAGAGCAAAACGTAGTTCGACTAACTATGGGGTAAGGGTTGTGTTTTGGGGTGAACGACGTTACTACGCAATCTACCGGATGCTCGACCTTTGGAGACTTACTCGCCTGTAGTAGAAGGAGATAACGTGTTCTTAGGAGAAGAAAAATCAATGAGTTTGGGGTGTTTAGGGATGCTCATGCAAAAAGGAAGTCCTAGATGAAGGAACCGCGCTACCTTAAATGACATGCCACGAGAGGCTATACGAAACCTAAGAAATCGGTAACATGCGGGAAAAGTAAAGGGATCGAGAGATCTACCGTACGGATAAAGATCCGAAGTAACAACAATTAGATAAATAAGAAACCCAAAGACTCTTCCAAGCTAAACACCATCAAAGAAAGTGAGTCAGTACAGGTAATCAGAATAAACCTCCAGGTGGTATCCCACAAATAAAGTGGAACACCAGGCAAGCCATCTCTGCAAGAGTCATATGAGCCCTCACAAAACAAAACTCAACAAACAGGTTAGAGAAACAAGATAGGGTAATCAAGAGTTGCCCCCAAATCAAAATGTAACCACATGAATCATGCCATTAAAATTCACAAAAAACTCACAAAAAGCAACCAAGGGTAGGAGGCCTAAACCTCTTGTCAAATACATGCATCAAAAGGGTATCAAATTCACCAATAATACCTCATACATTCAGAGCATTCAAATTAAAAGCATAAAGTAATGGGAATAAGGAAAACCTGACTGGAGAGATCGAATGAAATTGAATTGCCCGGTTGAGTTTGCAAAGCAATCTGAGGGTTTATATGAGAGGGAATTGGTTCTTTGCCGATGAGTTCCCTTCAGTCTCTGGAGGTTGCTATGAACTCTGTTAGCTCTTCTCTCACTATCTTTTTCCCTGCCATGGTAATAGGAATAGAATTGAATTTTGTTTCACTGAAACTCTGAATTTATAACCTGATTTTTGTGGACCCGTGGGCTCAAATGAGAGCGGCCCAAGTCCAAAATTTTTCTGTTATATTTTATTTATTTATTTATTTATTTATCGTTTTTTTTTCGTTTTTTTTAATATTTTTTTTAAACACGTGGGCTTCGCCTAGCGAGCATGACAGTTCAAGAAATTCCTCTGAGCGTAGGTGATTCTGGTGGTTTTTCTTGGGACTCGCTAGGCGACCCATTCTGCTCGCCTAGCGAGCATGACAACTCATGAACAAACTTTTGCTCCTTCAAGATTAACATTTTGACCGACGAATAGACCCCATTTGAGCCTGTTGGAAGTATCTCAAGCCATTCCCTTGTGTTGACTGATCATCTAAATAGAACCCACAAAGTGTCTTGGATGACACTCAAGCTTTAAACAAAAGATGTTAGTGACACATTTTTGTGCTTTTGGTTAGTAAACAAAAGTAAGAGAAACAATGATGTATAATTCAAGCATGCTTGGTGATCTCAAACCAATCACAAGGAGTCCCACCCAAAGGCAAAAGGAACCAAGATGCTAAAGATCCTTGAGGCTATGCAAATGCGATGTTATGATGCCATGGGGGATCTTAGGGTCAAAATTGGGGTCTTACAAGATGGCGTGCATCTTTTTGTCCTTTCGATGTCTAGTACAAGTTTGATTGCATAATCGCTTGCATCAAACATAATTTCGAATGGAATGTTAAAATCCAGATGTTGCATTATTGGAGCATAAATTAGTCCGCACTTTAGTGCATGGAAGGACTTAAGGTAGTGCGCATCAATGTTGAATTCAACATCCTTCATAAGCAGACCAGTTAGGGATTGTAATATCTTGGAGAAGTTTATAATGAATTGCCATTAAAAACTAAAAACCATCATGTCCTGGGAAACTTCAGACTTCTCTCATCATGGTGGTTGGCATTAACTTTTATATCACCTCAATCTTGGCTTTTTCAACATCTATCCCTTGTTCGGACACCAAAATGTCTGAGGACTATCCTCTTGTTCACCATGAAGTAACATTTGTCCTAATTCAATACCAGGTTGACTTTCACGCATTTCTCCACCAGTCTTTCCAAATTAGCTAAAAAATCCTCAAAGCTCGACTCGCACACCATAAAATCATCCATAAAGACCACTATGATATCCTCTAGGAATTTAGAGAAGATTGACATTATGCACCTTTGAAAATTTGCAGGCGCTTCATAACCCAAATCATTCTCCGATAGGCAAATGTACCACAAGAGCAGATGAAAACGGTCTTTCTTGATCGCTCAGGTGAATAGGGATCTGGAAGAATCCCGAGTAACTATCGAGATAGTAGAAATAAGAATGCTTGGATTTACACTCAAGCATTTGGTCTATGAATATGAGCGGGAAGTGGTCCTTGCTCGCGACCTTAATTTTTTTTCTATAATCTATGCACATGCGCCACCTTGTTATTATTGGTGTGGCTACATACTCACCCTTCTCCTTCTTAACTATAACGATTCCTCGCTTCTTGGGCACTACTTGCACTAGGCTAACCCATTTTCTATCTGAGATAGGGTATATGATCCCAACATGTAGAAGTTTTAGTACTTCCTTATTAACCACCTTACTCATGTATGGGTTCAACCTTCTTTGATGTTCTCTCGAGGGTTTGTAATCCTCTTCGAGAAATATCTTGTGCATACACACAAAGAAGTACTAATTCCTTTAAGGTAATTAATTGTGTACCCTATTGCTTTAGGGTACATGTTTAAAATAGCAAGCAGTCACTTGGTCTTATTCTTTCCTAGGCCAACATTTACTATGATCAGATGGTTTGACTCGCTATCTAAGAATTCATACATAAGGTTATGGGGAAACAATTTCAACTCTATATTTGGCTGCTCTTATTTTTGCATGGGGGTAGCTTAAAAGGAGAATCATTTGTTCTAGTTGGTTGGATTTTCACCCAATGAGCTTTCATGTATCCCAGCTTCGCTATCCTCATTGCTTTTGGCCAGAGAAGCATCCAACTTATCTATTGGAGGTGGTTCTGATGAGTACTCCTTGATGCATTCATCTATGATGTCTACTAATAAGAAAGAATCATTAATGGATGGGTTTTTCATGATCTTCGATTAGAGGAATTCTATTTTCTCATCTCTTACCTCAAAGACGAGTTTTCTTCTCTTGACATCAATTATAGCGCTAGCAGTGGCTAAAAAGGGCATTCCTAGGGGATAGGAATATGAACATCTTCATTTATGTCCATAACCACAAAATAAGTGGGAATGTACAGTTGGTCGATTCTCAAAGGAACATTTTCAAGTATTCCTACTAGTTACTTCATATATTGATCAAATAACTTTAAGGACATCTATTTAGGTTTTAGCCTACCTAGACAGAGTCTCCCACAGATGGATAGAGTCATCAGACTAACGCTTGCGCCAAGGTTACATAGGTATTTGTCGATGACATGGATACTAATAACGCAGGGAATTGAGAAGCTCTTTGGATATTTTAGCTTAGGCGCCATCTTGTTTTTTATAATAGCACTAGAATCCTTGGTGAGTGCCATAATACCATCATCATTAATCTTCCTCTTATTTGCTAGAATCTCCTTCAAGAATTTTGCATACGAGGGCATTTGAGCTATGGCTTCGGTGAATGGAATGTTAATATGAAGCCTTTTCAAGATCTTAACAAACTTTTTGAATTGTTCCTTAATTCCCACTTATGTGAATCTTTGAGCAAACAAAATTGGGGGCTTATTAGGAGGAGGTGACACGTACGACTCTTATTTATCTTCCTCAACCACTTCATTTTCATTAGGGATTTGCTCGCTCTCTTTCTCAATTGGTAATATTTCACTCTCAATGTCATTCTCTTTACCCCTCTTATTAGCAATGACTTCTAGTTCTTTTCCGCTTCACAACCTATCATTCAAATTTCCTTTTGGGTTTGGTTGAGGCTATCCTGGAAATTTTCTAGCAGAGGGCGGCCGTAGACGCTTGCTGTTGGGCTACTTGGGAAATATGCATTTCCAACATTTTGTTGAGTGGCCATGGCTTAAACCTTATTTGCTAGTTGCTTTATCATCCCATTAGTGTGGATATTCTGATTTAAGAATCTTCATCTTGCCGACTTTGGTCATAATGAAGTTCTCTATCTTCGGTTTAAGGTTTGTCTTTTCGGGAGCACTGAGGGCTCCTTTTTGGTCTTGAAATCTTGGTAGAACTGCAGGTGCATGACTGGGAGAAAACATAAGATTATTGTTCTAATATGAATAATTAGGATGATTCCTCTAACCAATATTATATGTGTTGGAGTATGGGTTCCCTTGTTGGCCATAGTTGGCCAGGTCGGGAACTAGTTCAACTAACAATTTGCATTCAGCACTGGTGTGGCCAAACACTCCACAAATTTCACAATTGGGGGTTACAGAAGTTGCCGTAGCAGCAGGGGTGATGCTCAAGTTATCTAACTTTTGGTACAACACATCCACTTTCGCGGTCATGTCATTGAAGTTACTAACTTCATACAATCTGCCTCTCAGTTGAGTTTACTCAACGGGAATGTGTTCTCTCTCCCACCGGTAATAATTTTGATCCATATATTCTATGAGCATGTAGGTTTCATTGAATGTCTTATTCATAAGAGCCCCCCCCCCCCCCCCCCCCCCCCGATTACGACATCTATGGTTATTCTCGTGTTGTAGTGTAGACCATTGTAGAAGGTGTGAATTATAAACCACTTTTTTAATCTGTGATGTGGCATGCTCTAATTAGATCCTTAAATCTCTCTCAAGCTTCGAAGAGATATTCATTGTCCGTCTTCCTAAAGCAGGTAATATGGTTCCTAAGTTGTGTCGTCTTTCTTGGCGGGAAATATCTAACGAGGAACGCTTTCTTAAGCCCATTCCATGTCGTAATAAAATTAGACGTGAGGTTTTATATCCACGATATGGCTCTTTCCCTAAGGGAGAATGGGAATAAATGTAGTCTAATGGCTTCAAGATCAACACCATTGCTCTTAAGCATATCATAGAATTATACACAGATAGATAGGTGCAAGTTTGGGTCCTCCGTTGGGTTTCTAGAGAGTAGGTTTTGTTGCACTATCTGCAATAGAGAGGGCTTTAATTTGAAATTATTCTCTGTTATGGTTAGGAAAACAATGCTTGAATGAGGTTCTTTCTCAGAGGACATAACGAAATCCAAGAGCGGTGATTGATCGATCTTTGCCATCTCTCTTTGAATATGATGTAATCGACATCTTACATGAATGTAAAGCTCAATTTAGTTAATCGGCTGGGTGATATTCCCGATACTTCGGGTTGTTCGGATACAACCGAAAGTGGGGAAAAATAAAACAGGAAATATTTTCCTTAGTTTATACGGTGAAACAATAGAATTACAATATTGAAAACTTTGGTCCCTGACAACTGCGTAAAAAACTTGATAGGCCGCAAGTATACGACTATATAAATGGTGTATAAAAGATATCATATCCATGAAGACCAAATTACAAGTACCTTTATCTATTTCTTCTAGGTGTATCTAAGGCTTATGCAAAAAACTTGCTTTTGTGCGAAAATGTAAATAATGGATTTAGTTCAACAATAATAATAATAGTAATAATAATAGACTGAAACAATGATTCATATTTACCAATTTTATTCATGTAAAATGCAACACCTAGTCATAAAGAGAATATTGTTATTTCAAAAAAAACTAAAATAGTGGTAACGCCCACTTTCGTCGGCCCGTCACCGAATCTTAAACCCGTAAAATAACGTTTTTGCCGTGTAAATATTAATTTAATTTTTTTTACAAGTTGAAAATAATTTCTCAATTAATTTACATATGCTTTCTTTATCTTTAAATTAAAGGTTTGAATATCAAAGTCAGATACCGTTTCCAACCTTTCGGCATGTAAATGGTATCTCAACGCTTCTACTTTTGTAGCATGATTTTTCTTTTCAAAGCGGAGATTATAAAACAACACATAAGTGAAATACTCATCATGTTTCAGACCCTAAAATAGACTACTCTGACATGATAAATAAACATACACATCATGCATATAAAGAATTCATAATTAAAAACAGTGAAGAATAAAACCTGGAAATAATGGAATCTAAAATTGATATTAAATATGCTGAGAAGGGAGACTTTGATCCAACTACAACAAAATGTGTATGCTGAATTTAAATGTAAATATAGTGCAAATAAGCTTGGATGCTATTACAAAGGATTACAAACCTATTTATAGAGAAATTATCACTTTAAAAGTCTCAAATATTGTGTGAAATCATGGGCAAAACATGGAGAAAATGGGGTTAACTGCAAGTGAAAATGTAGAAAAACGGGGTCTGGGCATCATGACGGGAGTCATAGTGCATGACAACCTTCCCGTCATGACATGTGAAGTTGGAGTTTTGGATCTAAGACCTACGAGTGTTAGCGTAGCTGATGGTCTACCCGTCATGGTCTTCCAAGGCTCGTTTCTTACTTTACTATAGGCACCATGACGACTAGCTCCTTCTGGAGCATGACGAGTATCACGGTGTCCGTCACAACATACATTTTTGTATTTTCCCAACTTTTTCTCTGTTTATTTTCGTACTCGGTGCCAATCATTAGTGCTACAATGCAAAGTAAAAAAGCCATGTTATTGAAATAAAAGGAACATAAAATTTTACCAAAACTTATTAAAATCAAGTCAATTAATATGGTAAAAACGCTTGTTATCAAATCAAAAAGAAGTGAAACACATATGGAGGAAATAAAGCAGGAAACATAAGAAATTATGAAAGAAAAACTTGGTCAGGTAGAACAAGACCAATATAGGTCAAATATGATACATCGCCAACTTGAGAGTTATGGATATCTCATAACTAATCGAGGTGATTTATTACTCATGGATCAATATGATCTTGTGACCTACCAAGAGGCCATCACTGGTCCTGAGTCTAAGAAGTGGATAAAGGCCATAAAATATGAAATGGATTCTATGTACACACACCATGTTTGGACCCTGCTAGAGCCTCATGTAGGTGTTAATCCTATAGGATGCAAAAGGGTCTTCAAAAAGAAGACTGACATGTAGGGTAAGTTACATACCTATAAGACACGACTAGTTGCTAAGAGATATAAGAAAATTCACGGTGTTGACTGTGATGAAACATTTTCACCAATTGCAATGTTCAAACCTATTCGGATTTTACTTTCTATCGTTGCATATCATAATTTAGAAATATGATAGATGGATGCCAAGATTTGTTTCCTTAATAGGAATATCCTTACGGGTGTGTACATGACATAAACTTAAGGACTTGACTTTCCAGAAGAAGCCAAAAAAAGATATGCAACTTATAACGTTCAATTTATGGATTGAAGCAAGCTTCTAGAAGCTCAAACCTTCATTTTCATGAAACTATAAGATAATATGGATTCATTAAACATGAAGATGAGCCTTGTATCTACAACAAGGTTAATTGGAGTATGATCATCCTTTTGATATTATATGTAGATGACATATTACTCATTGAAAATAATGTCCATACCTTGAAGCAAATAAAAATTTGGCTAGGGATATGCTTTTCTATGAAAGACCTAGGTGAAACAACCTATATATTAGGAATCAATATCAATAGAGATAAATCACAAAAAATGCTTGGCATAAGTCAGAGTACATACATATAAAAAGTGATGAGACACTTTAATATGAATGATTCCAAGAAAGGATTCTTACCTATGCAACATGATTTGTGTCTATAAAAAACACAATTCCCTTCAACTATGGAAGAAAGGATCCCACAAATAATATACAATATGCATATGAAATATGATCTATCATGTATGCTACGTTATCTACTCAACCAGATGTCTTGCATGCTTTAAGTGCAATGAATATGTACCATTATGATCCCGATGATGATCATTGGGTTGTTGTCAAGAATATCCATAAGTACTTGAGAAGGACAAATGAATAAAGGCCATGAAGAGCTCGTTGTAATAGAATACACCAATGTTAGCTTCTAGACAGATAAAGATGACTTTAGATTACACTGAAATTGTAATAGAAAGAGCATTATGGATAGAGTATACCAATGGTAGAAACTTTTAAGTCATCCTTATATAATACACCAAAACACATCGATTACAAAATCAATTATGTTAGTAATTGCAGAATTAGTAATTGTATATTGCTTTGAGTTTTTCTAACTTTTTAAGTTTCTTCCTAATTTTAGATTTCTTTGTAATTGAATACGCCAAAACAAATCAATTATATAATCAATTATTTGTTTTTCTTAAATAGTGGCGTTGTGAGTAAGAAAAATTCAAGAAATATACAATTACATATTTTACAATCAAGGTCGGGTATATTGCTTCCTTAAATGCAACATTGAAAGCTGTTTGGATCAAGTAGTTCATTAGTTAACTTGGCATAGTTCCTAGTATTGTGGATCCCATTGAACTCTACAATGATGCCATCATACAAGTTAAGGAGCCTAAATCTCACCAATGATCCAAATACATACTTAGGCGTTATTACATCATCCGAGAGATAATAGATAGAGAATATGTGAAGATATGAAGAGTACCAGCACTTGACAATGTTGTTGATCCACTAATAGAGCCTCTTGCGTAGTAGAAGCGTGGTGGTTATATTTTATCTATGGGTATTATGTGTATTTCTGATTGGATCTAGTTCTAGTGGGAGATTGTTAATGTAATCTTTAGATGCCAATATTTTTATTAGAACTTGGTACTTGTATCGAAGTATGTATAATAATAATAAGACATTTCTTTAATATGTATGTTTTCCCAAAGTAATGAAGTCCCTATAATAGCTAGTCTGTTTAATGAAGCATTAAGTGTGACTTAATCGTGACACCCCATTAAACATAAGGAAACTATTCTTAAAGTATTTATAGTCAAGCTTTATTATGAAAGATAACATTAAAACATTGAAATTATTATGTGGATAGACTGATGATCACACCTCACTAATTATGGAAAAAGAATGATCAAGTCTTCACATGGGTATACATATTAGGAATAATATTTATACTAGATTGACCAACCATGAGAATACTACATGCACTATTATGCAAGGTTCATAAGTTATTCTTAGGGTGATAGTGGTGTATACAACAGTTTGACCTAAAATCATCGTGGAGCCTAGATATGGAGTCTAGTACTTTATTAACGATCAAATGGTATCCGTAACATAATGAACAACAATATTATTGGTGGGTACTCCATAAATCATGCTGAGGGATATAAGTTACCTAGATGGAATTTTTCCATATTGTTTAATAGGATAAATGTCTAAGGATCCAACATTGAAGTGGGCGAGGGTGGCACACTCTATGTCTTATGTTTAATATAGATATTAGGGTAAAAGGTTAATTATACACAAACATTATCACAAAAGATTTTATCGAACCACATGACATTTTCATGGTTTGGGTAGCACGATGTGTTGCTAGACACCACCCACGGTTTATTATATTAAATGTATAATTTTATATAATTTATAAGACACATAAATACAAATTTATGGGAGAAATTAAATAAGTTAAGCTTATACTTTTGTGCGATTTTGCAATGCACTAACGTTAATTAGAGAAATGTGGTACACCGCAAGATACAATGTATTTAAATGCAATGAGGAATAGAATAAGGCACGATGTACCTAAGTGAAATAAGGAACATTTAAGGTACACTGTACATAAGTAAAATAGGGAACACCATAAGATACAATATACTTAAGTGAAATAGAGAACACTGTAAGGTACAATGTGCTTAGTCGGTTTGTTTAACTTACAACCCGCATAAAAGGTTCTATAAATAGAACCTTTATGCTGAAGTATTTGTTTCTTGATCAAATTAGGTTTGTGAAGCCCTATCTAAACTTGTCTCTCTAAAGGTCTTCATTCAAAACAACTAGCACTGAGATTGAAGCCACTCTATTTGTATGGACTGAGTAGGGGTGTTTTAGTCCATTCAACACTCGTGACTATTCTCAATTTTGCATCAATGGTTAATCCCCACAAGAGATAACTATTCTATCAATGATCGTGCTCATTATTAAGGATCTACTCAAGGGAAATTTTGGTTTTCTTTTGCATATTATATTTTTATTTCCCTTTACAATGCTCCTAGAGTTTTCTAGCGGGCTTAAATGCAACCTTTTCTTGAATTGGTATTGAATTCTCATTCCTCTGCTGGCCCTGCATTTTCACTTTCCATCACCTCTCCCTTTTGCATCCCGAGCTCTTTTAGCATACTTGGTTTCTTATCCTTTGATATAACATTCACTACTACGGAAAACACCTATCACAACGGTTGGAAAAGCGATACCGCCACATCGAACCAACTGTTGTGAGGTAAGGTGTGATTGTATGTATGATGCTTTCCACCATGGTCGTGTGATTATGATTATAAGCCATGTAACGTGCTACCTACCAAAAAGGTTACGTTAAACAACCGCTGTGATATTCTTTAATGCATAATATTTAACAACAATTAGTATAAACAATCGTTGTGATATATACATCCGAGTTTATTATAAACTATGGAGAATGCTTATTTTGTCAATTCTCCCTAAACATATAACCTTTCAATATGATCTAGAAAATTATAACATGAAAAATTAAGTTATATTAGAAGAACAAGTTCATGTTCAATGCTTAATAAGAGGTCTTCAACTAAGTTATCCATATTTTTCTCTTTAGCAGTTTGAACTTTGTTAAATGCTCTTAGTTCTTACACCTTCCCTTCCGTCACCTCTAATTCATCTCTAATTCATTTTACAAAATATTATTTACTTGGTAAAAAAATTAGAGACGGAGAAAGGGGCGGTGGAAGAACTACAAATATTAAATAAAGTTCTAATAGTTAAAGAACTAAATGCAGATAACAGGCTGAAGAATTCTTGTCAAGAATTGAATGTGTATTTGTTTTCTAATATAACTTTATCTATCATATTATAATTTTCTAATGCAACCTGAAAATTTATATATTGGTTAAGGAATTGGAAAAACACTCTAACCACATAAGATATAATAAACTCATCTTTTAAAAAAACATTAACAACAGCATTCATCAACAACAAACCTTAAACAACATACGCGATACAACAAACATATCAGATCATATAATGTTTCAAAAACGTACATGTCCAATAATGGCATCCACAACGAAAGAAGGATGAAGCTGAAGTTAAAGTTGCAAACTTGTGTTCTTTTCTGGTTCTTTCACACAAGTTTACAACACTCACTTTAGCTTCATCCTTGTTATTGAAACAAACATCCCTACCTACAAGTCAAAACAAGAAGAAAGTTCAAACATTATGAAACAAGATATTGAAACATAAACAATAATACATAAACAAATTTTGAAACATAATCTATAATGAAGATGAACCTATAAGATTCGAGTTGGCTGCATATGTTTGGGGTTTTCATATGAGAGAGACGAGTGACAGAGATGTTACAGTCATATTTTGAGAGAGACGAGTGAAATTGGTGTTAGTTTTTTTTTTGTGAGAGACGACTGTAATGTACTAAAGCGAGATATAATATTTCTTATATATAAGGAAGTAACACCTTTCACCATAATTGATAATACAAACCGTGATGAAATGATTGTAACCAACACTATTGTTGATTATAAAAATTATGGTGATATACAAGGTCAAGCCCATTATATTGGTGTTGGGATTCGAACCATTTCACTCCAAGATCATTTCACTACGATTGGTACCTATGAACGTTGTGAAATGTCCTTTAGTAAATACAAAAAAAGCTCCCAAAAAAGAACTATTACCACGGTTAACAGAAGACCATTGTAATATTAGTGTTACGAAAGGTTTATTTTGTAATAGTGATTTTTCTCTTTCCACAATCTCCTCCATGACGTTGTCGGCTTATGGACCAAGGATTCGTTGAAGAGCCCGACATTCAGGCTACTATGGAAATGTCTAACAAACATCTTCTGGTTTGGGTTGGAAACCTTGACGATCTCTCCACTTTAGCCAAATATTAGTGCACAAATTCATAACAGCCTTATCAAACATTGGATATGCTTGAAGAGGAAACCATTATGTGTTTCTTGGTCAAAAAATGGTGCACCATCTTTCTTGTCAGATTCATATAACTCAACACTGAGAACCGCAAAAGGCTCACGTATATAAGGTCTTCCTATTTGAATGTTTAGGACAACGTTTATACTTTAGTGATTCGTCTACTCCAATGATACCATATGGGTGTGATGGTTTGAAACTTCCAGGAACCTAAGCATCCCAAATCTCAACTGCGAGTGGCTGCGAATCTACGAGCTCGTTATCCTCGACCATGTTCTACTGTACGTGTTGTTACTGTTGCAAATATTTGACACTTTCTTGCAAGGCTTCGTTCCGACGACAAAATTCCTCCATAACGATCAACATTTACGCTATGGCAGCTTAATCACCATTGGTGTTGTTGCTACTAGGGACGACCTTTGTCATAATGTGATGAGATCAGACCGCCGTTGAAGGCGATATGTGTGGGCTTAGTCAATTTTACCGTGCCCCATAGTGTGCGCCAAATGTACTCGTAAAGTACACAAATGGTAACTCTACTGGTGAAGACCAATAAAGCCACAATCGAAATAGTCTAACGAATGTCCCTCATGCACTATTTTCATTATATAATAGTTCTGACTAACCTTCCACACAAAATCCCATTAGAGGTCATTTAATGTGATTGACCCTAATTGATATGAACCTCTTAATGGCAATTGAGAAATAGGCTTGATTGTCTTAAATCCCTAATTATGTTATCCATTCATCATCCATAAATGTATCCCAGTAATACCTCAATCAGATATTGTCCTGCACCAAATTTGGATTAAATAGCTAATTTAGCCTATTATCTATTTTAGTATGACAATACTCTTATGGGCGATCATTTAATTTGGACGAGCTCCATTAAATCTAAGTTGACTCTTGTCTGCTTCAGGACCCGACCCAAGAAACCAACTATATATATTTTTAAAAGACAACTAATTCTCTTGAGAGATTTCAAGAATTACTCAAATTTTTTGAGGAGTAGAAATGGGAAGAAGACGAGGCTCCAATAATCTAAGAGTGATGAGATAAGAACGAATAAGAAAAAATTAAGATATTTTTGTATATTTTGAGAAATTGCCGAAAATACTTATTTATAGTGAAGATTTTGTATCCAACCATAAATATTGTTTGTTTGTTAATGAAAAGTACCGTTGGATGAGAAAAATGTGGGAGAAAATTTTGGAATGACATCAGACAATTGACATATCAAATGTAATAGACAAATTAAATTAAATTAAATTAAATTTCATTTTAAAAAATAAACTTTTTAATGTTAAAAAATAGAATAAGATTATCAAGTCTAAATCGAGTCTGACGGACATATCTTAATATTAGTTATAATCATTGCTTCTTCCGTTTGCATAAGAAGTAAAAAAAAGTAAAAGTAAATGTGGTCTAATATGGGACTTGGAGGATTTCTTATTCTAGTTTTGGGATAGTCAAAACTGATTCTGGAGATATATAATTGAGTTTGACATGTTTAATATTCTAAAACAAAATCAATTATATCAGAATTGATTGTAATTAAAATTAAGATTTACAAAATTTGAATTTAATTTTAATTTATATAATAATTTATTATTCAATGAATGTAAAAAACATAAATAACTTTATTTATCTTTAACTCAAGACAAAATCAGTTTTTCATAGTTAATTTACTTAAAATCAATTTAGTTCAAAAGAAAAAACCAAACAAAAAGTTAAAAGATTTTTTAAATTCATGCCCACGTAACCACGTAAGGTAGTTTTGACAAATGTTCCATAATGAATGGTTTAAGGTTAATAATTCTATAAAAAAATCTTATCATTTTATTACATGCCCCCATTTCTATGGATTTATTTGATATTTTCAATCTCCATACTCCTATACTAGTTCTTCTTTTGGATTAGATTTTTAAAGAAGCTGTACAAACCAAAACAACATTCACTATCATATTCTTTATATTAGGTTATTTGTACTATTTTAAATATAGAATCAATTCATCGGTCAAACTCATTGAATTAGAAATTGGAAATTATCGATCTGATATAATTACTGAATTGAATAAGTTATTGAACTAATGAGAACGAGTCATTAAGGTCAAAATCAATAAAAATCAATAGATCAACGAGATTTAAAAATCGACAGATTTAATGTTTTTTTTTCCAAACAAAACGATGTCATTTTTTATATCTAAAAACTATACAAGCAGATTTCGTCCAAAAACTTAATTAAAACAACTTTCTTTTATTCTTTTATTGTAATTAAATTTATTAGACGACGTTACTTATTTTGTTATTTAATTTATGTTTTAATTTGACCTTGTTTAAAATTGATTTGAATTTGTATTTTGTTGTGTGTAACATTAGAATTTGAATTTAAAAAATATTTTGAAAATTTAAAATTTTGTAGAGGTTATAAATATTTTAAAGATTAAATCATCATGTTCGATCAATTTAATATTTATATAGTTTTATTATAAAAAACTGTTTATTCAACCGCGTTACTCGATTTAATTCAGTTTCGTCATACGATTCAACCAATAACTCAGTAGTTCAATCAATAAATTAGTGATCTAATACTCTCACCAGTTTAATGACTGTCCGAATTTTAAAATATTAATTAGAAAGATGAATACCCCTAATTTCTTTTATTGACTCTAGTGTTGTTCGTATGAGATATATCTTTCACACATTCTCATTATATTTTGTAACTAGCCTACATGCATATAATATTTTATTCTGTGGCGTATTTAATATTGAACAAAAGAAACTGAACATACGGTTCGTGACTAGTTAAAGACGTATCTTTAATTCGGTCTCACTTTCAACAAGAGGAAAGCCATAAACATGGGAGTCTCAATCATCAAAGTAGAGATTGAACTTTTTATGTGAAGCCAATAAGCAGTTGATTGGTCAATTCAATTGGTCCACACCTACCAGTTTTCCATGTAACATAGGACCACATCACAGTTTCCCCCTAACTTATAGTCATGGTCTTGCCTCATGCAAATAATGTAGCATTGGGTAATGGGACCCTATGATGTTTTTCCAACTTGGATTTGAATTCAGATTGTTCACTCTCAACACAACATTCCTATTAGAATTTTAACCTTTTGATTCTTATCTTTCCGTTCTTCCTTTTGGAGTGTACGATGGAGTACAAGAGATATACTAGAATGGCCCAACTCAAATTGTATTTGCGTTACCAAAGTTCCTAAGGAGCTATATGAATGAAGGTAAATTTAGAGAATATCCAAGGACATGGTATTGGTCGTTTCATGTATGCTTTTGTTTTGGGATTAACTTGAGTTGGACAATCTTGCTCCAATTAATACTATATATTTATAGAGAGCGGTTTAAGGAACATACATGGACTAATTTTGTTATAGTAGTGTTGGATCGCGAGGGGAGTTTGATAAATGAAATTCAACACTACATATTTGTTTGCAATATAAATCTATAGAGACAACGAGAGAGAAATATCAGAAGCAAGAGTTCTTTCATAATGCAAATACTTGATATATATATATATATATATATATATATATATATATATATATATATATATATATATATATATATATATATATATATATATATATATATATATATTTGAGTTATGGTTTTGAAAAATATTACCACTGAAAAATTATTGAGTCAAATTGCAGACTACATCACTCTCTTTAAGACGTTTCGTGACACTAGTCAAAGTTATGCAAAACACTTACTCAACCACTTTGTCTCTTGGATAAAATAGTTCAGTTCTATATTGTACGATTACTACTTGCATAGTTGATAATCAATCTAGAAATACACCTTTTGATGGTTCATAAACCAGTAAAATACGGTATAAATATCATTCTAGTATCTAGTATATATATCAGTATTAATAATTTTTCAAACAATGAGAAATTCAAATAATTCTCAAAGAGAATTCAATAAGGGTCATTTGACCACTCAAAATAATTTATCAATTAAGGCTAAATTCAATTAATTCTCAAAAGAGAATCTAAAAAATAATACTTTATATTTTTCAACTTAAATGAGGAGAAATTAAAAATAATTCTCTAAAGAGAATTCAGGAAAGTACTCGAAAAATTTTAACGAGTAGAAAGAAAGAGGGAGAAGTTGACGTTTCGACAATTCAAAAAACGCAAATTTATGAGAGCGAGGAAGGAAAAATTCAAAATAAGTATTTGACATATTTGGAATGAAGCATGTGCTTTTCTTATACAATGAAGTAAGCTAACCAATGAATGTTATCTAAGCAACATGGGACTTGAGAATTTTTAAATTCATCTCTATATTGGAATAATGACATAATATTCCAACAATCTCCCACTTGGAGAATTTTTAAATTCATCCCTATATTGGAATAATGACATAATATTTCAACTTGGGACCGTCGGTTAAATTAAAATGAATATGATTAAATTAGTCATTAAAGATACACCCACACTTTATCTCTTGACTCTCTCTCTTCTTAAAATTTTGTGCAGTTTCCATTCAGTATTCTCTTTCCTCTGTACTCTTCTGATCATTATTTGTCTATCATATATATATATATATATATATATATATATATATATATATATATATATATATATAAATATATATATATATAAGTGAGAATTTTTTACGAAAATAACCCTTTTTTCAAGAAAATTCTCAAAATACCCCTGGTTTCAAAAAAAATCCCAAACTACCCCACTTTTAGGAGGAGTCGCCAATTGAATTGGAGACTCCTCTTAAAAATTGAATGGAGGCGCCAATTGGATTGGCTAGAGCAGGTGCCCTAGCCAATCCAATAGGCGCCCCTGTGTAGGGTTTAAGAGGAGGCGCCAATTCAATTGGAGACTCCTCCTAAAATACAATTTTTTTGGTAAATGGTATACGTGGTAGATAAATTTGATATAGGACCAATTGATATTAATAAAATTTTCTGTTTACACAAAGAAACCTAATGGTGATGACCGGGATCACCTAACCGACCTCCGGTCCCACATCCTCTAGCTACCCTAACCCGTGGCCCTAACCCACGTTGATGATTCGGTACCGGTGTTTGAGCATCTGAGGGGCCAGGAGCGTCACTACCAACTACAGGAGAAGGTCTGCTGAGGTAGTCAGACAAGTCGGCATAGGCTTCAGTATGCATCGATGGTGTACCGCCGTAGGTGAGCTCATGACCCATGCCAGAGAAGTTGGGATGTGGTTGACTCATTGATGGGCGACCGGGACGGTTGAAGGGAGACATGAATGTGAACGATGCGTCGAGGAAAGGTTGGAAAGGTTGTTGGGGTGTTTGGTAGAGATAGGGTTGTTGGATGTTTTGGTTTTGTGAGCTTTGGGATTCTTTGCACAAATAATATGGCTGAGTATGAGGCCTGTATTATGGGATTGGAAGAATGTATTGATCTTAGGATCAAGCATCTCGATGTTTATGGTGATTCGGCCCTTGTTGTTAATCAGATTAAGGGTGAATGGGAGACGAATCAGCCTGGCCTCATCCCATATAGAGATTATGCGAGGAGGATTTCAACATTCTTTACTGAGGTTGACTTCCATCATATTCCTTGAGATGAGAATCGAATGGCAGATACTCTTGCTACACTTGCTTCAATGATTGTGGTAAGACTTTGGAATGAAGTTCCCAATATCACTGTGATGCGCTTGGACAGACCAGCTCATGTATTTGCAGTAGAGGAGGTACAAGATGATAAGCCGTGGTATTATGACATCAAGTGTTTTCTTCAGAGCCAGATTTACCCACCTGGGGCATCTGTGAAAGATAGAAAGACTTTGAGGAGATTATCTGGCAGTTTCTACCTCAACGGCGATGTGCTTTATAAGAGAAATCTTGACATCGTTCTGCTCAGATGCGTGGATAGACACGAAGCAGACCTGTTAATGACTGAGGTCCATGAGGGTTCATTTGGTACTCATTCCAATGGACATGCCATGGCTAGAAAGATGTTGAGAGCAGGCTACTATTGGCTGGCAATGGAGTCTGACTGCTGCAAATATGTGAAGAAATGCCATAAGTGTCAGATTTATGCGGATAAGATTCATATCCCTCCGACACTTCTGAATGTGATTTCATCACCATGACCCTTCTCCATGTGGGGAATTGACATGATTGGCATGATAGAGCCGAAAGCGTCCAATGGTCACAGATTTATTCTCATAGCAATTGATTACTTCACCAAGTGGGTTGAAGCGGTGTCATATGCAAACGTAACCAGGCAGGTGGTCGTGAAGTTTATCAAGAATCAACTCATATGCCGATATGGTGTGCCGGACAAGATCACTACTGATAATGGATCTAACTTGAACAACAAAATGATGAAAGAGTTGTGTAGCGAGTTCAAGATAGCACATCATAATTCTTCTCCTTATAGACCCAAGATGAATGGGGCTGTTGAAGCTGCTAATAAAAATATCAAGAAGATTATCCAGAAGATGGTTGTTACGTAAAAGGATTAGCATGAGATGCTGCCATTTGCCTTGCATGGGTATCGTACGTCTGTCCGCACTTCAACAGGGGCAACCCCTTTCTCTCTTGTTTACGGCATGGAGGTTGTGCTCCCAGTAGAGGGTGAGATCCCATCAATGAGAGTCTTGATGGAAGCTAAGTTGACCGATGCTGAATGGATTCAAAGTTGTTATGACCAGCTGGATTTGATAGAAGAGAAGAGATTGACTGTCATGTGCCATGGTCAGTTATATCAGCAAAGGATGAAGAAAGCCTTTGATAAGATGGTCAAACCTCATGTGTTCCGAGAAGGTGACCTTGTGCTCAAGAAAGGTTTGTCTTTTGCGCCCGATTCCAGGGGCAAGTGGACTCCAAACTATGAAGGTCCATATGTTGTTAAGAGACCCTTTTCAGGCGGTGCTTTGATATATACAACTATGGATGGGGAGGATTTCACTCGTCCTGTGAATTCAGGTGCAGTCAAGAAATACTTCGCCTAAAAATAAAAACAGAATAGCTCGCTAAGTTGAAAACCCGAAAGGGCAACTTAGGCAAAAATGAGTGTCTCGGTGGATTGAAAACCCGAAAGGGCGATCCAGGCAAAAGTTAGAGACATAAAAAATGAATATGTATCCCGCTAGATTGAGTACCTCACCTTGGGGAAATCTAGGCAAAAATTAGGGATTTGGCAAGTAATTGCATCCTGACAAGACTTTGTTTTACAAACTGTCATATGTCAAAGATTCTCGATCAGTCGTCGTCAACTAAAGCTTCAAATACATCGGATTCAGAGTTGGTGGAGAAATGATCATTATGTTCAATGTAGCCCTTTTCCAATATATATCACCAATTTCAATTTTGTAAAGATCTATGAAGTCTTGCCATTTGCAGACTACCATTCCATCAAATAAATTTGAGCCTTTACCCAATTATTTGCACTCTTATTTGTTTTTTTATTCAACAAATGTTTTGCATGTTTTAATTGAGAAATATCATTGTTAAATAAATAAAATTTTCATAACTTGTTTTAACAAAGTGAACATTCACGATGATGAAAGGATACTTGGGATGTCCTCAGTGCTCTCCCAAAGATGGTATGATTCCCAACAGGGTGAGACATTTGTTCATATTCCTGGCATGAGCCTTTTATGGTTTTTCTTCCGAGCAGAGAAGATATTCATCCCTCTTTCCTTCAGCAGAGTAGTGATCCTTCCTCCTCGGCAGATGTGATCTATTTGGTAGTACAATATTTGGTGATCTTGGAAACTACTGATTGGTGGTTGTTTCCCACAGAGATCCATCCTCCCCTTTAATAATTTACCTAGTAGAGTTGCTTCTACTGCAGCGAATTTTATCTGTGCGATGATCCTGCCCCCAGCTAGAATGACTGATATTCATTCTGAAATTCTAGTTAACAGACTTTCGATGTCACACGGGATGTTATGACATCCAATTCTGCGCAGACAAGAATTATGCAGAACTTAAAAAGTAAGTGCAGTAAATAACACAAGGAATTGTTTACCCAGTTCGGTGTCACACACACCTACGTCTGGGGGCTACCAAGCCAGGGAGGAAATCCATTATTAGTAGTATTAATTCAGACCTTAAACCAACTGTTTAATCCTATCACTTAATACCTACCCAATGCAATTTCAATCTTACACTAAGATCAGAGTTCCTACTCACTCCCCCTCAATCACCTCAGTGATTACAACCTTTAATTAGATTAAAGTAAATGGTGAAGTCACACTTCAAACAACTCTTGATTGTGCTTAACAGCTTTAATCAAGATACACAGCACTCACGCTTAAAAGCTTAGAGTGACACAACACTTACAACTCAATGAACACCCTAGTCCAATGCAATCATCTAGGAGATAATTGCTTGGCTCACAAGATACACCTAATACAAGACACACACAAAAATACAGCAGTGAAGTATATGGAACAATAAAATCTTCACGCCTAAAATCCCCGAGTTCTGAATGAAGGATTGCCATCCTTTTATATTGCAGCACTTGGGCCTTGTACTTGTATTTCCTGAAATTAAGGTTAAGCAAGTTAACCTAATTTCCACATATTAGGATACTAACAAATATGCTATTTGTTAGGTTCATTAATTGTAGCTTAGTTGTTAGTTTCCTGGTTTTTAGCTCAACTGTTGGATTCCTGAAGAATAGCCTGAGAAAAATGCTGAAATAGAAAAACTAACGAACCTACAATTTAGCATATGCTGTCAGGAATGAATGTCACAACATTCAGTTTGACGTCCAAAGCATAGACCATATGCTAAGTCTGTTATTTTCCTGAAAACAGACTGTACAAAATGTTGTACTGTAAAGGACCACTCAGTCCATACTTCAGTATCAGCTTACATTAATAAATGTCAAAACATCCAATTTGACATTTACACATAGAGCCTTATGCCATGGTCTGTTATCCTCCTGAAGAACAGACTGAGATACACACTTAACTGTAGCAGACAACCAACCTGCCTATTTTTCAGTATATGTTGTCAATGATGAATGTCAGAGCATCCAGTTTGACATTCAGACAGTAGGCCTTATGCCAGGTCTGTTATTCCCTTGACAAACAGACTGAAATTAAATACTGAGTTATAACAGACAACCAACTGTTCTATATCTTAGTATCTGCTGTCAGGAATGAATGTCATAACATCTAGTTTGACATTCTATAAATCCTGTATTAGCTAAACCTGCAGCATACTACTCAAGTATGTCATGACATCAGTCAAGACATCAGAGTACAGTTAGATGTTCTAACACACAATGCAGCCAATCAAACATCTCCAGCGCATGTCATGACATCAACCAAGACATTAGAGTCCAGTTAATGTTTTAACATAAAATGCAGCCAATCAAACATCTACAAACTCCCCCTTTGGAATTTTTTTGGCTAAAACAACTTGGCATCACAACAGAGTTCACAGCAGCGGAAAACACACATCTAGCAGGGAAATTAACCTAGCTAATACACTTAGAGCAGCAGCACACTCACCACAGATAGAAGTTAAATAAAAACTTCACATATCAGCACACATACAGAAGTTAAATAAAAACTTCTAACAACAGCACACATACACTCATCACACATAGAAGTTAAATAAAAACTTCTAATAGCAACATACATAAACACACATAAACATACTCACACTCATAGAAGTGGAACATCATCTGCAGCACAACCTCTGGATTAGAGGATCTTCAATATCTATTTAGCAAAAAAAATCTGTTGTCCTGGGGCATCACAGGTGTTACTCCCCCTTTTTGTCAAAAATGTTGCCAAAGCAACACTTTAAATTACAGACCAAAATAAACAGAATTACACACAAATGACAGAACCACAATCTTGATTTTACTTCATAGTTTCAACCAAGAATACCCCCTCTTGATCTTGCTTTACAGCTTTGATCAAGACACCA
This sequence comes from Lathyrus oleraceus, assembly GCF_024323335.1. Lineage (NCBI taxonomy): Eukaryota > Viridiplantae > Streptophyta > Magnoliopsida > Fabales > Fabaceae > Lathyrus > Lathyrus oleraceus. The sequence goes on from NC_066585.1 coordinate 131,981,213, forward strand.
CCCACTTGATCTTGCTTCACAGCTTTGATCAAGTAGTCACACACTCTTGCTTTACAGCAGGTACCCCCATATCAGATGCCATGACTTTGAGTCTGACATCTTGATCCACTCCTGCATGAGCCCTTTCTTGAAGTCCAGCAGGCACATAGGCTGTCTCATGTTAGGATATCCCCTTAACATCTTGTTACCACACTTGCAGCAAGTAACATAGCTGTGATCTGTTGTCCAGTCATAGCACACTTTCAATTGTTTAATAGGTTGAGATATTAAACAATACATCCCAAACATCATTGATTGCTATAAATCCTCAGAGAGGCATATTCCCAGTTTTCCTCTTAAGTTTTCAAACTGAGTAGCATCCAGTGCCTTTGTGAATATGTCAGCAAGTTGTAGTTCAGTGGCTACATGTTCCAAAGTGATCACTTTGTCTTCCACCAGATCTCTGATGAAGTGATGTCTAATGTCAATATGTTTGGTCCTGCTGTGTTGGATGGGATTCTTGGAAATATTGATGGCACTGAGATTGTCATAGAACAGTGTCATGACATTTTGAGAGACATTGTACTCAGTAAGCATCTGTTTCATCCACACCAGTTGGGAACAACTACTTCCAGCTGCTATGTATTCAGCCTCTGCAGTGGACAGAGATACACAATTCTGTTTCTTGCTGACCCATGATATGAGATTGTTTCCCAAGAAGAAACATCCTCCTGATGTGCTTTTTCTGTCATCAACACTCCCAGCCCAATCAGCATCACAATACCCAGATAGGACAGGCTCAGAGCCATGAGAGTATAGCATACCATAGTCACAAGTCCCATTGACATACTTGAGAATCCTCTTGACTTGATTTAAGTGGCTCACTTTGGGTTCTTCTTGGTATCTAGCACACACTCCAACTGCATAGGAAATATCAGGTCTACTTGCAGTTAGATATAGTAGACTACCTATCATGCTTCTATACAAGCATTGATCAACACTGGGACCTCCATCATCTTTGGTTAACTTTAAATGAGTAGGTGCAGGAGTTCTTTTGTGCCTAGCATTATCCATACCAAACTTCTTAACTATGTTTTTGGCATATTTGCTTTGGGAGAGAAACATAGAATCCTCCATTTGGTTAACTTGCATTCCAAGAAAATAAGTCAGTTCCCCAACCAGACTCATTTCAAACTCAGATTGCATCTGGTGAACAAAATGTTTCACCATCTGCTCTGACATTCCACCAAAGACAATATCATCCACATAAATTTGGGCAATCATGATTTTGCCATCTTCATCCTTCATAAACAAGGTCTTATCTATCCCACCTTTTCTGTACCCATGAGAGGTCAGAAATTTAGTCAACCTTTCATACCAAGCTCTAGGTGCTTGCTTCAACCCATACAAGGCTTTCCTCAACTTGTACACATGTTTAGGTTGGTTAGGATCACAAAACCCTTTAGGTTGTTCCATATATACTTCTTCATTCAAGTACCCATTTAAAAAGGCACTCTTCACATCCATTTGGAACAATTTGAACTTCAGATTGCAGGCCACACCTAACAGCAATCTGATTGACTCAAGTCTAGCAACAGGTGCAAACGTCTCATCAAAATCAACCCCTTCAACTTGAGTATATCCTTGAGCCACTAGTCTTGCTTTATTCCTAGTGATTACTCCTTTCTCATCAGATTTGTTCTTGTAAATCCACTTGGTACCAATGATGTTAGTCCCTTCAGGTCGTGGAACTAACTCCCATACTTCATTCCGTTTAAACTGCTCCAGTTCATCTTGCATGGCATTGATCCAATATTCATCAGTCAGGGCTTCTTTAACATTTTTTGGTTCAACCTTGGATACAAAACAGGAATTTGAGCTATTCTCCCTTGATCTGGTAGTCATACCACTATTGGGATCCCCTATGATAAGATCCTTGGGGTGGTCCTTCTGGATTCTGATAGAAGGCACTTTGTTGGATGCATCTACCTCACACTCAGGAGGAGTCTCCTGTACCTCTTCTGACTTGACTGAAACGTCTGTTGACGTATCAAGGAATGTTCCAACATCCTCTATGACATTGATTCCTTCATTTCTATCATCCACAATAACACTTATGGATTCCATAAGGACATTGGTCCTGTAGTTGAACATTCTGTAGGCTCTGCTGTTAGTTGAGTATCCTAGGAATATACCCTCATCACTTTTGGGATCCATTTTCCTTCTCTGTTCACGATCTGTAAGAATGTAACATTTACTTCCAAAGATATGAAAGTACTTCACAGTGGGTTTTCTGCCTTTCCATATTTCATACAGAGTGGAAGAGGTTCCTTTTCTCAAGGTAACTCTATTGTGAACATAGCAAGCTGTATTCATCGCTTCGGCCCAAAAGTGCATAGGAAGCTTTTTTGCATGAATCATTGCCTTGACAGATTCTTGAATAGTTCTGTTTTTCCTTTCAACTATCCCATTTTGCTGAGCAGTTATAGGAGAGGAAAACTCATGACTTATCCCTTCAGACGAGCAAAACTCGTCAAACTTGGAATTCTTAAACTCCGTCCCATGGTCACTCCTAATTCGGACAACATAACTGTCCTTTTCCCTTTGAAGTCTGATGCACAGTTCTTTGAAGACACCAAATGCATCTGACTTTTCTCTGATGAAGCTTATCCAAGTGTATCTGGAATGGTCATCAACAACCACATAGGCATACCTCTTTCCACCCAGACTCTCAACCTGCATAGGTCCCATTAAGTCCATGTGCAAAACTTCCAGAGTTTTGAAAGTTGTAGGATGTCCCAGCTTAGGATGTGACATCTTGGTTTGCTTGCCAACCTGGCATTCTCCACAGACTCTTCCTTCATCAATAAGTAGCTTTGGGATTCCTCTAACTACTTCCTTGGATATGATCTTTTTCATTCCCCTTAAGTGGAGATGACCAAGACGTCTATGCCACAGCTTCACCTCCCGTTCTTCCTTGGCTGAGGAGAAAATTGTGGAGTAGTTTGAGACTTTAGGTTCCCACAGATAACAGTTATCTTTGGATCTGGATCCTCTCATAACTTCCTGATTATCTCCATTCGTCACAACACATAGCTCCTTAGTGAACTGAACATAGAACCCTTGATCACACAGCTGGCTTATGCTGATGAGATTAGCAGTTAGTCCTTTTACTAACAGCACATTATTCAGTTTTGGAACTCCAAAGCTGTCCAGCTTACCCACACCTTTGATTTTTCCTTTAGCACCATCACCAAAGGTCACATAACTGGTAGTGTGAGGTTGTATATTCACCAATAGATTCTCCATAACAGTCATATGTCTTGAGCAGCCACTATCAAAGTACCAGTCTTCTCTGGTAGAAGCCCTTAGAGCTGTGTGAGCTAACCTAGCAAACCATTGTCGTTTCTTGATGGGGGCATTATGCTTATATGCCTTATGCTTAGGTCTGACATGAGGGGTTTGGTTAGGATAACCATGCAGCCTGTAGCAGAAGGCTTATATATGACCAAACCTACCACAGTAGTGACATCTCCATCTCTGATATTTCTTCTTCTGATGGTTACTCATCCTGGTTCCCTGAAGTTGAGACATTGGGTGTGACCTCCGCTTGAATTTCTGAACTTCAGCCTTTGAGCGTTTGAGTTCAGCTGAGGATTTCTTCACAAAGCCTAAACCAGACATGGTTCCTGACTTCTGTCCCACCTTTAGGATCTCTTCCAAGGTGTCCGTTCCTTTATTCAGCATTCTGATGGATTTCGTCATTTGATCTAGCTTGGAGGTCAGCAAGGTTATCTCACCCTTTAGACCATCTATGACTGTCAGATGCTTCTGTTTCTCGTCCTCCAGCTCCTTGATGAGTTCCTTCTGCTTTTCTCCTTGTACACTTACTTCTGCACTTTTGACACACAACTCTTTATATGATACAACAAGTTCATCGAAGGTCAGTTCATCTCCACTTGAGTCATCATCAGTGGCACAAACACTAGTTAGTGCAGTGACATGTTTAGCAGATTCTCCTTCAGATTCACTCTCAGAGTCTCCTTCAGACCATGTGACAGATATCCCTTTCTTTTGCATCTTGAGGTAAGTAGGGCATTCAGCTCTGACGTGTCCAAAACCTTCACATCCATGACACTGGATTCCCTTGCCTTGGTTGAACCTTTCTTCAGAAGTTGATCTTTTCCTGATGTCAGACGAGATGTTCTTGACATTTGGTCTACCTTTTTGATCAATCTTCTTTACGAACTTGTTGAACTGTCTCCCAAGCATGGCTATGGCTTCTGATATGCTTTCATCACCACCAGTACTTCCTGCTTCTGAATCCTCTCCAGTATTTGATACAAAAGCTACGCTTTTGTTCTTCTTTTCAACATTCTCACCCAAGCCCATTTCAAAAGTTTGGAGAGAACCAATAAGCTCATCCACCTTCATATTGCAGATATCCTGAGCCTCTTCTACAGTCGTGACCTTCATGGTAAATCTCTTAGGTAATGACCTGAGAATCTTTCTTACAAGTTTCTCTTCAGCCATTTTCTCCCCTAAGCCACCAGAAGTGTTGGCAGATTCAAGAATATTCATGTGGAAGTCATGAATAGTCTCATCCTCTTTCATCCTCAGATTTTCAAACTTGGTGGTTAGCATTTGAAGTTTTGACATCCTCACCTTGGAGGTACCTTCATGTGTTATCTTGAGGGTATCCCAAACTTCTTTAGCTAGCTCACAGTGATGCACCAGTCTGAAGATGTTTTTACTTATTCCATTGAATAATGCATTCAAGGCCTTAGAGTTTCCAAGGGCTAATGCCTCTTGCTCCTTGTCCCACTCTTCTTCAGGAATTTGTATACTGACTCCATCTTTACCTGTCTTCATTGGATATTCCCATCCTTTGTTGACAGCTCTCCAGACCTTGCTATCTAGAGACCTCAAGAAGGCTATCATACGAGGTTTCCAGTCATCATAGTTAGAACCATCCAGCATAGGTGGTCTATTTGAGTACCCTACATCCTTGTCCATGGTACTAGAAAGTAACTTCCCTAGATCTCACCCAGAAATTAACAGGCAGGGTGCCTGCTCTGATGCCAATTGAAATTCTAGTTAACAGACTTTCGATTTCACACGGGATGTTATGACATCCAATTCTGCGCAGACAAGAATTATGCAGAACTTAAAAAGTAAGTGCAGTAAATAACACAAGGAATTATTTACCCAGTTCGGTGTCACACACACCTACGTCTGGGGGCTACCAAGCCAGGGAGGAAATCCACTATTAGTAATATTAATTCAGACCTTAAACCAACTGTTTAATCCTATCACTTAATACCTACCCAATGCAATTTCAATCTTACACTAAGATCAGAGTTCCTACTCACTCCCCCTCAATCACCTCAGTGATTACAACCTTTAATTAGATTAAAGTAACTGGTGAAGTCACACTTCAAACAACTCTTGATTGTGCTTAACAGCTTTAATCAAGATACACAACACTCACGCTTAAAAGCTTAGAGTGACACAACACTTACAACTCAATGAACACCCTAGTCCAATGCAATCATCTAGAAGATAATTGCTTGGCTCACAATATACACCTAATACAAGACACACACAAAAATACAACAGTGAAGTATATGGAACAATAAAATCTTCACGCCTAAAATCCCCGAGTTCTGAATGAAGGATTGCCATCCTTTTATATTGCAGCACTTGGGCCTTGTACTTGTATTCCCTGAAATTAAGGTTAAGCAAGTTAACCTAATTTCCACATATTAGGGTACTAACAAATAGGCTATTTGTTAGGTTCAATAATTGTAGTTTAGTTGTTAGTTTCCTGGTTTTTAGCTCAGCTGTTGGATTCCTGAAGAATAGCCTGAGAAAAATGCTGAAACAGAAAAACTAACCAACCTACAATTTAGCATATGCTGTCAGGAATGAATGTCACAACATTCAGTTTGACGTCCAAACCATAGACCATATGCTAAGTCTGTTATTTTCCTGAAAACAGACTGTACAAAATGCTGTACTGTAAAGGACCACTCAGTCCATACTTCAGTATCAACTTACATTAATAAATGTCAAAACATCCAATTTGACATTTACACATAGAGCCTTATGCCATGGTCTGTTATCCTCCTGAAGAACAGACTGAGATACACACTTAACTGTAGCAGACAACCAACCTGCCTATTTTTCAGTATATGCTGTCAATGATGAATGTCAGAGCATCCAGTTTGACATTCAGACAGTAGGCCTTATGCCAGGTTTGTTATTCCCTTGACAAACAGACTGAAATTAAATACTGAGTTATAACAGACAAGCAACTGTTCTATATCTCAGTATCTGCTGTCAGGAATGAATGTCATAACATCTAGTTTGACATTCTATAAATCCTGTATTAGCTAAACCTGTAGCATACTACTCAAGTATGTCATGACATCAGTCAAGACATCAGAGTACAGTTAGATGTTCTAACATACAATGCAGCCAATCAAACATCTCCATCGCATGTCATGACATCAGCCAAGACATTAGAGTCCAGTTAATGTTTTAACATAAAATGAAGCCAATCAAACATCTACAAACTCCCCCTTTTCTTCTTTGTGGACACATATACCCACAGAGTACTACCCTTTTACATACATACATTTGCATCATGAGGTCTCTTAGGGACCAAAATTCGTCTCTTTGTTATTATTTAATCCCATTATACCTCGTCGAGATGAAGGTTTTAATCTTCACTTCTCCAGCTAGAATGACCTTAAATAGGGGCATCTGTAAGACCCTAATTTTGACCCTAAGATCCCTCATGGCATCATAACATTTCATTTGCATAGCCTCAAGGATCATAAGCATCTTGGTTCCCTTTGCCTTTGGGTGGGATCTCTTGTGAGTGGTTTGAGATCACCAAGCATGCTTGAATTGTTTATTATTTCTTTTCTCATTTTTTATTAACTCAAAAGCACAAAAATATGTCACTAACATCTCTTGTTTGTAGCTTGAGCAGTCACAAGGTCTAATGGCTTCTAGGAGATCCTATGTGCAATGATGTGGTCAAGAGGAGATGAAGGCAAACATGGCAATGGTTCCCAAAAGATCTCATCCATCAAATATGCCTCCCAAGTATCTCAATTCATCATTTTGATCAAATCAAGTCAAGGGGTTTAAGGTTTGTTTCCCAAGGAAACCCTAATTCATTTGTTCATCAACTGTGCCTTGCTCTTGAAGCAACCTCAGCCCATGGTAAAAAACAATCAAGGGAAGTTATTTAATTAATCATTTAATGTATATTTGAACTCATTTGAGTTTCCTCAATCATCCATTCATCAAGATATGAGGTGTGGACTTGAGAAGTTGATCAGTCAAATCATCTGACTATTTTGAAATGCACTGAGACCTAACTTTTTATGTGTAGGTCAAATGGAGATGACCTCAAGAGAAAAAATGTTCTTAAGGATAATATGAACAACTTTCATGTTCATCAAAATTTGATTTGAACCTTGGAAGGTCATCATCCGTTCCAAGACATTATAGGTCATTTTGACTGAAACCCTAATTTTGGGTCAACTTCCTAAGAACATAACTCATTCATTTTCCATGATTTTGGGGTGAGACTTAATGCATTGGAAAGATTAATGTGTCTAATTCAAATTTTATGTTGAGCAAAATTGAAAAATCTCAAAATAAATACATGTGATAATGCAAAACGTTATAGGTCACTTTGGACCAAATGCATTGAAATGTGAAAAAGTCCAACTTCAAGTGCCCATAACTTCCTCATAAAAAATCCAAATGATGCAAAATATAAGTCCAAATTGATTTTCTTGAAAATATCTACAACTTTCATGTTGAATATTTTATCATTTGGAGCTTGCATCATTGAGACAGAGGGGCTTGAACATTGGCCAAATTTGGAAACTTCACATTTGCATGTTTTGCACCCTACACTTCAAGCTCAAATTTCATTAATTTCCAAGGCCCAATTGGAGTTTTGATCAACATAGCATTTGTTCCTTATTCAACAAGCTTTCCAACCATTACCCATAAGCCTATGTTTCAATTTTGGAAATACCATTTTCGAAGAAGAGAACCTTTTAGTGCATTTTTGGAAATTCATTTCAAACACATTGCATGAGCTCATGATATCATATCTGCACGTCCATTCCTTCTAATTATGATATAAGCAATCAATTCCAATCAGAATTGGGCCCTCCATGCGCCTGTACAGGCCCATGCATGGAGGCCCTCTTCTCCCATGCAGACTTTGTTCATGCATATCAGATGGCTTTGGCTATAAATACATGGCATGTGAGCTCTCATTCCTCAACCTAAAGGCGCTTAAACCTCTGCTGAATTGAATCCACACCCATACCAAAGGAACAAATCTCAATTTTCTCTAAAAATTTCAGATCTAGAATTCAATTTCCTCGACTGTTTTCTTAAGATCTAAAGTTCCTAGACCTGTTCACCTTGATCCATAGAAGCTTCTGTTTGCAAAAGAGCTCAAAGATAATGACTCAGTTCATCTCAATTCCAAGGTTTTGCTCAACTGCATTTTGCTTCGAAACAACTTATATATTGTTCCATTTGCCTTGATTTTGTGTGATCTGAAGTCCTCTGCATAGAGGCATCATCGTTGTGTTCTTAATTTTTGAAATCAAGCAAGTTCAGTTGAACACCACCAAAGATCCATCTCTGATTTCTCTCTCAATAGGGATCTAGAGTGGAATTGAGTGGCATAGGAGTGATGTACATCACTCCACCTTTCATTTGGTACCTGGATCGTGCGTTTTGGTGCACATTTGTTCTTCTGCAAATTTGAGCTCTCACCGGAGCTAGCCGGAGAAGAAGGTGGCGCTGGCCACCGTCTGGTCTCCAGATCCAATCGTGGCCGTCCATTTTCGTTTCCAGATTAGATCTAGGCCTCTCATTGTTATGACCTTTTAATAAACAGCGTGTGGTTGCATTGACTTGGATGTATTGTGGAAGCGCGCTGAGAGCCATGTGATATGCCAACTCAATTAATGAGCCATCATCCAACGCCTCTCCTTTTTTCTAATTTTTAATTTCTGATTTCTATTTTCTTTTATTTCTTTTAATTCCATTTTATTTCTAAAATCCATATCTCTTTCATTATTGGTCCAAAAATTATGGGACCAATTGCATTATTTCTCTTTTATTGATTTTTAATATTTTTTATTTTATCATTTGCTATTTTTTAATAATTTTCTCTTTTCTGGTTATTTTTAATTCATTTTAAATAGTTTTTGAGATCTAAAAAATACCAAAATATTTTCTCAACCTCTTTGAATGATGATAGATCTATGAAAAATATTCTCATCAATTTACTAATTGATTTGAGATTTTAGTTCAATTAGGTTATTTTTATGCATTTTTAATTGATTAAAAATAGTTTCTGACTTTTAAAAATGATGAAATTTTTTGTCAAACTTTGTTTACTTGGGATAATTCAGTTGGACTTTTCAAAGTTGATTTGAAGTGAGTTTGAAGTTTGACCTTTCTTTAATATTTTAATTCAAGTTTTATTTTAAATATTAAAAATGCCAAAAATATTTTGTTTATTTCTTGACTTCTAATTTTCATTTTGCTTCTGTTTTTTATTGTTTGACCTTGATCTTCTCTATCTTTGGTCATAGCTTGTTGATTAATACATTCCATTTCATTTAATGTACTTTAATATTCTTCTTCTTCTTCTCCTTCTTCTTTTTCTTTTTTGATCAATGTTAAAGATTGGTGGTTAGCATTGATTAGGGAGGTTTAATCTTCCTTGATTCAAATCTAATTCATTTTGATCATGGATCAAGTGAATGGCTTTGCATTAAGGATAGATTGCTTTCTAAATCATGCAAAGGACCTAAATCAATACAAGATCATTTCTCATATTCTTTTTGGCATGGCAAGTTGTTGGAGTTTGATTCACTAATCAAGACCTCTAACTTGTGTTGTTGCCTACATTATTATTGACCGACCTCAGATAGTTGTGACTTCTACATAAGTTCAATTACGATTGCTTAACATAGCGCTAAATTTTCCTTATGGCACACTAACTACTAACACTAACCATTAACCATTAACATTTACTTCTTGCTCTTTACATTTATGCAATTTACTATTCTTATACATATTATTCATTTGCTTTTCCCCCTTTGCTCACTTGAGCACATGTTTATGTTAATGCAATTTGCCTTTTGCTCACTTGAGCACATAATTGTGTATATATCATTGTGCTTGTGTTTTTGTTTTGATTATTGTGGACCAAATGCAAAGAAATGAACAAATGGACTTAGTTTCTAGGGGTTTCCCTATGCAAATTGGAGTAAAAAGACCTTAATGTTGAAGATGAACTAGAAGGACCAAACCTCTAAACTTACTCTTGTCCATTCTTGATTTACTTCATGGAACTTTTGATGTGTGTGCTTTTGTGCTAGGGGATCCTATGAGAGCTCAAATTGAAGAACCATTGCCATTGTTCATCCAAAGTGAAAGATACAAGATACATTGAGGATCTCCTAAGGAGCTTGTTTGGTTATGTTGATTGTTTGAGCTTACTATCATTTTGCTTGCATATTCCAAAGGACGTGAGCTACTTGGATCATCAATATGATCTCAAGAGAGGAATTCCATTTGTGGTCTTGTTTCTTATCCCTTATCTCTTGTGTGATTAGGACTTTAGCCATTCTTCTTCTTCCCTCCACTCTAACCCAAGCCAAAACTTTTGTGCAAACATTTAACACTTGTTTTCAAACATTAGAAACCTAAGCCTCATGCTTTTGATTTTAAAAACTTTCTTTCATAACACTTATTTTGAATTGAACCTCTAAATCAACTTTGACCATATTTTGTAAATACTCTTCATTGGTAAATACCACTCATTCCAATACTTTTGTGGTTTCAATGGCCACTTTCTTAATAATTTTTTTTTATAACCTTTAGCTATTAGGTTTGAGTTATCCTTGAGGTAGATATAATACTCACCTATATCCTTAGTTATGGACAATGAGTCTTCCATGCTTATTATAGGGTTAACCCCTCACTAGCATGTTGAAGCTATCCTCACATGGTGGATTTGTGGTATTAGGTTTGAGTTTTCTCCCTTGGATAACAAAAGACCTTAAGACTTTTGGACCAATCAATTCACCAACTCATTTTGAGATTTTTACCCCAAACTACGAGGTTTTGATCCTAATCTTTTTTAAGATGGTACGTAGGCAATGGGTTTATCCATCCAAACACAAAATGTAAATAACTTGTATATTCTCTTCTCATCCCTTCAATCATGTTTTCACAAATAAATTTTCACAAAACTACCAACCTTAAAATAAATGTGAAAAGGGCTCCCTAGGAGTACCTAGGATGTTTTGGGTGCTTAAAACCTTCCCATTGCATAACCAACCCCCTTACCCCGATCTTTGACATTTTTACTAGTTTTTGATTCGATAAAACTTTTAGGTTTTTGTTCGCTTTCTAACCATTCCTTTGGATAAATAGAAGTGCGGTGGCGACTTGACTTGTATGGTTTACCTTAGATTTAGTCAATATCTCTAATGGTAATGAATACCCCGCTACAGTCCTCAGCTTCTCGGACCCAAATTAGAGATAGTAATGCCTAACCATAAATACTTGTGTGACATTTCCAAATCCAAAAGAGTCTTCACTGAGCAGATGGATCTCAAGCCAACTTGTTAAGGACTACCCCACACAAGTCGAACATGACTGTACCATCTTCCTATCTTAATTGCACTCTAGTTTGGGTTAGAACTTATCTCACCACTCAGAGATCACAAAGCACAAGAAGCAGACTATATCACACAAACAAAAAAATTAATAATTCCCAGCGGAGCGCAAATTGTTCGTCTGTTCTTTGTATTCAACCACTTTTCACTCTGATCATCTGAAAGCCGAGGCTGTTCATATCGACAGGTTCATAGTGGATTGAATAGGGGCAGTTGTAACACCTCAAAATTTGCCCTCCTCTTCTTGGGACTAGTTTGACACATTGCATTTCATATTCTAGGGTATTAGGCATTGCATTTTTTCATATCATCTGAAAATAAGAAAGTCATCCTCCAAAGTCTTTTCAGAAGATGGAGAAGTTACATGATTCAAGCCTGAGGGTTTCTATGAATTGATTGTCAACCATCTGAGGGTTTGCATTTCAATTAGGGTTTCCTGATCTTTCAGAGGTTTTGAGCATTATCTTGTTGGCAAGGATATATTACCATCATCATGGTTCTATCATCTTCAAGGGCTTCATTGTTCATTCTCAAGTTCCTTTGGATTAGGGTTTTGACCTCTGGTCAACCCTAATCAATGGCATTCTTTCAACCAGGATTTCTCTAAGGAATAAGGTATTTGCTGATGATGGAGATTACATGGTTATCATGAGGAGCTCATTTGAGCTAGGATTTCATTTCTGAGCCATTTCCCTAAGTGGTGGAGGCTCAAGCTGATCAGAGCATGTCAAGGCCATCTAAGGACCAAACAAGTCAACTGTGCAGTCAACTGAGGGCTATGAGGTGGGGAAATGGATTTGAGACATCTCAATCATGTTCAAAAGAGGTCCATTTGTCATTCTAAACATCTATCTTGAAGATTTTGATGTCCTGGCAAAAGTTTCCAAAAATGGAAAGTGACCTGTAATTAAAAGTTTCCAAAAATGACAAGTTTTTGGTTCACATTCAACTTGAATTATCAACATCAAAGAAGCTTCAAATGGATTTTTGGTGAACATGAAAGTTGAAGATCTTTCCCTCCCCTTTTCAAAAAGTCCTAGATCATGATCATCTGATGATTGGTTAGGAAGTTATGGCCAAATGATCACAAAGCATGCATGGAAGTTCAAAGTGACATAACTTTTGCTACAAAACTCCAAATTGGTCCACTCTTTTTGCAAATTGCTCCTCATGACCAATACTTTTCAAATGGATCATTGCCTTGCATGAAAGAAGCTCACATGATCATGTGTCCATACATGTGCTTTTTGGAGGGAAAATTCATAATTTGAATTTGGTGGATCATGCAAGCCATATACCAATTCCATGTTGATTGTGGGATGATTTTAAGTGAATTTGTGCCTCAGCATGACACTGTTCACGTGCAGCATGTACATGCTAGGATCATTTGCAAATTTTGCACTTCATTCCAATTCTCACTAATCTTAATTAACCATTGCCTAATTTTGATTACAACATCATTAGTGAACCATATAAAAGCCAAATCATAACTGTTTTTGCTCATAACAGAATTTGAGATCTAGAATTTTCCATTTTCCCTCCAAAATTCTCTCACTTGGATTTTCATTTTTCTTCACACAAACACCAATTTTCTCTGCATATTCTTGCTTATCATGCATCATTGAGTAAGGATCCAGGCCTGGTTTGAAGAATTGAGCAAGATTCGTGCAGTTTCATGAGCTTGAACATGTTAATGGAATTCTGAAATCGAGCAAGATCTAAGAGGATTCAAGTGTTGCTTCTTATTCAAAGCTTCAAAAGAGGTGCAAGGGAGAAGATCTGGAAGTTCTAGAAGCCTAAGGACACGAATTCATCAGCTGCCATTTCCAAGTAGGTTGAATTCGACCTCTCTTTTTTGCCAATTTCTTGTGATAGTTGTGTAGATCTCACTTAGGTGATCATGCTGATGTGTTTAGAATTAATTTTGGTGAAGAAATGAGGAAGATATGTTGAATTAAAGTTTTGCACATGATAATGTTTGCCTTCGATCCAGGAAATATAGGAAGATTTAGGTTAAGTGAATATGATATTTAGAATCAGCTTTGAAAGAGCTTTCGAACGGTATATAGTTTACCGGATTCTGCATTTTTTCACAGCGGAGCTCCGCCTGGATGGTCGGAGAAGACGGTTGTAACAACCGTCCGCCACCGTCTGCAATTAGTGCTAGGGTTTTGGCCATGTGTACTCCACGTTCGCGCCTCGTGTCCGTTTCATTGGCTGGCGTTCGCTTGACTATGCCACGCTGCTTTGACCACGCTGATGCAGCATGCCACATCATTTAATGAAACGAGGCGTTTCATTGAGCGCTTCTTGGACCTGTGAGGCGCGCGTTCGATCCTTCGCCATGCATATTTTCTTTATTTCATTTGCATTATCATTTGACCTGCCTCGCGTGAGTTCGAATCCTGGCGTTTCCACTTTGCTGATTTTATTTTGAATTCTCTTGTTAACTTGCCATGTGTGGGTTCGAACCTGGCTGATGTACATATGCTGATTTTATTTCAAGTTCATTTTCCATATTATTTCACATTATATCATTTTACTCATTCAACTTCAAAAAATCATAAAAAATTGTAAAATGCTTCAAATTGATCCCAATTGTTTTTCATGATTTTGTTTTAATCTCTAGTCTTTTATAGGATTTATTTCATGAATTGTATGTTTCTGGATTTTTACTTTGTGATTTGTGATTGCACCTCATGCCAAATTGATATGTTGCATTCATTTGCTTGTGAAACGATCATGGTTAATCCAATTGATTTGAAATTTTGCATGCTTGATCTTAACATATGACATGATTTTTGAGATTTGGTTTGACATTTTTATCATTTGATATCACTGTTTTGGACACATGAACATATGGTGTGACAATTTGTGTCACATTTTGGATGTTGCAATTGTGCATTTTCATTTACCTTTCATTTGAGCTCTTCTGGATCTAATTTTTTGCATGATGGATGTTCATAACATGTTAAGGTCTCATAAAAAATTTCATGGTCATTGGATGTGTTTCTGGTTTGATTTGGATTTTCTAATTTGGATGTCCAATTTTGTGCACCTTTGCTTGCCTTTGCATTACATTGACCATTTGATGCCTTTGCCTTATGAATTGATCTTGGTCCTTTTGAGGACATTTTATGACATGTTTGAACTTGCTTTGTGCAAAATATTGACTTCTGTTTTGGTCATTTGACTTGCTTTTGAATCTAGTCTTTGTACTAGTGTTTTGTACATACTAATTGTGCTTTGTGTTTCAGGTTTGAGCATTTAGCTTTGATGGTTGGTGTGGCCTCATTATTTGAGACACAAGTTCCTTTGTTACTAACTATTGTTGTATTGTAGGTCCATTGATGTGATGAACTCACTTGAGTGCTTGCACTTATGACTTGCATTGTGTACATATTGGATAGTTCCATTGTGTTGTCTGTTGGTTTTCTGAATACAATATTAACTGTTTGGCTTTTGTACAGGTACATTAGTCGCTTTTAGCTCTTGCTTGAGCTTTGCTTTGGAGTGTGGTTGATACACCACTTAGGTAGCCACTCTCTTACTCCATGTAGTCTGGAAGTCCTGCCACCTTTTTGGCAGGCATTTGGCTGAAGTCCTCCTTATGAGGCTCTGATTATGATTGTTTACATTTGTGCCAAAGACCTCTAAATGAGGCATGTTACTTTGATAAGACCTCTTAAGTGAAGAGGCAATTGACAGATAGAAGGGATTAGCAATCAATCCCCTGTTATTCAGTGAGTCGTTCTTTATGCTTGCACTACGTGCTGATGCTCTAGAACATGTGCCCAAGATCTTTGTATAGAGTCAGTCAAGTGGAATAGGGTCCCTCTTTCTAGATCCCCACGCTTTCTTTGATTTGAGCTCACCCAGGCCCGGGTTAAGAGCATGAGGTCTCATCCTCATTACCACCTTTCATCAGCTTCACCCTAACTCTCAATGTTAGTGGTTAAGAGCTTCAGCATACCCCTACAGTTTTGGCTTGTTTGTCGAGGTTGATATGACCCCTCTTGACTAAAGCCCAACCATTTGTCTGAGCCTCTTGTTTGTGTATAGAGTGTGATGCTTCTTCAATTGTGTTGATGTTTATTTCCTGTTTGAATTGACTTGCTTCCTGTGTGAGTTAGATGCTTGATTAGAGACCTCACCCTAGGGATTTGTTTGCATGACAACTATTAGGCTCGAGTTAGTCTCCCTTTTAGTTTGTTTGCTTCCCTGGTCTCTGGTTAGGAGAGAGTTCCTCCCCTGTTAAGGGGAGTTACGTCGCCCTGATTCTCATACCAGATGAGATACGTAGGCAGGAGATCGAGGGAGATCTCTCCGGGCACCCTTTTGTTTTTTTGTGTGTGTTTAACCTTTTTGTTTCTTTTGACGTCTCAGCGTCTCTTTATGTTTGTGTGACAACTATTAGGCTCGAGTTCCAGACTCCCTATTAGTTTGTTGTTCACCCTTTTTCTTTTTAAATCTTTTTGTGTCTTTTGACGTCTCAGCGTCTCTTTGTGTTTGTGTGACAACTATTAGGCTCGAGTTCCAGACTCCCTATTAGCTTGTCAATCTGATAACCTTTTGCTTTGGTGTTCGCTGGTTAGCGTGTGTGTGTTTGGAGTCGGATATAAGTCCATGTATTGGCATTCTGTTTCCTTGTCTGTGTTGTTTGTTTGGAGTCGGATATAAGTCCATGTATTGGCATTCTGTTTCCTTGTCTGTGTTGTTTTTAACGTCTCAGCGTCTCTTTTTGGTGTTTTGTTTCGGCGTGCGTTAGCCGAGCTACGAGTGCTCTGATTCTTCCTCTGGATAGAGAAGATACGTAGGCATAGGATGCGATATCCTAGCGAGCATGTTCCCATTTCCCCGAACTACGTTGACTCTGATGTTTGTTTCTGACAAGCTACGTAGGCCCAGGATGCGACATCCTGCCGAGTCCACTTCCTCCGTCTTCTTTTGCCTGTTTACTATTCCAGTGTGTGCATTCTCTTTGAGTAGTTATTTAGCGACCTTTTTCTATTCTTTTGAGCATGGATCCCGTCGAGTACGGCGGACATGAGGGGTGCTAATACCTTCCCCTTGCGTAACCGACTCCCGCACCTTGTAATCTCTGGTCGTAAGACCGTTCCTTTTCCCTTTCTTAGGTTAGTCCTGCGCTTCCTTTCCGTCATAGGATGAATAACGTCGGTGGCGGCTCTGTAAAATTGTTTTTTTTTTCGCCGGTTGTTTTTCGCGTTACGACAGAGGCACAAAGGCCTAAAAATGGCTTGAGTGAGTTAGTTCTTTTTGGCTTTTTGAAAGTTTAAGTCAAGTATAATTAAGACTATTTACAAGTTTGATTTATGAAAAGAAGTTTGAAAATACAATGGCATAAGGCCAAAGTTTCTAGTTTGCAAAGGGGTCTAAATTTAGAACAAAGCTAGTTCAATCAAAGAAGATTTAAAAAAATGGGGGGGGGAGAGATTTTGAAATTAAAGAAATGGGGAAGAGATGAAGAGACTAATCCTATGCACAAAATTAAAAGTTATAGAGTTGAAAAGATCTGACCGATGGGTAGCAATGCAATAGACAAGAATGTCTTCTAGAAACACAAATTCCCTTGGACATTTAGAATCAAGCAACACACAATGCACAATTATATTAACTTGAAGAGCAAGACATCAAATAAAGATAGCCACATCCAAGTTTACCCACTCCATGATCTTCTTCTGAATTTCCCATGTAGCAGATGAAATTCCACAAGTCACAGGTTCAAAATAACAGCTTCACAATGCAATAGATGAAGTTTCAATTTGTAAGCACTTGGTTTCACAAAAGTTGGCATTGGCCAAGTCCTTTAGCATGGGGAGGTTGCCTAGATTCTAAGTCCAATTGTCCAAGACCAAGTCAACAGTCCACACAAAAGTATTTTAGGTTTTTTTTGTTGTTATTATGTACATTAATGGGCCAAGACCACACAAACAAATAAAATATACACAAGCAAGGTATATCACACAATATGGTCCAAATGGACAAAGGGAAAAAGACATTAACATAAATAATTAGAATGGAATGAATAATGGCAAAGGAATAGAGCTTAAAGATTAAAGTGCATTAAAATAAAGGACTTAAAATTAAATGTTAGTTGTTAATAAGTTAGAAGTTAGTATTGTTTTGCTTTTGCTTTTGTTTTAAGTCATTCTTTGGAGAACACTCAACCCACTTATCACAAGCAGGGATCCTTGAACCAAGACATCTTCCAAAGGAAGGAAAAAAGGCCAAGTTTCCACATAATACCATGAAAGAGGGGAGACTTACAATCTCACTAACTAGAATGCTATGCCTTTTGTGTCAAAAATTTAGCTCTATGTTAAGCAATCGTAATTGGACTTATGTAGAAGTCACAACTATTTGAGGCCGGACAATAGAATTTTGGTGTTAATGCATGTTAGAGACATAGTATAATGGACTATGCTCATTTAACATACCACACACGAATATGCAAAAGAGGTGACCTAATCTCATCCATACTTATGCAAAATTTGCAATCAACTAGCCCTAGGATTTAGAGACATCATAGACCAAATGAAATGGATGCATAAAGAAGGGGAATTAGATGAAGAGGGAGGGGAATGGATCAAAACTCAAATTGGTCAAAGAAGGACTTTTACCAAGTTAGTATCATTCATTCATTTTGGGAGATGGAATGTAAATTCCGTAAATCCCCAAAATCCAATGATATTAATCTAACAAAGTCAAATCAACCTTGATTAAGGCCCAACAACACAAGTCAAACTTACACAAATCATCACAAGAGGTCAACACAATTATTTGGCATTTATAAGGCATTTAAATTAAATATGGTTTGTCAAATTCTTAAAACCTCGTCAAAACATGAAAGAAATGGCCATGAGATTTATCAATATTGATCCAAAAAATAATTTTAATTCAGAAAATTGAAGAGAAAAATATTTGAATTTTTTGGGTGAAAGTCGCATATTTTTTGGATTAATAATGAAATTAATATGAATTAATGAAAAATAAAGCAATTAAAAGGAATTTCAGAAATTCAAAAATACGTGGACCATCTGATCTTCCTCATTAATTAAGGTGATATATCAGATGGATCAAAGTGCGCTATCTATGTGTTCCCTACTCAACTGAGAAGCACGCGTGGTAATCAGAACCAATGCATACGATTAAAAAAATTTAAATGGATCATATGGTTGAGATGCATTCAACACATCGCCGGAGCCAGAGCTCCGGTCTTCTTCTCCGATGGACTTCACCTGACTGGTCCACCTTCAACCATCACCAAAATGAAAAAGAAAGACATGGATTTAAAGAAAAAATGCTCAGGAGCTCGAATCTGGCCTCAATTTTGTCCAATTCCAAGTATATGAAAAGATACAGGGAGTTGAATTTTGAGGATCATGAACTGAGTTGCTTTGATTTGACTTCAAAGTAACTCAATCTTGGTGCCTACATTGGTAGGAATTCATATAACCAAATATCAACAAGAATAGTGGAGAATTGAGGGAGAATCGAAGAGGAGAAGTTTATGAAAAATCACCTTCAAGTTGATCCAATTTCACTTAATCTTGATCTGGATTTGATTGCTTTCTCCTCCTCTTGCTTGCAGAAACTAAATGATATGAAAATGGAAGTGAATTTCTAGGGTTTTGAACTTCCAAACAGAAGATGAAGTTCAAGCTCGATTTTAAGAGAAATATCAGAAAATTCTATGGCAGTGAGGGTTTGCAATGGTCTAGCAAAGCTTGGGAAAGGTGTTGATGATGAATCTGAAGCCTTAAGCTTGTTTAAATAGGCAATGTATTTGATATTTGCACCACTTGAAAATTGGTCAAAATTAGCAACTACCTTGCATGGTGGATGGGCAATCATTTGGGCCTTGAGGATGATGTAATCCACTTCTAAATTATGTACAAAGTCTGCTGAAACCATCATGTGCAAGCATGCAAAAGGAAATGATCATGTGAAGTTCAATCTTTCCAAAACACTT
This sequence comes from Lathyrus oleraceus, assembly GCF_024323335.1. Lineage (NCBI taxonomy): Eukaryota > Viridiplantae > Streptophyta > Magnoliopsida > Fabales > Fabaceae > Lathyrus > Lathyrus oleraceus. Next base: position 132,000,932 of record NC_066585.1, read on the forward strand.
CCCAAAATGAAGCCATGCGCAAGTCCCTCAAATTTAGTCCAAATAAGGTGATATTGGATGTTTTGGAAAGGTGAGATCAAGAGAAACAACTTTGATGTTGAACACTATTTCATTTGAAGCTTGGATCATGATGAATTTTGAGGTGAAAATTTGGGAAATCAAATATATTTGAAAATTTTCCAAGTCCCAAGTCAAATGTTCACTTCTTCCACCTTGAATAACTTTTTCTATGGGCTTAAAATGAGACAGGTTCCTTCATCAAAGTTGTAGATATTTCAAGCCTATTCAATTGGTCACAAATTTGACCCCATTTGGATTTGGCATGAAGGAGTTATGCATTTTAGAAGTTGAGGAAAATCACTTGTTCAATGGTATTGGCCTAAAATAACCTATAACGTTTCCTCTTGGCACATGCATTTTAAAGTTGAGTTTGAACTTCCACCAAACATCAAAGTTGAATTATACATCTTGACTTTCATCATGCAATTCGAATGGATTTCATCTCGTGAAAATTGAGCAAGTTATGGTCTTGGGAAGTTGACCTCCAAACTAGGGTTTAGACAAAATGACCTATAATCTTTCACAATAAAAAATAACTTTCCAAGAAAAATTAGCTCTTGAACTCAACATGAAAGTTGTTTGGAATGTCATTTAGAGTAACATTTCTCTTGGAATCATTTTCATACGACAATAATTGTAGGAGATAGGGTTTAGGGAACCCCAGTTTTGACAAGTTGACTTTCTCTGGTCAACCACCATGAACCAACTTGCTAGCTTGACATTCTCTTGACTTTTTAGCTTCATGGAGGATAATATATGCATAAGATGATGTAAGGTGAAGTATCCCTTGAAATATTTGATCAATTGTTGAGGAAACTTGTTGAAGAAGTCACATAAGATACCCAGATGAATTAGGGTTTCCAAGGCAAACCAACTCCAAACTCTTGATGATTTCTTGATCAAAATAACATGTGAAGATCATGGGGATACATATATGATACTTAGAGCCAATGTAAGCCAATTCTTGATTGAGCTCTTTGCATCGAGGGTCTTAAACCCTAGATATGAGCTTGATAGAGCATAGGTGAACATACACACTACCTACAAAAGCAACAAACTATACATTGACATATTTTTTGGTATTTTGGTTAGTAAATAAAGAAAAATAAAGAATGATACAATCTAAAGTGCTTGGTGACCTCTCCCAATGCAAACCCAATGAATGAGGTGTAAGAAGGATGCCAAGTTATGATCCCAATGCTAATGCATATGATGAGATAACATGAGGGATCTTAGGGTAAAAATTGGGGTCTTACAGCTGCCCCTATTTAAGGATGTTTAGCTGAGGAGATGAAGGTTAAAATCTTCGTATCGACTCAGTAGAATGGACTTAAATAACAACAATATAAACAAATTTTGGTCCCTAAGAGACCTCATGATGCATATGATATGAAATGTTAAAAATAATCTCTGTGGGGAAAAGGTTGCCATAAAGGAAAAGAATCCGGAGAGACTGAAAGTCCGCAGGAGCATAATGCGTTCCATAAGGAAAAATCATTGGGGAGACAAAGACTTCTGGGGATAAAAGTTACGCGTAGGCCAGGCTACGACTTAAAACTGCTGGGGGACACGAGGGATTCCATAAAAATAAATCAATAGAAAGACTCAGCCGGGGAATAAAAGGAACATCTGCAGGGGAAATGGGTAGATCAGAATAAAGCTGAAATACTCGAACCAAGCAGGGAAAGGCGATTTCACTGAGGAAATACGCACTCAAATTCAATTGGGGAAGAGATAATCTTCAACATAGGAGTAACAGAAATGTATTATCCACTACCAGTTATTGGGTAAGGAGATAACAAATTCTGACAGGGAGGAAATCTGTCACCGGTTAGGGTAAACATATCAAGGATGACTCGCCGAGGGACCACCAAGAGGTGTATTCATTACCAGTTACTAGGTAAGAATAAACTACCGGGAAAAGCCAAAATAGGATTTACAAATACCAGTTACTGGGCAGAAGACCAAAGAAAGAGAATCTTCGTCACTGGTTAAAGTGAACATATCAAGGATAGACTCGAAGGGAAGAATATTCGTCATCGGTTAGGATGAACATATCAAGGATAGACACCGAGGGGAGAAATAGGAATTATATCTATCAGTTATTGGATAGAAAACCATAAGAGAGAATATTTGTCACCGGTTAAAGTGAACATATCAAGGATAGACTCTGCAAGGGGAAACAAGATTTACAACTATCGATTACTGGGCAGAAGACCGCAAAGAGGAGGGAATTCGTCATCAGTTAGGATGAACATATTAAGGATTAACCCTCTGGGAATGAAATAGGGATTACAACTACCTTTTTACTGGGTAGAATACTAGAAATAGAATATTCGTCACCGGTTAAGATGAACATATAAAGGATAAACTCAAAGCAGGGGAAGAATATATCTATCATCGGTTAGGATGAACATATCAAGGAAAGACTTTCTGGGGAAACGTGAGAACCAATCTACCGGGGAAAATAGATTACTCTTGCCGGGTATTGGGCAAAAGTAAAATACTCGCAAATCGAGAAGAATATTACCAGTTACGGGGTAATAGACTCTCAGGGGATCAAAAACATCTGTCTAGGTAAGATCTAGAAATAGACGGTCAATCAAAGACTCAACCCAATGAGAAAATAACTCAGGGGGAGTGGTTCCATCCAGATAATCAACTGGGGAGGAAACTGAAATAATAATCATCCACGAGGAAATAACTCAGTGGGGAATGAGAAAGGTTAAATTCTTTCTGCTTAGGGGGCTGACACTTTACAATGGAAAGAGGATAGACATGCTAAATCTGTGTAGGAGGAAAAGATACCATCATAGCAGAGAATTGGAGAAAAATGAATGCAATAATGAAATCTATGAATGTATATGCATATGTATATATATATATATATATATATATATATATATATATATATATATATATATATATATGATGATTATGCTAACAAAACGATCACGAAGGATACAAACGTCACTGGTCTGAATCATCAATACAATACTCGGCTGATCTCAACAGGAGGAAATCAACTGGAAAAAAAGGTAAAGGATGAACACGAGTTACCCATCTCAAAGGCTCAACCCTGGCTGGGGAAGAGGACAAGATCTGCCGAAAATCTGCACTAATAACTCTGCAGGGAATGTAGGTCAACACCATATCAAATGGGAGACAACCTTACAGAGGATCCAACATACTGCTCTAGGACCAGTGCTGCATGAAATCTGCTGGAGACTTGAGGGGAAACCAGAATCTGGTGCTAGATCTATGCAAACTGCTGAGACAACGAGCCTATAACTCGAGTGCGGTATTTACAAACTCAATTGGGGAAACCAACAAAACTCGGATGGTGATGTTGGGATGCCGCAATTGAGGAAACATAGCTCATGCTAACTCTTCAGAGAAAACCAACAATGCTTCGAATTTTAGGGCTTACCGGTTTTCAGACCGTTGTTGATGTTCCTTAAATAAATTTGATTGCTCTTAAAGTAACTGCTTTTATTATTTAAGAAACATGATTTTGATTTAAAATTTAATTTCAAAATGACCATCATAAAATTTAAATCTATTTCGATGAAAGATAAATAAGAGTAGAAACAGTTGGGTAAAAAGCTCAACTTTATTTAATAGAATGGTAGCCTGTAAATGACAAGACTCCATAGATCTTTACAAAAGTTGAAAAATGGTAATTTACATGGAAAAGGGCTACATTGAATACAATGATCACTAATCCTTCTACCAACTTTGATATCCATAGTGCTCTTGGCTTCGATTGAAGATGAATAAGAACAAAATGTTGTGCTTAAGAACGTCTTTAAGACTGAAGATCAGTAGGATGTAGTTACTTGCCATGATCCCTAGTTTTTGCATAAATTTCCCCAAGGTGGGGTACTCAATTTATCAGGATAAATATCTTTTTTTTATGTCTCTAATTTTTTCCTGGATCGCCCTTTCGGGTTTTCAATCCACTAAGATGCTCATTTTTGCCTAAGCCGCCCTTTCGGGTTTTTAACTTAGCAAGATGTGCTTTTCTTTTTTAGACGAAGTATTTCTTGACTGCATCGACATTCATAGGATGAGTGAACTCTTCACCATCCATAGTTGTAAGAATCACAACACCACCTGAAAAGGCTCTCTTAACAACATATGGCCTTTCATAATTAGGAGTCCATTTGCATCTACAATCTGCTTTAAAAGATAGAATCTTCCTGAGCACAAGGTTACCTTTTCTAACCACACAAGGCTTGACCTTCTTTTCAAAAGCTTTTTTCATTCTCTGCTGATATAACTGACCATGGCACATGGCAGTTAACCTCTTCTCTTCGATTAAATTCAGCTGATCATACCTGGTCTGACACCATTCAGCCTCAGTCAACTTGGCTTCCATCAAGACACGCAATGATGGGATCTCAACCTCTACTGGAAGGAAAAATTCCATACCATAAACAAGTGAGAAAGGGGTTGCCCCTGTTGAAGTGCAAACAGATGTACGGTACCCATGCAAACCAAATGGGAGCATCTCATGCCAATCCTTATATGTGATGATCTTACTTGGCAAACCATAACGACATATAATCTGATTCTTGATAAACCTTACAATAACTTGCTTGGTTATTTTAACATATGATGCCGCTTCAACCCACTTTGTGAAGTAGTCAATAGCCACCAAAATGAAACCGATGTCCGCTCGAAGCTTTGGGCTCAATCATGCCAATCATATCCATTCCCCACATGGAGAAGGACCATGGAGAGGAAATGACATTCAACAGTGTCGGAGGAACATGAATCTTATCTGCATAAATTTGACACTTGTGGCATTTCTTCACAAACTTGCAACAGTCAGATTCCATTATCAGCCCATAGTAACATGCTCTCAACATCTTCTTAGCCATAGCCTGTCCATTGGAATGAGTACCAAAGGAACCTTCATGGACTTCAGTCATCAATAGCTCTGCTTCGTGTCTATCCACACATCTTGATATGATCATCTTAACCGATGACGGATTTTCTTCCCTATTGAGTTAATCCTTGATATGTTCATCCTAACCGATGACGAATACTTTCATCTTTCTTTTTCTGCCCAGTAACTGGTAGTTGTAAATCCTATTTTCTGCAGTTTTCCCCAGCGAGGCTATTCTTACCCAATAACCGGCAATGAATACTCTGTCATGGCGGATCCCAGTGAGTCATCCTTTTTATGTTCATCCTAAACGATGACAGATGTCCTCTCTATCAGATCTTTATTATCTCCTCACCCGGTAACAGGTAGTAGATAATAGATTTCCGCTCCTCCTGTGTTGAAGTTTATTTCTTCCCTAGTCGAGTTTGAGCGCGTATTTCCTTAGTGAAATCGCTTTCCCTGCATGATTCAAGTACTTCAGTTTTATCCTGACTTACTCGTATCCCCTGCAGATGTTTTTGTTTCCCCGACTAAGTCTTTTCCATTTTGTATGGAATTCCTCTAGTCCCTTAGCAGTTTTAAGTCGTAGCCTGGCATACGCGTAACTCCTTTACCCCCCCCCCCCCCCCCAAGAGTCTCTGTCTTCCCAATGAGTTTTCCTTATAGAATGCATTATACTCCTACAGACTTTCGGTCTCTCTGATTTCTTTTCTTTTGTGGCAATGTTTCCCCCACAAAGCATTAACTTTTACATTCATATCATGTGCATCATGAGGTCTCTTAGGGACCAAAATTTGTTTCTATGTTGTTATTTAAGCCCATTCTACTGAGTCGACATGAAGATTTTAACCTTCGCCTCCTCAATTAGAATGTCCTTAAATAGGGACAGCTGTAAGACCCCAATTTTGACCCTAAGATCCCTCATGCAATTTCATCATAAGCATTAACATATGGATCATACCTTGGCATTCTCCTTACCCCTCTTTAATTGGGTTTGTTTTGGGAGAGATCACCAAGCACTATATGATTGTTTCATACTTGTATATTATCATTTTACTAACCAAAGTACCAAAAATATGTCTTTGCATTTGCCTAACTCTTTTGTAGGTAGGGCATGTTCTCATTGATCTATCAAGTTCATACCTACGGTTTGAGAACCTCATGGCAAAGAGCACAACCATGGATTGATCCACAAATGGTTATAAGCATCATGTATGATTCCCAATTACCTCTACATGTCATATTGATCAAGCATTCTTCAAGAGTTTGAGGGTGATTTGCCTTGGAAACCCTAGTTTGACTGGGTATCTTAAGTAACTTCTCCAACAAGCTATCTCACCAATTGATCAAAAATTCTCAAGGGAAATTTCAACATTCATCATATTATGCATATATGATCTACCATAAACCAAGAAAGACCAAATAATTGAAGGTTAGCAAGTTGGTTGGTGGTGGTTGGCCAGATGAATTCATCTGATCAAAACTGGGTCTCCCTAGACCCTATCTCCTACAATTTTCACCATATGAAATTGATTGCAAGAGCAAAGTTACTCTAAATAACATTCCAAATAACTTTCATGTTGATACCTAGAGCTAGTTTTGCTTTGAAAGTCATTTTCTATGTTGAAACATTATAGGTCATTTTGTCTAAACCCTAGTTTGAAAGTCAACTTCCCAAGGCCATAACTTGCTCAATTTTTATGAGATGAAATATTTCCAAGTTTCACAATCAAATTAAATATGTCTACTTCAACTTTTATGTTTAGAGTGGGAGCTAATTCAACTTTTATGAGCATGTGATATGAGGTTACATTATAGGTCATTTTTGAACTATACCATTGAACAAGTGATTTTCCTCAACTTCAAAAATGCATAACTCTATCATTATAAGTCCAAATGACATGAAATTGGTGACCATTTTGAAGGTCTTTGAAAGAGCTACAAATTTGATGAAGACACTTTTCTCATTTGAAGCTCACATAAAGAGTTAAGTAAGGTGGAATATTGAGATATATGGCTTGACACTTAGAAACTTTTTCAACATGTTGAAATTTCCAAACTTCCACCTCAAAATTCTCCATGTTCTAAGCTCCAAATGAAAAAATGATCAACATCAAACTTGTTCCCCCTGATCCAAGCTTTCCAAACAACCCAAGTTCATGCATTTTGGACAAAGATTGCTAGGTGCGCGCATGGATTTAACAGGGCTGCATCATTGGAAAGAATAAAATGTACAAACTTCAGTTCACATTGCCTTGCCATTCAAGCTTCATTCAGACTTCAACATGAATCATTTTGGACCTTAATACATTGCATCATGGGCCTGTACGTGCCCATACACTCGTGCCATTCACATTGCCAATTTTGGACAGATTTTGAAGTGTGCAAATATCATTCCCTTTGGATATAAATAGAAGGCTTATGAGCTCATTTGAATCACACCTTGCACGCCAGCTTTACTCCCCAATTCAAACCCTCTCATTTTAAAGGAAAACCTGATAAATTTCAATTTGAAATTTGAGTTTGAATCTCAATTATTGGAGATTCAAGAACTCCAGGATCCACAGCCTTGCAACCTCTCCAATCACTTCCTGCTAGCTTCTCAAGTGTGATCAGGTCGTGTTTGAAGCAAGCAACATCAAGTTCTGCATAACATTAAAGGTAATTTTCAGAAAACTTCATCTCTTCGATTCTCACTCAATTCTACTCAATTCTCTTGGATCTTTGGTTGTCTGAAGTCCTACCAATGTAGGAAAGAAGATTGAGTTGCTTAAAGGTCAAATTGAAGCAACTCAGTTGATGCACCTCAAAATTCAACTCCATATCTCTCTCTATATATTTGGAGTTAGTTAAAATTGAGGTGATATTCGTGATTTACACCATTTTATCTTTCAGATCATGTCCTCTTTTGTCATTTTTGATGTGGTGATGATCGAACCAGTCCGGCCAGGGGCATCAGACAAGATGACCAGCCTTTGGACTCCGGCGATGAGCTGGAAGTGTTTAGAGCCATTGATTTGTTTTAAAACGTTTTAATCTGGAGCGCTCATTGTGAATACCAGGCGTGTGGATGAGTTGACTAGAGTGTACCATGGAACACACATTCTCCACCACTTGATCTGCCACCTCAATTAATGAGGCAGATCAAGTGGTCCACGTTTTTTGCTATTTTCTTATTTTCATTTTAATTAGTTTATTTTCATTAATTCATATTAATTTTAATATTAATCCAAAAAATATGACAGTTTCACCAAAATTTTTCAAATAATTTCCTCTTTCATATTTTGAATTAAAATTATTTTTTGGATCATTATTAATATTTTTTATGATTTAATTGATTTTGTGATTGTTTTTAATTGTTTAAAAATACTTTTAAGTCTTTAAAAATTCTGATTTTTTTCCGCCAAGGTCCTTTGACCTTGTTTGACCTATGATAAATCTCATGGCCATTTCTTTGGTGTTTTGATGAGGTTTTAGGAATTTTATATACCATATTTAATTTAAATGTATTATTTTAGTCTTTTTAATTTGAATAAATGTCAATTAATTGTGTTGACCAATTGTGATGACTTGTTTGAGTTTGACTCTTGTTGTTAGGCCTTGGTCAAGGTTGATTTGACCTTGTCAAGATAATATCATTGGATTTAGGGGATTGATGGAATGTACATTTCATCTCCCAAAATGAATGGATGATATTAATTTGGTAAAAGTTCTCCTTTGGCCAATTTGAGTTTTGATCCATTCCCCTCCCTCTTCATCTCATTCCCTTTCTTTATGCATCCATCTCATTTGGCCTATGATATCTCAAAGTCCTAAGGCTAGTTGATTGAAAAGTCAACATAAGTATGGATGAGATTAGACCACCTCTTTTGCATATTCTTTTTGTGTGTGGTATGTTTCATGAGCATAGTCCATTATACTATGTCTATAACATGCATTAACACCAAAATTCTATTGCTCGGCCTCAAATAGTTGTGACTTTTACATAAGTCCGATTACGATTGCTTAACATAGCGCTAAATTTGTGACACAAAAGGCATAGCATTCTAGTTAGTGAGATTGTAAGTCTCCCCTCTTTCATGGTATTGTGTGGAAACTTGGTCTTTTTTCTTTCCTTTGGAAGATGTCTTGGTTCAAGGATCCATGCTTGTGATAAGTGGGTTGAGTGTTCTCCAAAGAATGACTAAAAAAAATAAAAAAGGCAAAAGAAAAACAACACTAACTTCTAACTCATTAACAACTAACGTTTAATTGCAAGCCATTTACTTTAATGTCATTTAGTTTTAGTCTTTATTCATTTGCCATTATTCATACCATTCCAATTGTTTATGTTAATGCAATTTTCACTTTGTCCACTTGGACCATATTGTGTGATATATTCCATTTTGTGTATACTTTGTTTGTTTGTGTGGTCTTTGACCATTAATGAACATAATAACAACAAAAATCCTAAAAAACTTTTGTGTGGGCTGTTGGCTTGATCTTGGACAAATTGGACTTAGAATTTAGGCAACATTCCTATATTAAAGAACTTGGCCAATGCCAACTTTTGTGAAACCAAGTGCTTGCAATTTGAAACTTCATCTGATGCATCTTTAAAGATCCCTTTGAGTTCATCTACAACATGATCATTATGAAGCTGTTATTTTGAACCTGAGATTTGTGAATTCACCTGTTACATGGGCTATCTTGAAGAAGATCATGAAGTCGCTAAGATGGAATGTGGCTATCTTTATTTGATGCCTTACTCTTCAAGATTGATATAATTGTGCATTTGTGTGTTGCTTGATTCTAAATGTCCAAGGGAATTTGGGTTTCTATAAGACATTCTTGTCTATTGGATTGCTACCCAATGGTCAGATCTTTTCAACTCTTAACTTTTAATTTTGTGCATAAGATTAGTCTCTTCATCTTCTCCCCATTTCTATAATTTAAAAATCTCTCCCTCCTTTTAAAAATCTTCTTTGTTTGAACTAAGTTTTGTTCTAAACTTTGACCACTTTGCAAACTAGAAACTTTGGCCTTATGCCATTGCATTTTTAAACTTCTTTTCTTAATCACACTTGTAAATAAACTTAATTATACTTGACTTAAACTTTCAAAAAGCCAAAAAGAACTAACTCATTCAAACCATTTTTAGGCCTTTGTGCCTTTCAAACTTTATTTTTGTTAAAAGCAATGCATCCACTTTGAAATTTGTATCACGAACTACGAGGTTTTGATCCCTCATTTTTATGTTGGTAAGTAGGCAAAAGTTCGAAGGTCTTGTCAAACACAAAAATATAATTAATGAATTCTTTTCTAATCCCCTCACTCTATCTGTTTGTAAACATCATTTTTGTACAAAATACATATGCACACAAAAAGGGTTTCCTAGGAGTACCTAGGACACTCTGGGTGCTAACACCTTCCCTATGTGTAACCAACCCCCTTACCTGTAATCTCTGACATTTTATTAGTTTTGATTTGAAAACTTCTTACTTTTGGGTTTTTGTTCGTACCTTTTCCCTTTTCCCTTGGAAACAATAAAAGCGCGGTGGCGACTCTGGTTTTATTGATGTCTAGCTTATCCATAGCTTGATGATCATGAATTTACCGCTATAGAAATTAAGTGGCGACTCTGCTGGGGAGTAGTATCCAGTGGGTTTAGCCTACTTTTTGTGTGTATATATTTGTATATATGTGATGTTTGTATATATGTATGTGTGATATAATATGCTTGTTGTGCTTGGTGATCTCTGAGTGGTGAGATAAGTTCTGACCCGAACTTGAGTGAAATTAAGATAGGAAGATGGTATAGTCATGTTCGACTTGTGTGGAGTAGTCCTTAACAAGTTGGCTTGAGATCCATCTGCTCAGTGGAGATCCTTTTGGATTTGGAAATGTCACACAAGTATTTGTGGTTAGGCATTACTATCTCTAATTTGGGTCCGAGAAGCTGAGGACCGTAGAACATTTACCCCCTCTTGGCCTATTTAGGATGTAGTGCGGAGACTGTTCAAGTGTAGACTTGATAATAGTTGTTACGCGATACTACACTCAAACGAGTTTCTCTTGAGAATATTATGGGTCGATGAGACAGTCATCTTAACCTGTAATATCCCATAGATGGAATTAAGACTCTGGGAACTTTTTAGAACATGATCTACATGTTTTTATCCTTAGTTCACTCCTTTGGGATGGTTCTTACCCGGACTCCATGCTCGTGACTCACAAAAAACCCTTGATTCTCAGTTGATCCAATCAAGTCTTATCAATATCAATGGAACTTGGGTGTTGATAAGGTGAAAACCATAATCCACAAAAATGGATGATTGATCTTGACAATGACTTGATTCATCCGTTGACATTTGTTTGTTTGCCTTGTGTGTGATCCCTTATTTGTGATTGTTGCATTCATGCATTCATACACATCATAACATTCATCACACGAAAAATTTAAGGAACTGAGGTATTATTTGCAAATATTTTCAGACCATGGATTGTGGACGAAGGAACACTAAGAAGTACAGTTTCAGATGTCCCGACTTGAAAGAATTAAGGAAGATAACATCTTTTGTATTAGATCCCTTGGACTTCAAACAACGTCAAGGGAAGCTTCTATCTATTTTGTCTGCTGATGTGGTTGAAGGACTCTTGAGTGTGTTGGTGCAGTTCTATGATCCTCTCTACCGTTGCTTCACTTTCCCAGATTATCAACTTGTGCCTACGTTGGAGGAGTATTCTCATCTTTTGGGGATACCTATTTCTAGTAGAGTGCCTTTTAGCGGATTGGAAGAGATGCCCAGATCTCATCTTATTGCTGAAGCTCTTCATTTGAAGAAGTCTGAGTTAGACGCTCATTGGGTGAAGAAAGGATGATTGGTTGGGTTGCCATATGATTTCCTCATCAAGGAAGCTACTGCCTTTTCTCAAGCTGGTAGTGTGGATGCTTTTGAAGCTATCTTTGTGTTGCTCATCTATGGATTAGCTTTGTTCCCTAACATTGACGGTTTTGTTGATGTTAATGCCATTAGACTTTTCTTGATTGGGAATCCTGTGCCTACTTTGTTGGGTGATATGTACTTCTCTTTGCATCTAAGGAATTCTAAGGGTGGTGGAACTATTGTCTGTTGTATTCCTCTTCTGTACAAGTGGTTTATTTCGCACTTGCCACAGACACCTGCTTTTGTGGAAAACAAATAATGTACGGTGGTCTTAGAGACTTATGTCTCTCACTAATGATGATATAGTTTGGTATGATCCGTCTTTGAGCAGTTTGGAGATTATTGATAGTTGTGGTGAATTCTTCAATGTGCCTCTCATTGATACACAAGGAGGAATTAACTACAACCCTGCTTTGGCTCGTCGTCAACTTGGGTTCCCCTTGAGAGACAAATCTAATAACACTTTATTAGAAGGTCTTTTCTATCAAGAGGGTAAAGATCCCCAATATTTGAAGCAGAAGATTGTGAATGCTTGGCATAATGTGCATAGGAAAGGAAGATCCGAGCTTGGTCCGCGCAATTGTGTAGCTTTGGAAGCTTACACTTTTTGGGTGAAGAAGAGAGATTTGGAGCTGAAGATGCCTTATCCTTATGAGAGACCTATGTCTATGGTTGTGGTTGAGCCATTAACTCTCCCTAACCAAGATGTATAAGAGTTGGAAGACGCACTCGCCAAGATGAAGCAAGAGAAGGATATGTGGGAAGAGCGTTTTGGTGCTTTGAGTAAGAAGCATGAGGATTTGCAATTGGAGTCTAAGGACAAAGGTGCACTCATTGAGATACTTGAAGACCGAGTGACGAAGAGATAGAGAGAGCAATAGGTTTCATCTTTTTGCATGCCTCAGCCTGCCGTTGCTTGGAAAAGATTGTTGATCAGCTTGTCCTCGAGAAGACTCAGATGAAGACTTCTTTTGAGACCGAGATTCGACGCATTCGGAGGAAGTATGCGCCTTCAGCTAGGTCTTCTGACATTGTTGTTAGGGATCCTTAGGATGACTAGTCTCCTTTTCTCTTGTATTTTTCATTTGGTTTATGAAATTGTACTCAGTGTAATCCTTCTAATTATATAAATAAAAAGGGATTTTTGGTCATATAAAATTATTGCAATTGTTAATATATATATATATATATATATATATATATATATATATATATATATATATATATATATATATATATATATATATATATATATATATATATATATATATATATATATATATTTGCAAATGATATAACAAGTTACTTGAAAATAAAAATAAATAAACAAGCATTGCATTTCATGCATCATTTGCATAAGTAGGTTTCCTCTTCGCCAGATGTCTCATTGGTGTTCCTTCTGTGCTTCAGCCAAGCTGACTCATCAGTACAACACCCGCGCCAATCATCTGAAAATTATGGAACATTTGGAGCAAGAGAACAGAGAGTTGAAGAACGAGATTGCCCGCCTGACTGCCATGATAGAGTCAGTTCTTCCTGCTCAGAGTCAAGCTTCTCTAACACTTGCAACTCCTCCTCAAATGACTGTTATTTTAGAGGTGGATACCTCTATCATGCCTGCTCCTACCGCCCATTTCGCGCCCACTATGCCCTCCGGATTCCCATGGGGAATGTTGTCCAACTTCATGCCCAAAGGCTTTGCACCTACCTTTGCTTCCATGCCGGCATCTAGCCCGGTCATGTCTGTGCCATCTCCTGTTGTGCACACCTTACCTCGTGTAGAGGACATCATTTATCACTCCGAGCCGTTTGAGGGTCCGGATGTTTATGAGAAAATGGATGAAATGAAGGATCAGTTTTTTGAGCTACGCAAGGAATTGAAAACGCTAAGGGGCAAGGACTTGTTTGGAAAGAGTGCTGCTGAGTTGGGTTTAGTGCCCAACGTCAAGATCCCGATGAAGTTCAAAGTGCATGACTTTGAAAATTATAAAGGGAACACTTGTCCACTCAGTTATCTAGTGATGTATGCTCGTAAGATGTCTACTCAGACTGACAATGATCAACTGCTGATTCATTACTTCGAAGACAGTCTGACCGGTGTTGCGCTCAGATGGTATATGGGATTAGATATTGCAAGCATTCGCACTTTCAATGACTTGGGAGAGACTTTTGTCAAGCAGTATAAGTACAACGTGGACATGGCGCCTGATAGAGACCAGCTGAGGTCTATGTCTCAGAGAGATAAGGAGACATATAAAGAGTATGCACAGAGATGGAGGGAATTTGTTGCCCAGATGACTCCTCCCTTGGAGGAAAAAGAGAAGACAAAGATCTTTCTGAAAACTCTGAGTTCATTTTATTATGAACGAATGATTTCTAGTGCCCCCAGTGACTTTACCAAAATGGTAAACATGGGGATGAGGCTTGAGGAAGGAGTCCGAGAAGGATGTTTGTCGAAAGATGAAGCATCGTCAAGTAAGAGATATGGCATAAATTTTGGGAAGAAAAAGGACAATGAAGCTAATGCAATAAGCAGTGGGAGGCAGAGGAGGCCTCAGATCAGAAGGAATCAACCATCTAGTCAACACCATCATCAAGTATCTTCAGTTATTCCAGTATTTTCCAATAATCAATCAGTACCAGTTCAACAACCACAACGTCAATAACAACAACCGCAACAACGAACAAACACCTACAATAACAATAATACCAACAACAATCATCATCAACAAAACTTTGAGAGGAAGAAGGTCTCTTTCGACCCGATTCCTATGTCTTATGCAGAATTGTATCCATCTTTGGTTCTCAAGAACCTACTTCAACCAAGAAACCCGCCGCAGATTCCAGAACCACTTCCTTAGTGGTACAAATCTGAAATCCGTTGTGCTTTTCATCAAGGAGCACCCGAACATGATATTGAGAATTGTTATCCACTCAAGTATGAGGTCCAAAAGCTTATGAAGAGTGGAATGGTGTCCTTTGAGGACCGCATGCCGAATGTGAAAGTAAATCCATTGCCCGCTCAAGGGAATTATTTTGTGAATATGGTGGATGGTTGTCCTGGCGATTTTAAGGTTTTTTTGATGTGTGCTTCACCCGGAGATCCTTGGTGCAGATGCATAAGGATATTTGTTTGGTGAGTGATTGTGAACATGACCATGACGGTTGTGTTATCTGTAGTATTAACCCGAGGGGTTGCGAAGTTGTGAAAAGGGACATCCAACGACTGATGGATGAAGGCATGATTCAAATTGTTCAATCCCGTCATGTAGATGACGATGTAAATGTCATAGTGCCTGTTTTCAAGCAACCAGAGAGATTGGAAATTTGGTACGACAATAGAAACAGTAACAATGTCAGCAATAGATCAATATCGCCGTTGGTAATACGGTTAGCGGGTCCAGTCCCGTATTCATCTGATAAAGCTGTGTTGTATCAGTATAATGCTACAATTATGAAGGATGGTCAAGAGGTCCCATTGCCTATGACTAGTTTTGTGGTGATAATTGCTTATGTTACCAAGGTGACCCGCAGTGGTCGTGTGTTTGGGTCGGTGTTCCCAAAGGATAAAGAAGAATCAGTTGTTGGAAAGAATGTGGAAATGCCTGTTGTAGATCCAGTTGGTGCTTCAAAGGGTATATCTGGTGAATCCAGCGATTTGAGGCTAACGATGATGATGAGGTACTTCGATTGATCAAGAGAAGTGAGTTCAATATGGTAGAGCAGCTACTCCAAACTCCCTCAAAAATCTCAGTGTTGTCTCTGCTCATGAACTTTGAACCGCAGAGAGAAGCACTGCAGAGAGTTCTGGAACAAGCGTTTGTAGAACATGAGGTTACATTGGATCAATTCGATCATATTGTGGCTAACATCACTTCTTGCAATAATCTTAGCTTCTGTGATGAAGAACTCCATGAGGATGGCAAAAATCATAATCTGGCTTTGCACATTTCTATGAATTGCAAAGAGGATGCTTTGTCAAACGTGCTTGTTGACACCGGGTCATCACTGAATGTGCTGCTGAAGTCAATTTTGTCAAATTTATCATATCAAGGAGCGCCTATGAGGTATAGCGGTGTAATTGTCAAGGCTTTTGATGGTTCACGCAAAACAGTTATTGGTGAAGTGGACCTTCTAGTTAAGATAGGTCTGAGTGATTTTCAAATTACTTTCCAAGTAATGGACATCCACCCGGCCTACAGTTGCTTATTGGGAAATCCATGGATCCATGAGGCAGGAGCTGTTACCTCCACTTTGCACCAGAAACTCAAATTTGTGAAGAATGGGAAGCTTATGATTGTTGGCGGGGAGAAGGCGCTGTTGGTTAGCCACCTGTCATCTTTCTCTTATGTTGAAGCTGAGGATGAGGTTGGAACTCCATTCCAAGCCTTATCTATTGCTGCTGAAAAGAGAGTTGGGACACCCATGTGTCGCATCCGCGAAAAAACAACCGGCGGGCTAAAACAAAAACAACACAGAGCCGCCACTGCGCGTTATTTATCCCAAAATAGGGAAAGGAAACGCTCAGAGAAACCTGGAAAAAGCATGGTCTCGCGACCAAAGAGAAAGGGTAAGGGAGTCGGTTACGCAAGGGGAAGGTATTAGCACCCCTCACGTCCGTCGTACTCGACGGGATCCACGCTCTAAGAAAAGAAAAGGTTGCTAAAACATCACACACACACACAAGGAACGCAGGTGGGGTTAAGAAGAAGAGAGCTCGCTAGGACATTGCATCCTATGCCTACATATCTCGTCTGGAACGAGAATCAGAGCTACTGTAGTTCGGCTCACGCACGCCAAACAACACAAACACCCAAACAGGCAAACATGGAGCCTGAATGCCAATCACTGGGCTTACCTCAGCATCCGAACCAAAACACACGCACACTGGAACCCAGATGCCACTTGATGGACTTACACCGGCTTCCAAGCACACAACAAGCACAATCAAACACAATCAGGATACGGACAGCCAATCGCTGGGCTTACATCCATATCCTGACACACAAGCTTTAACAAGTAAACACACACAAAAAGGAAAAAAAAAGTGCCCGGAGAGACCTCGCACGGCCTCCTGCCTACATACCTCGTCTGGAACAAGGATCAGGGCGATGTAGTTCCCCCCAACGGGGGAGAAAATCTAGCCAGAAACCAAGGGAAGACACACTACCAGGGAGCTGGACTCGAGCCTAGTGTTGTCATGCATCATTGCCCTACGTTCAGGTTTCTACCTACTTGCACAACTACAAGCTAGTCCTATCCAGGAAGAAAGCAAGCATACAAGCATACAAGCAAACAGAGCAAACAAATATTCACAAAGCACACACTATAACCAGTCAAGTGAGGCTCAAACAATGGGTTTGACCGCCGAAGCAAGTCATCTGTACATGGGTAGCATTCGCTCTTAACCTTGCCATTGCGGGGCTAAGGTGAAGCAGATGAAAGGTGAGTGAAGATTAGACTTCACAGCTCTTATCCCTGACCAGGGAGAGCTTCTGACAAAGGAGCGTGGGTCCAGAATGGAGGGACCCTTCTACGCTCAAAGACTCTGACACAACTGTACAAAGTACAAGATCTTGGGTTTGTGCCCCAATGCATCAACACACAGCCGTGTGAGCAGAGGGATGACTCAACAGAATAGTGGGGGATAGATTGCATATCCCTTGGCTTCCACCAATTGCCTTAATCAAGGACTTTACCTGCTTGGCACAAAGTTAAACAATCACAAACATCGCCTCTTAAGGAGGACTTCAGACATTTGCCCGGCCAAGTAACAGGCCGGGTCTCCCAGACTACATGGAGAATAGAAATCCTACCTCAAGTGGTTTAAAAACCAAGCAGCAGCAAGCAAGTTCTTAAAGAACTGTAAGCAACTAAATGTACCTGAAATCAATCAAGTATCATCAGTATTCAGACAGACAAACAATAAACAACAAATGTTAATCAGTTAATCTGTACAAGCAACACAAGTTAATGCACACAAGTGCAAGCTATAAGCTCAAGCTCAAGCATCACAACCTACAAAACAAAGTCATGTTAGTTCTCAACATCAAACAATCTCAATTTAATTGACTTGAAGCAATCTCCTTAAGCATTGTGCATTTCATCCTGAAAAGTCAAACCAAATGTGAGAAACAAGACCACTAGGCCAAGCCTAGGGTCCAAAAGGGAGAAAAAAATCTAAACAGCAAGCCAAACCAATCCAAAATCAAATTAAAACCATTCAAAAGCAAATGCAATTGGTCCCATGCTTATACCATTCACCATTATCATTTCATGCCCAAAACACCACAAATTAGGTCAAATACAACACCAAATGACCAAACAGAACTATATCCATCAAAAGCATACCAAATCAATTCAATTAATTCCACAAAAATTCACACCTAAACAGGACACATTCAATGTATAGCATGTCAATTTTCAGCTCAATTGGACAAAAGAAAGTAGGTCAATGAAAATCAAGAAATCCAGACACAATTATTCAAGCCAAACCAAGACATTCAAGCAAGCATCCACTTCAATAATTCATAAAACAGTGACAACATATTAGAAATGAATGGGACCAAAAGCATGATGTCCTACAATGTGTCTACAATTAACATACCAAATTTCATCTTCATCCAATACCATATGAGAATTTCACAAGCAAAATGCCAACATGTATCACACAATGTTACCAAATGAGCATACAGAGAAGAAAATTATTAATCAAATTGAAAATGCCATAGAAAATTCCAGAGAAATTCACATGTTATCTCAACATATCAATGATCATCCATGCAAAATTTTGACTCAATCCAACAATCCTAGGTCATGCAAATAAATTCATGAAGTTGACCTAGCTTGGTGTGACACAAATTGTCACACCTCCATTCAAAAAATCATATCTAATCAACCAAGTATCCAAAATTCACAAACCACGCATGAAAATCACCATCAAGATGTCCAGAATAAGCACAAAAATTTTCAATCATTTCTTTGGAAGTATGAGCATTTCATGAAGGATATGATAAAGTGTACAAAAATGTGACACATCAAACAATCCCTAAGCATTTTATTTTTCTACACATACAAAAATTCCACAAAAAATGTCATTAAATTCTACACATTCCCATGAGAATAATGCAAAAAATTGCACTCAAATTGGATAAAAAATGAATCCTATAGGAATTTTCTAAGATCATGTAATTAAATGATAAAACAAATAAAAAGGAAATAGAATAATTATTTAAATTAAATAGGCAGTGGCAATTTTGAAATTAAGGTGAAACCGGCCAAAACGACGCCATTTTAAGCGCGAAAATGAAATGTTTCTATTGGTCAATGAGGGCGGTAAACACAGAAATTCAAAAAGCCAAGCGAACATGAAGATCTAACAACATAATTTTCCAGAATTCATCATCGTTCTTCATCAACTTTTCCAGAAAACTCAAGAACACATGAACATCAAAACTTCACCAAAATTAACAAACGGATATCCATTGGAAAGGTCTGAGCATGAGGATTCCAAATATGTAACCAATTAACCTAATTCTAACTGTATAATCCGGATCGAGCGATTTAGGTTTTGCATTCAAATCTTAAAATCAACATATCTCGTTCCTCAGTTAATCATAATCAAAACCACGAGCATCATGCTACTCTACGTTGAACGCACTATAATAAGCATATGACAGTTCACAAAATGATGAGATTCGAAATCACACCTTAAAGTGATGGCAGTGATGAATTTGGAAGCCTTTGCGCGCAATTCCTCAAAACAGGTACAACATGATGATAGGGAAGGTGAATGCAAAAGATAGATTAGCTCAAGATCACTCCAATTGTGAGAAATTGCAATTTGCCATTGATGATCCAAAGATGAACAGTTGCGAATCTTGATGGTTATGGTGATGATTCCTCAAAACAGTCCAAGCCAATGATCTATGGAAGAGGAAGCAAGAAGAATTTCGTGAAATGATGAAGAATTGATGAAGTTTCAATGGATTTGGTTGATGAAGGTTCTTGATGAATTTTGCAATTTGGAGGGAAAAACAGTTAGAAATTCTTGTGATTTGTGATTGTGATCCAAATTCAGTTATGATTAAGCTCTTATACTTCCACTTAATCACCTTGTTAATCACAAATTAACCAAAATGACATGTAATTAGCATAATGCAATTTCTTAAGGCAAGGGCAAAATTGGTATTTCACATCAGGCTTTGTGACAGCTGTATGACAGCTCAGACACCTTCCAAATATCATTTGTGATGTGTTGGCATTGGTCCCACATCAATTGGCATTGTATTTTTCATTTTCAATATGTCATGCCAAATTTGTACTTCAAAAGTGAAGTTCCAAAATGACTTAACCAAATATTGCACCTTGAGCACTTGTGACAATTCAAACCATCTCCAATTGGCATATGTGAGGTGTTGCAAAAACTCCCATGCCAAAATTCCAATTATTCCTCAACTTGGACCATTTTGCCCTTGGATTTTTAACTGTACACTTGAAAATTGACCTTTTGCATTGACCATTTTTGATGAATTTCAATTATGCACCATGAAAGTACATGTCAAATGGAGTTTGCTCATAAAAAGATCACTCATTTTGGACACTCCATGTGAAAGTTATGCCACTTTGATTATGGGTCATTTTTGAAATTGAATGGACCATAACTTGCCAACCATACATGGGAATTTCAAGTTCTTGGACTTTTTAGAAAGGTGAGAACAAGATCTACAACTTTCATGTTGAACAAATTTTCATTTGAAGCTTCCTTGGACATGTAATTTTGTGGTGAAAAACTTTCCATTTTTGGAAACTTCCATTACAAGTCACTTTCTATTTTTGGAAATTTTTGTCCTGACTTTATTTTCTTCATTCTTGAGCTTTGACATGTCAAATGAAGCTTGTTTCAACATGAATGAAGTGTATCCAACTCTCCCCCACCTCCAAATCCATAAAATCAAGCACAGTTGACCACAGTTGACTTTTCAACTGATAGATGAATTTGGCAATGCACTGATCAATCTGAGCCCCAATCTTCTGATGAAATGGCTCAATGATGAAACCCTAGTCTCCATAAGCTCAATAAAACAAGGAATGATCCCCATATCCTTCATAGACCTCATCTCCTTGCCATGCCCTGATTGGCCCAATGCAACTGATTAGGGTTGACCAGTGGTCAAAACCCTAATCTCAAGGAATATGCTTCAACACTTGATGATGCCCAACCATGATGACGATGATGAATCATTCCCACCAAGATGAAGACCAATCTCCTTTGAGAACCAAAAACCCTAATTCAGACCACCACACCCTCAGACGATTAATGACCAGTCCAATGAACCCTAGCTTGCACATGACCTCTTCATCTCCTGATCAAGACTTGTGAGGATGACTTGCACAATGTAACCACATGATATGCAACATGCAATGCCTAATGACCTAAAAATGCAATGTAATATGTTAAGCTAGTCCCAAGAGAGGAGGGCAAATTTTGAGGTGTTACAGCTGCCCCTATTCAATCCACTGTGAACCTGTCGATATGAATAGCCTCGGCTTTCAGATGATCAGGATGAAGAGTGATTGAATACCAAGAACAGACGAACAATTTGCACTCTGATGGGAAAATAATTAACAACGCCTGTCAGAATTGGCGAAGAACACAATCTCTAAACCAAAATCCGTCTGGAACGGAGAAAGTCGGCCTGAATACCGGAACAGCAACGTCTACCTGGATACCAAAATAAATGGTAGCACAGGGATAACCATGGCCTGAACACCACTCATCCGCTCGGGATTAATATTTCTTTTTATGCCTTTTCTTGAACCCCGAAATTTTCTTTTGCGCAAATGATCCTCAGATCACTGCATTTGAACCCCGTTTCCTATTTGCCAAAATAATGAACCCCGTTCTCCAGAAAATACCTCGTGTCTCCTTTTCTCCATTTGAACCCCAGTCGCCTGACGATAACTTGCGATTGCCATTGTGAACCCCGTCTCCAGAAAATGCCGCAACATCTCCCTTTCTCCATTTGAACCCCGTCTCCAGAAAATGCCTCAACACTTCCTTTCTCCATTTGAACCCCGTCTCCAGAAAATGCCTCAACACTTCCTTTTCTCCTTTTGAACCCCGCTCTCCAACTCTCGTGATAATTCCGCTGGCAACTCGGAAATAACACCAAACCACTCTGAGGGCGACATGTCAGAGGGTATACCTTCACAAAAGGAAGGTAGCATGTGTATCTCTTCATCCGAAGACACCTATAACGACCTCCATCGGCCTCAGCCAGAGTCTAAGGTGACACATGAACAGAAGATAATCCTGAGGACCTCATCCCGGACATAATCTTCAACTCTAATCTCCACATGAACCCCAGAAAATGCCTCAGCACCTCCTTTTCTCCATTTGAACCCCGTAAATCGCGCTGATCGCGTAACATCCTTGATTTCACTTCCATCTCCGCTCGACGGAAAAACTCGTCCAGTATCGCGCTACTGGAGAACACAGCTGATCTGACATCATGATGCTAAACTCCTCAGAGTAACACCTTCACCATCCGGCGAAATAAAACTCCAAGCGGTAACCACGGCTTGAACTGCGCTGATCGCAAAACACTTCCCATCTCTGTCCGACAGAAAAGCAAATCTCCTCCAGTATCGCACTACTGGGGAATATCTTCGATTCAATCATACGGCTAAACTCCTCGGAGTAACACCTTCACTATCCGGCAAAAACCACTTCTCAAACGGTAACCACGGCTTGAGACTAGCTTATGCTTGCAATATGATGCATGATTGATTTTTCTGCGTAATGCTCCATAATCATGGAAATGCTACGCGATTTATTATTTTCTATGCAACATGCTATGCTATTTTTTCATGATGAATGTATAAAAAGGTATCCCCCTCAAGGGACTCTTCTGGGGAGCACGAGACACTCTGCTGAGGAACTCGTTAATACTCCGCTCTCCACCCTGCTGGGGAATAAGCACTGCTGCTGGGAAAAGGTAACCCTTGCTGGGGAAAATTTCCTTTGCACCCAATCCACTCGCGAAACTGCTGGGGATAAGCACCACCAACACTCTGTGGGGATACAACAGTCTTCTGACTTGCTAAGGATATCAATCCCGACTCTGCTTCGGGAAACCCTCACAGATACCTGACGACTTCACTGGGGAAATGCTCACAGATACTCTGCTGGGAAACAGCCACCTTCAGGCCTGGCGACTGGGGGAAGCATCGATCTAAACCTGCTGGGGATAACCATCTTGACCCTGCTAGGGAAGCGAATACCACTCCGCTGGGGACAACCCATGCAATCCATAGGTAGAATCAACTCAGCTGGGGATGCACACTGCTGGAGATATATTTCATTAAAACCCGCTCCACTCGGGGATAACAACCTTCGGACCTGGTGGCTGAGGAAACACCATTTTACCTCTGCCGGGGATAACCATCCTGACTCGGCTAGGGAATCCACAGACCTTGATCTGCTAGGGATTTGTCCTCTAATTCTACTTGGGGATCTCGCTGGGGAAACGAGAAAAGTTGGTACAGAACACCCGTCGACTCGTCGAACCATGGTATCCACCTCCCAATCTCGCATCAGCTTTCCACTTTTGAGGACTTCCAGACTCGTCTGGACCTTTGCTGCTCCATCATCTTGTATTCCCAATCGCCCCGCGCTCGACGAGAAACGTACTCTTGGGATTTATACATACTTTTCAATTTTCCGACTTTGAAGAGTCTTCTTGATTAATTCCAAAGGTCGTCGTACGCCTCGACGTCTCTTTACCGTTCTCCAACTCACTTGTCCCTGGTCGGACCCTGCGGGGAATTTCTACAAACTTTCCAATCTTCCTACTTTGAAGAGTCTTCTTGATTATCATTCAGGGATCATCGTACGTCTCAACGTCTCTTCATCGTCCCTCGTCCCTGATTGGACTCCATGGGGATCTGTTACAAAGCTTCCACATCACCACCTGCAAGTGAGTGAAAATATCTAACAGTTCCTGCAAAACAGATCGTCAGATAAAAGCGTGCCCCAGGCGTGTCAAGATTTCAACACTTGGGTCACTCAACCTTCCGAATAAGATTTCAAGCTTTCAATCTTATAAACATGCATGGGAAGGGACCTGTATGTCTTAAAATGCAAGATTCTTTATCAAAACAATCAGATGTTTTTGCAATCAAAGCGGTAATGAAAACAAAAAACAAAATTATTTGACTGAATATGCATTTTATTGATTGGAAAGTGTGGCTCAAATTGAGCAATACAAAGGAAGCAATTCCTGAAAAGAGGTAATTGCACAAAAGGAAAATCTATCCTAATGGCAATGTGAAACCCGTGATCTCATCGAGTTCCAACTCGGTTACACCCCATATGTCCTCAGACTCTCCATGCTTTCTGCCTTCTGAACAAGACGATTCCAACTGATCCCTACCGGGTATTATCCATGATGCTTTAACCAAAGCGCAAACGATCATGCCGGACGCAGTTGTTCGTTTCAATCCCTCTTTTGCCTGGACCGCCCTTTCAGGTTTTCAGTCCACCGGGATACCCTTTTTTGCCCAAGTCGCCTTTTCAGGTTTTCGACTTGCCGGGTTTACAGTTTTTTTCATTTTATCCCTAATTTTTGCCCGAACCTTTTCTTTCTGTTTTTTGGTTCGCCGGGATGCCCATTTTTGCCTGGACTATTTTATTCTTTTCGTCCAGCGGGTCTCTTTATACGAAGTATTTTTTAACTGCGTCCGCATTCACAGGGGATGGAAAAACTTCGCCATCCATGGTCGTTAACAACAAGGCTCCACCAGAGAAAACCTTCTTGACCACGAATGGACCTTCATAATTAGGTGTCCATTTGCCCCTTCGATCGTTTTGAGGAGGAAGGATCCTTTTCAGCACCATATCACCCACGTGATACACCCGAGGTCGTACCTTCTTGTCAAAAGCACGCTTCATCCTTTGCTGGTCTAATTGCCCATGACAGATGGCTGCCAGCCTCTTTTCTTCAATCAGGCTCCCTGAGCGCGAAAGGCGTTTGCCCCAGTAGATGCACACATCGCGGTTCGACACCCAGGATACAAGCTTCGGACTCAGTCACCATCGTTGGTGCATTCAAACATTATCCGGGCAACAAAAGCTCATTCACCTTAACCTCCCCATCAGACATCAGAATCCGTTCGGATTCAGGGTCATGCCCCTCCTCCGGGATCGGTTACTCTCAATCTTTCGATTAGAGCACCTCAAGATGTCCTCATCAGGGAACTCAAACTTCATCGGTTGATCATCCTCCACGAGTTGCTGGGCGATGTAATCAGACAATACACTCCCCTTGATTGTTTTCTGAACGGTGTATCGAATATCGCATTCAATCAAAATCATTGGCCCTTTCGCAACCCGTCCGGTCATTGCTGGCTCTTTCAGAAATCTACCTGATCAGATCCATCTCGAAATCCACAAAGTGGT
Organism: Lathyrus oleraceus; assembly: GCF_024323335.1. Lineage (NCBI taxonomy): Eukaryota > Viridiplantae > Streptophyta > Magnoliopsida > Fabales > Fabaceae > Lathyrus > Lathyrus oleraceus. Next base: position 132,026,274 of record NC_066585.1, read on the forward strand.
ATGAATCAGCATATACTGTCTCAGTCGGCGAGCAGCCTATGCCAAAGTACATCAAGTTTTCCCGAGCAGTGAATGTATTGTTTCACAATCGGTAAACTTTTTGCTAAGGTAAATTGCATGCTCTTTTCGACAAGACTCGTCATGCTGACCCACTTCACCTCGTAGACCCCTCGAAGGCTTGTCAAGTACAAAATTTAACCATTGCTCCTTCCATAGGAGACATCGGAATCAGAGGTTCCTGCAACTTTTCTTTTATCTTTCAATGCCCCTTGGCAATCATTATTTCACCTGACCGTTTGATCTCTTTTTCACTGACTTGAATAGGTTCCCACGTGGCTGTTAGATGAGATATGAACCATGACATGTAGTTCAATCTACCTAGGAGACCACGAACCTCTTTTTCAATTCTCGGTTCAGGCATTTTTTTTTTTAAGCAGGATCAACCTTGATTCCCCTCTTTACAATGAACCCCAACAGCTTACCGGACCGCACTCTGATAGTGCACTTGTCTGAATTCAACCTCAGTTTGAATTGTCTCAACCAGTCAAACGACTTGGCCAGATCTGCCAGATGCCCCTCTTCTGCTTGGGACTTTGCTATCATGTCATCAACATTGCATTCGATTTCACGATGAATCATATCATGAAACAAAGTCCCCATGGCTCTCTGATACAGGCACTGGCGTTCTGCTTCTTTAGAGGAAAGTCTTCTCTCCATAGTAGCCTGTGCACAACAACACCAGTATCCGCCCCTGGCATATCCTGACATGACCATGTGAGGGTACCGTCATGCTCCTTTAACAGGGCTACCATCCTGCTTTCGACTCGCCTCTGAAGCGACTCCAATTTTTCCTTCCTGACTTCGGCGGTGCTTGGAATAACAATCTCAACTCGCTTCACGTGCGGCTGAATCACCTTCTCCTCTTGTTTCGACAACCTGGCTAATTCCAGCAGATCACAATCATCTTCGCCCTATTCTTCAGCCTGATTGTTCGGATTGTCGAAGTCATATGAGGTGTAACCAAATCGTTATCAACGAGATCCGGAGAATTATTTTTTGAAGTCGGAACGAGACAAATCAAAAAGGGAAAAATGAAAATAAACATTGCCATTTTTATTTGTTTTTAAAACTGCAAAAATAAAGGAAAAACAGGGAACACCGCTTTTTGACTGAAAAACATCCATTTATTACTGATGCAGAAATGTTGCAAATTATGAACATGAGGTGGCCCTTACAATGAACCATTACGTGTCGGGCAACACGTATGGCTTTCATGCAGATAAAACTGAAAACAAGAAAATATTACTCTTCAGGCTGAGCAACAATGATGATCTTTTTAAGCCTTCCAGCTTCCTGGTACGCACGGCTTTATCCACGACCCCAGTTCACAGTCGCTGTCAGTCTCTTCCCCCACCGCACAGACACGATCTGAATCCTCAGCAATTGCACTCACCATCGCCTGACCATGTGTCGGCATGGGATTGGCATTCACGTTGGGAGAGGGAGCAAAGTTGATTGCTTTAGAATCCACCAGGTCTTGGACTACGTGCTTAAAAGCTTTGCAGTCCTCTACACTCTGCCCGGGAGCACCCGAATGGAATTCACATTTGACATTCTCATCGAAATTGGCTGGCCTTTGATCAGGTCTCAAAGGTGCCAAAGTCCTCAACTGTACCAGCCCCAGATCCTTCAACTTCTTCAATAGGCAAGAGTATGTCACAGGCGGCCTGTCAAAATGCCGATCATTCATCCTCCCCATGACTTGATATCCAGCCCTCTGAGGCCTCTGCTGGAATGGCTGACGCTGCTGTTGCGGTTGCTGCTGTTGTTGTGCAGGCTGATTGTCAGCAGGAATAGTTACCGCAGCGGTGTGCTGGAAGTAACGATCCCTGCCGGGTCCTCTTTGAGCGTAGACCGCACTGGTATCACCCTCATTTTTACGCTGACTGTTCCCGAAGGGCTTCTTCGATCCTGATGACGAAGCATTGCCACCCTGGATTTTCCCGAGCTTCAGCCAGCTCTCTATTCTCTCCCCAGCCACCACAATGTCGGCAAAGTTGGTGACGGGACAACCCACCATTCTTTCAGCAAAAACCCCCTGCAGGGTACCCATGAAGAGATCAGACATCTCTCTGTCCACCAGTGGAGGTTGAACTCTGGCAGCCAACTCTCTCCACCGCTGGGCATATTCCTTAAACCCTTCATTATTCTTTTGAGACATACCCTGCAGCTGGGTACGACTCGGAGCCATATCAGCATTGAACTGATACTGTTTGAAGAATGCGTCACCAAGATCCTGCCAGCTCTTGATGTCAGCAGATTTCAGCTTGGTATACCATTCCAAGGATCCTCCAGACAGGCTGTCCTGGAAGAAGTACATCCAAAGCTTTTGATCTGTAGTGTATGCAGAGATCTTGCGGACAAAGGCTTGAAGGTGAGTCTCCGGGAAAGAACTTCCATTGTAACGGTCAAACGCGGGCGCCTTAAACTTCTGTGGGATCACAATCCCCTCAACAAGCCCCATATTTGACATATTCACCACCCCAGGAGTGGCATAACTTTCCAACACTTTAATCTTTTCAGCCAGCAGCTGAATCTCCTTGTTCTGTGGCTGGACCCCATATTGACCCAAGGGTTCATTATGCATTGAGAATTGGTCGGCTTCCCTGTCTTCCTCTCTATCCTCATCAAACCCGTAGAATGGAGGCAACAGACCATCCTTCATATTCTGACCAAGACTGGGCCCCGGTTGACCACCAGCACCAAAACCAGCAGCATTGTTCACAATACCCACAGTCGTCCTCTTGCCGCCATCTCTAGACCCCAGCCCCTGGTTAGAGACACCATCCAGGTTAACACCACTATTTGCTACAGAAGCCCGCTCGAGCTTCTCGACCTTATCTGCCAACGCTTTCTGACCAACTGCAAAGCCTTGCATGATGTTGATCAGCTCATTCATTTTGTCCTTCAGCTCGAGGATGTCTGTATTGGGAAGATCCATGAGTCTGGGAGTATTGCGCCTGGTGAAATATCTGTGAGGTCTGGTTGAGTGCAAAGGTACGGTTCTGCGAGCACGAGCAATGATTCCTGTCACAATCACGCACGTTAGAAACAGATACCTACAAAATAAAACACCAGTTATTATGATCATGCATGAATGCAGTGTTTATCCACATGAGGAACACTTTGTCTCTTGATCCTGGCATCCTTGAGACAAATAATAATCCGGCATCAATATTCTGATAATCAACATTTGATTTTATCGTGAAGATCGGAGATATATGATTTAGCAAAAAACCCCCAACCATGTGTGTGCTTGTGTGAGTGCATACGGTAAAGCAAATAAAGCTTGAAGATCAATCACTGAATGAAAACCACCATCACATAACAAAAATGCACAATAAGTGCCATAGTCATACATCAACCCAGATAAAATTCAAATACAATCCTCCAGAATCAGGAAAGAAATACAAGCAAACTGAATTCCGTCAACAGGCCTGACGGTAATCCACACAAATGACAAAGCTAGCCTGATGAGGGTCCCACAAATGGCCCTACATCATCACCCATCTTTGCGAACTCTGCGGCGAACCTGAGCTCGGTGTTCTCCTGCTGTAATCTCCCCACCTCCTTCTGGTGAATCTTCATCTGCCTGAAGTAGTGATCTCTCTCAACCATGTAGTGATCTCTCTCAGCGATGATCTTCAGATTCTCTGACTCCTTAACCTTCAGCTTGGCCTCCCACTCAGCAATGAGAACTCGGACTCTGTCGTCCCTCTGATCTCTCACGAGGATTTGCCTCCTCTTCTCATCCTCAATGACCTTTGTAGCTCTGGATAGCTTCCCCTTAGTGATGTCATGCTCCCTGTTGGACGATGCTAAGGCTTGGCTGATCCTCCCATAATAGGCAGTATCCGTCTCAAAGCGCTTGGCTTCCAAGGCATGTCGCTTGTCTTGATCTTCCATCTTTACTCTGATCTCCTGGTTGGCCATCTGAATCCGAGCAACACTCATCTCCAATTCCGCTTTCTCTGTAAGCAACTGATCTCTGGCCTTCTTCATCTCGAGGAATTCTTCCATACTGACAGAAGAACTTGGACCCTCAATCATAGGATACCAAGGATCACTTCCCGGAAATGGTAGAAGTGTGATCTCAATCCTCTTACGAAGCCAATCAACAAATAGAGGAAAATACTGACTGTTGACCTTACCAAACGGAACCTTGCCCTTCCTCTGGATGTTGCGCCATGACCCAGACACTTGCATCAACTTGGCCTGATCGCCCTCAGCTGAGAAGTAAAAGGACTCCTGAATTTCTCGCTCGAGAGGAGGAACTTCCATAGCAAATCCCATCTGTCTCCTAAGAAGCGTCGGATTGTAGTTAATGCAACCCTGAACTCCTATGAGAGGCACATTGGGGAATCTCCCACAGCTATATATGAAATCCCGTCCAGCCAGACCATTATGAGTCCATGCTATGTCATCAGCCCTCAAACCCATCAACCTGAATGACCACTTGACAGTTGGATCAATCTGAGCAAAAGCACCTCGGGAAGGCAAATATCCCATAAACCACCGGAATAGCAACTGAGCACAGCACCGGATCAAACCCCCACGCCGCTTCTCGTTCCTGTTATGAACCGAGTAATAGACATCTCCGATCAGAGTAGGAATAGGGTTCCCCTGTATAAACAATCTGATGGCATTATGGTCCACAAAGCTCTTCTGATTAGGAAACATGATGACACCATAAATGCTCACAGCAATCAAGGCACAAACCGTCTTCCAATTACCCATCGCAGCATGTTCCTTGGCTTTAGCCTCCAAGAAACTCAAATGAAAACCGGGTAATTTTCCTTTCTCCTTCAAACCCTCCTTGGTCACTTCCGGACTCAAATAAAGAGCACGAGAAATCCCAAGGACATCAGGCTCTCCTCTAATAGCACAGAAAGGAATCTGATCTCGGATCGGAATACCCAGGATGCTAGCATAGTCCTCCATCAGAGGCCCCAACAAATAATCTGGAAACACGAAGCATCTCAGACCTGGGTCATAGAACTTGAGAAGGGTATGAATGGCACTTCTGCCACTATCAGTGAGTCTGAAAACCATCTTCAGGATACTGCCGTATGACTCTCTGAACATCCCCACATGGTCGGGTGTAATCAATGCTATCATATCTCTCAACTCGTCAATCTCTGGGTTGAAGAAACTGTAGGCAACGTTGTCTTTCAGACCGGTCCTCATATCTGAACAGAAAGTCTCTCTACCAGGATCTCGATAAAAATGTCCCTGCATATGGATAAACATGTGTTAGATGCAGGTAAATGCAATATGAAATGATGCTGATGAATGAATGCAATGCATTGCCATCCTCCAAGTCATCTGATCATCTGTTGCTCTGAACCACATCCCGGACCACTGAACTGATCACAACCATCTGAAGGAGAATGTAACCACAAATCCTTCTCAAGGGTTCCGAAATAAACGGAAGACAGATACATCATCATCATCATCAAACCGTCTCTGAACAGATACCCACAATGATCTCAGAATCGGCCCAGGGAATCCTGAAATAAACGGATCCCCACTGATAAAATCGGCCCAGGGAATCCTGAAATAAACGGATCCCCACTGATAAATACCACGGACAGCACTCCGGCGTCACGACAATAAATGGCCATAAATCCGACTTATAAATAGGACTCTGATCCACGGAACAAAAAGTCACCATCTGAGTCACCATCTGAACATGCATCTGAAAGAATCACCCTCCCCTCACAGGTAAATTCTAATCAGGTCATCCTAAGGCGGATAATAGTCTCGACAATCGGGCAAAGATACTCAATGGGTTTGCCCTTTCGGGTGTGCCATTGTAGCTCTCCTGAGATCGTCTAAACCAAAGATCCGGGAAATGATCGGTCACCAGAGTCAATAGCTCAGATGAAGTAACTCAACCCAAGTGAAATATTCCACAATGGAAAGCACTATCAAATGAACCTCGTCCGGTTTGTGGTATGTCACGTTGCAACATCATACTAATATAGCAAATGAGGAACGTGAGACCACGCTAATCCTAGGTGTATACTCGGGCCTGGGTTTTAGCCCCACTCAGAACACCCACCCCAAACAGAGGAACCACCTGCATAGAGGACGACAACATGATAGTATGATGCATGCAAATATTTATGCAAATATATACACTGTTAGAATAATAAATGCAATAAATACAACATCACAAGCAACCTAAACTATCCTAGAACGCTAGGAAAAACTCGCTTAGGGAAGATGGACCAGCACAGGTCTACATCCGTTGTTTCCCCAGCAGAGTCGCCAGCTGTCGCATCCGCGAAAAAACAACTGGCGGGCTAAAACAAAAACAACACAGAGCCGCCACTGCGCGTTATTTATCCCAAAATAGGGAAAGGAAACGCTCAGAGAAACCTGGAAAAAGCATGGTCTCGCGACCAAAGAGAAAGGGTAAGGGAGTCGGTTACGCAAGGGGAAGGTATTAGCACCCCTCACGTCCGTCGTACTCGACGGGATCCACGCTCTAAGAAAAGAAAAGGTTGCTAAAACATCACACACACACACACAAGGAACGCAGGTGGGGTTAAGAAGAAGAGAGCTCGCTAGGACATCGCATCCTATGCCTACATATCTCGTCTGGAACGAGAATCAGAGCTACTGTAGTTCGGGTCACGCACGCCAAACAACACAAACACCCAAACAGGCAAACATGGAGCCTGAATGCCAATCACTGGGCTTACCTCAGCATCCGAACCAAAACACACGCACACTAGAACCCAGATGCCACTTGATGGACTTACACCGGCTTCCAAGCACACAACAAGCACAATCAAACACAATCAGGATACGGACAGCCAATCGCTGGGCTTACATCCATATCCTGACACACAAGCTTTAACAAGCAAACACACACAAAAAGGAAAAAAAAGTGCCCGGAGAGACCTCGCACGGCCTCCTGCCTACATACCTCGTCTGGAACAAGGATCAGGGCGATGTAGTTCCCCCCAACGGGGGAGAAAATCTAGCCAGAAACCAAGGGAAGACACACTACCAGGGAGCTGGACTCGAGCCTAGTATTGTCATGCATCATTGCCCTACGTTCAGGTTTCTACCTACTTGCACAACTGCAAGCTAGTCCTATCCAGGAAGAAAGCAAGCATACAAGCATACAAGCAAACAGAGCAAATGAATATTCACAAAGCACACACTATAACCAGTCAAGTGAGGCTCAAACAATGGGTTTGACCGCCGAAGCAAGTCATCTGTACATGGGTAGCATTCGCTCTTAACCTTGCCATTGCGGGGCTAAGGTGAAGCAGATGAAAGGTGAGTGAAGATTAGACTTCACAGCTCTTATCCCTGACCAGGGAGAGCTTCTGACAAAGGAGCGTGGGTCCAGAATGGAGGGACCCTTCTACGCTCAAAGACTCTGACACAACTATACAAAGTACAAGATCTTGGGTTTGTGCCCCAATGCATCAACACACAGCCGTGTGAGCAGAGGGATGACTCAACAGAATAGTGGGGGATAGATTGCATATCCCTTGGCTTCCACCAATTGCCTTAATCAAGGACTTTACCTGCTTGGCACAAAGTTAAACAATCACAAACATCGCCTCTTAAGGAGGACTTCAGACATTTGCCCGGCCAAGTAACAGGCCGAGTCTCCCAGACTACATGGAGAATAGAAATCCTACCTCAAGTGGTTTAAAAACCAAGCAGCAGCAAGCAAGTTCTTAAAGAACTGTAAGCAACTAAATGTACCTGAAATCAATCAAGTATCATCAGTACTCAGACAGACAAACAATAAACAGCAAATGTTAATCAGTTAATCTGTACAAGCAACACAAGTTAATGCACACAAGTGCAAGCTATAAGCTCAAGCTCAAGCATCACAACCTACAAAACAAAGTCATGTTAGTTCTCAACATCAAACAATCTCAATTTAATTGACTTGAAGCAATCTCCTTAAGCATTGTGCATTTCATCCTGAAAAGTCAAACCAAATGTGAGAAACAAGACCACTAGGCCAAGCCTAGGGTCCAAAAGGGAGAAAAAAATCTAAACAGCAAGCCAAACCAATCCAAAATCAAATTAAAACCATTCAAAAGCAAATGCAATTGGTCCCATGCTTATACCATTCACCATTATCATTTCATGCCCAAAACACCACAAATTAGGTCAAATACAACACCAAATGACCAAACAGAACTAATATCCATCAAAAGCATACCAAATCAATTCAATTAATTCCACAAAAATTCACACCTAAACAGGACACATTCAATGTATAGCATGTCAATTTTCAGCTCAATTGGACAAAAGAAAGTAGGTCAATGAAAATCAAGAAATCCAGACACAATTATTCAAGCCAAACCAAGACATTCAAGCAAGCATCCACTTCAATAATTCATAAAACAGTGACAACATATTAGAAATGAATGGGACCAAACGCATGATATCCTAAAATGTGTCTACAATTAACATACCAAATTTCATCTTCATCCAATACCATATGAGAATTTCACAAGCAAAATGCCAACATGTATCACACAATGTTACCAAATGAGCATACAGAGAAGAAAATTATCAATCAAATTGAAAATGCCATAGAAAATTCCAGAGAAATTCACATGTTATCTCAACATATCAATGATCATCCATGCAAAATTTTGACTCAATCCAACAATCCTAGGTCATGCAAATAAATTCATGAAGTTGACCTAGCTTGGTGTGACACAAATTGTCACACCTCCATTCAAAAAATCATATCTAATCAACCAAGTATCCAAAATTCACAAACCACACATGAAAATCACCATCAAGATGTCCAGAATAAGCACAAAAATTTTCAATCATTTCTTTGGAAGTATGAGCATTTCATGAAGGATATGATAAAGTGTACAAAAATGTGACACATCAAACAATCCCTAAGCATTTTATTTTTCTACACATACAAAAATTCCACAAAAAATGTCATTAAATTCTACACATTCCCATGAGAATAATGCAAAAAATTGCACTCAAATTGGATAAAAAATGAATCCTATAGGAATTTTCTAAGATCATGTAATTAAATGATAAAACAAATAAAAAGGAAATAGAATAATTATTTAAATTAAATAGGCAGTGGCAATTTTGAAATTAAGGTGAAACCGGCCAAAACGACGCCATTTTAAGCGCGAAAATGAAATGTTTCTATTGGTCAATGAGGGCGGTAAACACAGAAATTCAAAAAGCCAAGCGAACATGAAGATCTAACAACATAATTTTCCAGAATTCATCATCGTTCTTCATCAACTTTTCCAGAAAACTCAAGAACACATGAACATCAAAACTTCACCAAAATTAACAAACGGATATCCATTGGAAAGGTCTGAGCATGAGGATTCCAAATATGTAACCAATTAACCTAATTCTAACTGTATAATCCGGATCGAGCGATTTAGGTTTTGCATTCAAATCTTAAAATCAACATATCTCGTTCCTCAGTTAATCATAATCAAAACCACGAGCATCATGCTACTCTACGTTGAACGCACTATAATAAGCATATGACAGTTCACAAAATGATGAGATTCGAAATCACACCTTAAAGTGATGGCAGTGATGAATTTGGAAGCCTTTGCGCGCAATTCCTCAAAACAGGTACATCATGATGATAGGGAAGGTGAATGCAAAAGATAGATTAGCTCAAGATCACTCCAATTGTGAGAAATTGCAATTTGCCATTGATGATCCAAAGATGAACAGTTGCGAATCTTGATGGTTATGGTGATGATTCCTCAAAACAGTCCAAGCCAATGATCTATGGAAGAGGAAGCAAGAAGAATTTCGTGAAATGATGAAGAATTGATGAAGTTTCAATGGATTTGGTTGATGAAGGTTCTTGATGAATTTTGCAATTTGGAGGGAAAAACAGTTAGAAATTCTTGTGATTTGTGATTGTGATCCAAATTCAGTTATGATTAAGCTCTTATACTTCCACTTAATCACCTTGTTAATCACAAATTAACCAAAATGACATGTAATTAGCATAATGCAATTTCTTAAGGCAAGGGCAAAATTGGTATTTCACATCAGGCTTTGTGACAGCTGTATGACAGCTCAGACACCTTCCAAATATCATTTGTGATGTGTTGGCATTGGTCCCACATCAATTGGCATTGTATTTTTCATTTTCAATATGTCATGCCAAATTTGTACTTCAAAAGTGAAGTTCCAAAATGACTTAACCAAATATTGCACCTTGAGCACTTGTGACAATTCAAACCATCTCCAATTGGCATATGTGAGGTGTTGCAAAAACTCCCATGCCAAAATTCCAATTATTCCTCAACTTGGACCATTTTGCCCTTGGATTTTTAACTGTACACTTGAAAATTGACCTTTTGCATTGACCATTTTTGATGAATTTCAATTATGCACCATGAAAGTACATGTCAAATGGAGTTTGCTCATAAAAAGATCACTCATTTTGGACACTCCATGTGAAAGTTATGCCACTTTGATTATGGGTCATTTTTGAAATTGAATGGACCATAACTTGCCAACCATACATGGGAATTTCAAGTTCTTGGACTTTTTAGAAAGGTGAGAACAAGATCTACAACTTTCATGTTGAACAAATTTTCATTTGAAGCTTCCTTGGACATGTAATTTTGTGGTGAAAAACTTTCCATTTTTGGAAACTTCCATTACAAGTCACTTTCTATTTTTGGAAATTTTTGTCCTGACTTTATTTTCTTCATTCTTGAGCTTTGACATGTCAAATGAAGCTTGTTTCAACATGAATGAAGTGTATCCAAGTCTCCCCCACCTCCAAATCCATAAAATCAAGCACAGTTGACGACAGTTGACTTTTCAACTGATAGATGAATTTGGCAATGCACTGATCAATCTGAGCCCCAATCTTCTGATGAAATGGCTCAATGATGAAACCCTAGTCTCCATAAGCTCAATAAAACAAGGAATGATCCCCATATCCTTCATAGACCTCATCTCCTTGCCATGCCCTGATTGGCCCAATGCAACTGATTAGGGTTGACCAGTGGTCAAAACCCTAATCTCAAGGAATATGCTTCAACACTTGATGACGCCCAACCATGATGACGATGATGAATCATTCCCACCAAGATGAAGACCAATCTCCTTTGAGAACCAAAAACCCTAATTCAGACCACCACACCCTCAGACGATTAATGACCAGTCCAATGAACCCTAGCTTGCACATGACCTCTTCATCTCCTGATCAAGACTTGTGAGGATGACTTGCACAATGTAACCACATGATATGCAACATGCAATGCCTAATGACCTAAAAATGCAATGTAATATGTTAAGCTAGTCCCAAGAGAGGAGGGCAAATTTTGAGGTGTTACACCATGTCCTCATTAAAAGATGCTAAGAAGATTGTGGAAGAAGGCGATGTTGATCAGTGGGGTTGCATGGTAGAGGTCTCCGACAAAAAAGGCAGAATTGGGATTCCAGAGAGGTTCATCAACCGCAAGGTCTGAAGATTTGCAACTTAGCTTCCGTAGCGGAGGGTTCATTCATGACAATGAACAACACTTAGCTGCTGTGCTAGAGGATGACGAAGAGGAAGACTGCACCAATTTTGTGACGCATGGAAAGGCTTGGAATAATTGGACTACTGTTGATATTCCTGTTATTTTGCATCGATCTAAGTAATTGTTTTATATGTTTTCAAAATCCTTCTCCTATGCCTAAGGGAGAAGTGAACATTGTTTGGGCATTTTGAAATTGATCATTAATAAAATTAATTCTATTCATCCACATCTATGATGTCTTATTTTTACTTTTTGCTTTATTCTGAAAATGGTAATCACAAAAAACACAAGTAAACAATATAATTGCCCATCTGCATAATATTTGGTCACAAATTCACTTCTCTAAAATCAAAATATCAAATCATTATGCATGTTGGTTTCTAACCCCATTGAATACAATGATCCTTCTCCTTATCCAAATTTTGAATTCCTTGTGTTTGAGGTCGAGGAGGAAAGTGATGAAGAAGTGAGTGATGAATTATCTCATCTTCTTGAGCAAGATGAAAAGATCATTCAGCCGTTTGAAGAGCAGATTGAGCTAGTCAACTTGGGTTCCGAGGATGATGTAAAGGAAGTCAAGATTGGGTCTCGATTGTGACCAGATGTTAAGAAGGGGTTGATTTATCTTCTTCGAGAGTATTCAAATGTGTTTGCTTGGTCCTATCAAGACATGCCTGATTTGGATTTTGAGATTGTGGAGCATAGATTGCCGTTGAAGCTAGAATGCCCTCCAATCAAGTAGAAGTTGAGAAGAACGCATCCTGATATGGCTGTGAAGATCAAAGAGGAAGTGCAGAAGCAGATTGATGCCGGTTTCCTTGTGACCGCTGAGTATCCGCAATGGGTGGCCAATATTGTGCCTATGCCAAAGAAAGATGGAAAAGTCTGCATGTGTGTTGACTATCGAGATTTGAATAAAGCCAGTTCGAAAGATGATTTCCCTCTGCCACACATTGATATGTTGGTATACAATACTGCTAAATTCAAAGTCTTTTCGTTTATGGATGGATTTTTCGGATATAATCAGATCAAGACGGCACCCGAAGATATGGAGAAGACCATATTCATTACACCCTGGGGAACATTTTGTTTTAGAGTGATGCCTTTCGGTCTAAAGAATGCTGGTGCGACTTACCAGAGATCAATGAGTACTCTTTTTCATGATATGATGCATAAAGAGATTGAAGTATATGTCGATGACATGATTGCTAAATCAATTGATGAAGAGGAACATGTTGAGCATTTGTTGAAGTTATTCCAGCGTTTGAGGAGTATAAACTCCACTTGAATCCCAATAAGTGTAATTTTGGTGTTCGTTCTAGTAAGTTGTTGGGCTTTATTGTCAGCGAGAAGGGTATTGAAGTTGATCCTGCCAAGGTCAAAGCAATAGAAGAGATTTCTGCGCCCAAAATTGAGAAGCAAGTCAGAGGCTTTCTCGGCCGCTTGAATTATATTTCCAGATTCATTTCTCACATGAATGCCACATGTGCACCTATATTCAAGCTTCTTCGGAAAGATCAATCTTGTGATTGGACCGAAGATTTCCAGAAAGCTTTTGACAGTATCAAAGAATATTTGCTTGAACCTCCGATTTTGTCTCCCCCTGTTGAAGGAAGACCATTGATCATGTATTTGACTGTGCTCGAAGATAGTATGGGTTGTGTTCTTGGTCAGCAAGATGAGACTGGAAAGAAAGAATTTGCAATTTACTACCTCAGTAAGAAGTTCACCGACTGTGAGACTCGGTATTCTATGCTTGAGAAGACTTGTTGCGCATTGGCTTGGGCTGCTAAGCGTCTGTGCCAATATATGTTGAATCATACCACTTGGTTGATATCCAAAATGGATCCAATCAAGTATATATTTGAGAAGCCTGCTTTAACTGGGAGGATTGCCCGTTGGCAGATGTTGTTGTCAGAGTATGATATCGAATACCGATCTCAGAAAGCAATCAAAGGTAGTATCTTGGCTGACCATTTGGCTCACCAACCAAATGAAGATTATCAGTCGGTGCAGTATGATTTTCCCGATGAAGAGATTTTGTACTTGAAAATGAAAGATTTTGATGAATCATTGCTTGAAGAAGGGCCAAAACCTGGTTCCCGTTGGGGCATGGTATTTGATGGAGCTGTTAATCAATATGGAAATGGCATTGGGGCAGTTATTATTACTCCTCAAGGAACGCATCTACCATTTATAGCTAGATTGACTTTCAAGTGTACAAACAACATGGATGAATATGAAGCTTGCATTATGGGGCTTGAAGAGGCTGTGAATCTCAGAATCAAGTATTTGGATGTCTTCGGGGATTCGGCTTTGGTTGTGAATCAGATCAAAGGAGAATGGGAGACAAATCAACCCGGTGTAGTACCATATAGAGATTATGTGAGGAGGATTTAAACTTTCTTTACAAAGGTTGAATTTCATCATATCCCTCGAGATGAGAACCAGATGGCAGATGCTCTTGTAACATTGGCGTCAATGATTGTAGTAAAATATTGGAATAAAGTTCCCAATTTATCTGTGATGCGTCTTGATAGGCCAGCTCATGTGTTTGTTGTTGAAGAGATTAAAGACGAGAAGTCATGGTATTACGACATCAAATGTTTCCTCCAAAGTCAGATTTACCCGCCTGGGGCATCTTTGAAAGATAAGAAGACTTTGAGAAGATTAGCCGGCAATTTCTACTTGAATGGTGATATACTGTACAAGAGAAACTTCGACATGGTTTTTCTCAGATGCATGGATAGACACGAAGCAGACTTGTTGATGACTGAAGTACATGAAGGTTCCTTTGGTACTCATTCCAATGGACATGTAATGACGAAGAAGATGTTGCGAGCAGGTTACTATTGACTGACAATGGAATCTGAGTGTTGCAAATTTGTGAAGAAGTGCCACAAGTATCAAATTTATGCTGATAAGATTCATGTTCCTCCGACACTATTGAATGTTATCTCTTCCCCATGGCCCTTCTCCATGTGGGGAATTGATATGATTAGGATGATTGAGCCCAAAGCTTCGAATGGACATCATTTCATTTTAGTGGCAATTGACTACTTCACAAAATGGGTTGAAGCGGCGCCGTATGCAAATGTGACCAAGCAAGTTGTTGTAAGGTTTATCAAGAATCAGATCATATGCCGTTATGGTGTGCCAAGTAAGATCATTACTGATAATGGATCGAACTTGAATAATAATATGGTGGAATCTCTTTGCAAAGACTTCAAGATTGCACATCATAATTCTTCTCCCTACAGACCCAAGATGAATGGGGATGTTGAAGCTGCGAATAAGAACATCAAGAAGATTATCCAGAAGATGGTTGTCACATATAAGGATTGGCATGAGATGCTCCCTTTTGCTTTGCATGGGTATCATACATCCATCCGCACTTCAACAGGGGCAACCCCCTTCTCTCTTGTTTATGGTATGGAAGCAGTACTCCCTGTAGAGGTTGAGATTCCTTCATTGTGTGTGCTCATGGAAGCCAAGTTGACTGAAGCTGAATGGTGTCAGACCAAGTTTGATCAGCTGAATTTGATTGAAGAGAAGAGGTTAATTGTCATGTGTCGTGGTCAGTTATATCAGCAGAGAATGAAGAAGGCTTTTGATAAAAAGGTCAGACCTCGAGTGTTCAGAGAAGGTGACCTTGTGCTCAAGACGATTTTGACGTTCAAGCCAGATTCCAGAGGAAAATGGACTCCTAATTATGAAGGCCCATATGTTGTTAAGAGAGCCTTTTCAGGCGGCGCATTGATTCTTACAACTATGGATGGTGAAGAGTTCACTCGTCCTGTGAACGCAGATGCAGTCAAGAAATACTTCGCCTAAATAATAAAAGAACAACTCGCTATGTTGAAAACCCGAAAGGGAGGCTTAGGCAAAAATGAGCGTCTCGGTGGATTGAAAACCCGAAAGGGCGATCCAGGCAAAAATTAGAGACATAAAACAGAAAGAATTTCCCGATAAGTTGAGTACCCCACCTTGGGGAAACTTATGCAAAAATTAGGGATTATGGCAAGTAACTGCATTTTGCTGATCTTCAGTGATTTTGAAGACTTGTTTGAGCAGAAGGGTTGACATGAGTTCGTCCCCAACAGCGGTCAAGAGCACAGTGTATATCGAGAGTTGGTAGAAGGATTAAGGATCATTTGTATTCAATGTAACCCTTTTTTTTCCATTATAAATTACCATTTTCAACTTTGTAAAATTCATGGAGTCTTGTCATTTACAGACTACCGTTCCATTAAATAAAGTTGAGCTTTTATCCAAATCGTTTCTACTCTTATTTACTTCAGCCAATAGTTTTAAATTTTATTGTGATCATTTTGAAATTAAATTTTTAAAGTTAAAATCAAGTTTTTTTATATATATAAAACCAAGAATTTTTCCAAAGCAAGTAAAAGGAATATCAACAACATTTCAATGGATAGCAAGTCCTTAAGTGCGAGACATCAGAGGTTCCCCAAGTAGTTAATCCTTCAGGTATCCCTAGACGTTTGTGTTGATTCAGTTCCTCGACGGAGTGTTCGATCCTTAGTGGAATTCCTTTCCTCGTCCCCGACTGATTTGGTTGATTCAGATACCCTGCAGCGTGTTGTTTTCCCCGACAGAGTTTCTGCCTTCCTCAACGAAGTTCGTATTTCCTCAGTAGGGTTGATCTTCAGAGATGGTTGATCTTCCCCCAGCAGATCGCGTTGGTTTCCCCACCAATTTCCATTCAAATTGCTCCCAGTCAGAGTTTCCTCCTGGTTTCTGAGCAGCTTCTTGTGATTTTTTTTCCCTATAGGGTTGTCTCCCATTTTTATGGTGTTGACCTAAAATTCCCCACAGGTTGGATGTTCTGTCCTCAGTAGATCTCCCCCTTCCCCATCTAGGGTTGAGCCTTTAGGGTGTTGATCTCTCTGTTCTCCAGTAGTTGTCTCCATATTTTGTGGATTGACCGAGGATTGTACCGATGGTTCAAATTCTTTGCGACACCTTTGTATCCTTTGTGATCATTTTGTCAGCATAATCATCACATATACATATACATATACATTCATATAATTTCATAATTTGCATATACTTCATCCTTATATTTGATTTGTTTGAGATTCTTATTCTCTGTTATGGTGGTATTTTATCCCCATACCAAATCTGGTGTCTGTCCTCCTTCAATTGTTGAGTGTCAGCCCCTTAAGCAGAAAGACTTTAACCTTTCTCCATTTCCCCACTGAGTTTGTTTCCTTATGGATGGTTATTATTTCAGTTTCCTCTCTAGTGGATTTTCTGGATGGAATTACTCCCCTTGAGTTATGTCCTCATTGGGTTGAGTCTTGATTGACCGTTTTCTTTCTAGCTCTTACCTAGATAGATACTTTGGTCCCCTAAGAGTCTATTACCCATTAACTAGTAATATTCTTCTTAGTTTGCAGTTTGTTACTTCTTGCCCAATACCCGGCAAAAGTACCCTTATTTTTCTCCTTGGTAGATTCCCTAGTGGATCTATTCCCCAGGAAGTATATCCTTGATATGTTCATCCTAACTGGTGACGGATATCTTTCTTTCCCCTTCCTGAGTCTATCCTTGATATGTTCACTTTAACCAGTGACAGATATTCTCATTCTTTTGATATTCTACCCAGTAAAAAGGTAGTTGTAATCCCTATTTTGTTCCCTAGAGAGTTAATCCTTGATATGTTCATCTTAACCGATGACGGGTTTTCTTCTCCTTGTGGTTTTCTACCTAGTAACCGGTAGTTGTAAATCCTACTCTGTCCCCTCGCAGAGTCTATCCTTGATATGTTCATCCTAACCGGTGACGGATTTTCTCTCCGACGGTTTTCTGTCCAACTTTCGATAGATGTAATTCCTACCTTTTTTTTCCAGTTGGTATATCCTTGATATGTTCATCCTAACCGATGACGGGTATCCTCCTTGGCATTTCTAGGCAAGTCTATCCTTGATATGTTCATCTTAACCGGTGACGTATTTTCTTCCCTGTTGAGTTTATCCTTGATATGTTCATCATAACCGATGACGGATACTCTCACCCTTTGTCTTCTGCCCAGTAACTGGTAGTTGTAAATCCTATCTTTTCTACAGTTTCCCCAGCAAGGTTATTCTTACCTAGTAACCGATAATGAATTTCCTCTCCTCGAATCTTCAGCGAGTCATCCTTGATATGTTCATCTTAACCGATGGCAGATGTTCTCTCTGTCAGATCTTTATTATCTCCTTACCCAGTAAAGGGTAGTAGATAATAGATTTATGCTCCTCCTGTGTTGAAGTTTATCTTCCCCAGTTGAGTTAAGTGCGCATTTCCTTAGTGAAATTGTTTTTCCCTTGCATGATTCGACTACCTCAGTTTTATCCTGACTTACTCATGTCTCCTGCAGATGTGGTTTGTTCCCTGGCTGAGTCTTTCCATTTTATATGGAATTCCTCGAGTCCCCCAACAGTTTTAAGTCATAGCCTGGCCTACGCATAACCCCTTTACCCCCCCCCCCCCAGAGTCTCTGTCTCCCCAGTGAGTATTCCTTACGGAATGCATTGTGCTCCTGTAGATGTTCGGTCTCTCTGATTTCTTTTTCCTTTGTGGCAATATTTCTCCACAAAGCATTAAGTTTTGCATTCATGTCATATGCATCATGAGATATCTTAGGGACCAAAATTTGTTTCTCTATGTTGTTATTTAAGCCCATTCTACTGAGTCGAGCCGAAGATTTTAACCTTCACCTCCTCAGTTAGAATGTCCTTAAATAGGGGCAGCTGTAAGACCCCAATTTTGACCATAAGATCCCTCATGTAATTTCATCATAAGCATTAGCATTGGGATCATACCTTGGCATCCTCCTTACCCCTATTTCATTGGGTTTGTTCTGGAAGAGATCACTAAGCATTTTGTGATTGTATCATACTTGTATTTTATCATTTCACTAACAAAAATATCAAAAATATGTCTTTGCATTTGCCTAACTCTTTTGTAGGAAAGGCATGATCCCATTGATTTATCAAGTTCACATATAGGGTTTGAGACCCTCATGAATAAAGAGCACAACCAAAAATTAATCTAAGAATGGTTATGAGAATAATATATGAGTCTCAATGTTCTCTACATGTTATATTGATCAAGTTTTCTTCAAGAGTTTAAGGGTGATTTGCCTTGGAAACCCTAGTTTGACTGGGTATCTTGAGTAACTTCTCCAACAAGCTATCTCACCAATTGATCAAATTTCACAAGGGGCACTTCAAAATTCATCGTCTTATGCATATATGATCTACCACGAGCCTTGAAAGTCAAAAGAATTGGAAGTTAGCAAGTTGGTTGATGTTGGTTGGCCAGATGAATTCATCTGATCAAAACTAGGTCTCCCTAGACCATATCTCCTACAATTTTCACTATATGAAAATTATTCCAAGAGAAAACTTACTCTAAATGACATTCCAAACAACTTTAATGTTGATACCTAGAGCTAGTTTTGCTTGGAAAATCATTTTATATGTTGAAACATTATAGGTCATTTTGTCTAAACCCTAATTTGAAAGTCAACTTCCCAAGGCCATAACTTGCTCAATTTTTATGAGATGAAAGATTTCCAAGTTGCAAAATCAAATGCAATGTGTCTAATTCAACTTTTATGTTTGGAGTGGGAGCTAATTCAACTTTTTTGAGCATGTGATATGAGGTTACATTATAGGTCACTTTTGACCTATACCATTGATCAAGTGATTTTTCCAAACTTCAAAAATGCATAACTCTATCATTTCAAATCCAAATGACATGAAATTGGTGACCGCTTTGAAGGTCTTTGAGAGCGCTACAACTTTTCTCATTTGAAGCTCATATAAAAAGTTAAGTAAGGTGGAATATTGAGACATATGGCTTGACACTTAGAAAAATTTGATATGTCAAAAATTTCCAAACTTCTACCTCAAATTTCTTCATAATACAAACTCCAAATGGAAAAGTGTTGAACATGAAAGTTATTCCTCTTGATCTCACCTTTTCCAAGAGCTCAAATTCATTCATTTTGGACAAGGAATGCATAGGTTGCGCATGGCATGAACATGGTGTCATCACTTGGCAAGGATCAAACTTCAAATCAAAATTTACACTTGCCTTGCAATCCAAGCTGAATTCAGACTATCTCACACTCATTTGTGGACTTATGGCAATGATTTTATGGGCCTATGCGCGCCCATGTACCCATGCATCATTAATACCAAATTTGGAAAGTGGATTTCAAGTGTGCAAAAAGCAATGGTTTCAGCTATAAATAGAGCCTCATATGCTCAGCATTTCACACACATTCGCGCCAGTTTTAATCCCCTAACTCTAACCCTCACATTGCAAAGGATAAACCTGAGAAATTCACTTGAATTTGAGTTTGAATTTCCACTATTTTGAAATTCAAATCTCCAGGAATCCACAGCCTTTTGAGCATTCAATCCTTCTTCTACAAGCATTTGGAGTGAGATCAAGCACGAGCAAGAGAAAGATCAGTTGAATCCAGACCTCCATTGAAGGTATTTTCTAGAAATTTTGATCTCTTCGATTCTCTCTAAGTCTTGCTCAATTCTATTGATTCTTTGGTTGTTTGAAGTCCTACCAATGTAGGCAAGAAGATTGAATTGCTTAGAGGCCAAATCGAAGCAACTCAGTTCATGTACCTCAAATTTCAACTCCATGTATCTCTCAATATACTTGGAGTTAGAGTGAATTGAGTCCAGATTCAAACTCAGTGCCATTTTTACTTTGAGATCATGTCCTTGTTTTTTATTTTGGTGATGGTTGAAGGTGGACCAGTCCGGTGAGGTCTACCGGAGAAGAAGACCGGAGCTATAGCTCCGGCGATGTGTTGGCATCTCTCACAACCATAGGATCCATCTAATTTGTTTTAATCCTGAGCGTTCTTTCTGATTACCAAGGTTATGGCGCACTGATTAGAGTCCATCGTGGATAGCGCGTTTGTGACCACTTGATCTGCCACCTCAATTAATGAGGGAGATCAAGTGGTCCACGTTTTTTCTGATATTTTAATTTTCATTTTAATTGCATTATTTTCAATAATTTATATTAAATTCAATATTGATCCAAAAAATATGGGACTTTCACCAAAAAATTTCAAATATTTTTTCTCTTTCATATTTTGAATTAAAATTATTTTTTGGATCATTATTAATATTTTTCACGAATTAATTGATTTTGCATTTGTTTTTAATTGTTTAAAAATATTTTTAAATGTCCAAAAATTATGAATTTTTTTCTCCAAGGTCCTTTGACCTTATTTGACCTATGATAGATCTCATGGCCATTTATTTGGTGTTTTAATGAGATTTTAGGAATTGGACAAACCATATTTAATTTAAATGCACTATTTTAGTAATTTAATTTGAATAAATTCCAAATAAATTTGTTGACCAATGTGATGACTTGTTAATGTTTGACTCTTGTTGTTGGGCCTTGGTCAAGGTTGATTTGACTTTGTCAATTTAATATCATTGGATTTAGGGGATTGATGGTATGTACATTCCATCTCCCAAAATGAATGTGTAAGACCCTAATTTTGACCCTAGGATCCCTCATGGCATCATGCTATTGCACAAGTGCATTGCCTCAAGGATCATAGCATGTTTGGCTCCTTAACCCTAGGGTTGGGACTTGTTTGAGTGTTTTGAGATCACCAAGCATGCTTGTATTGTATATTATTGCTTTTCTTATTTTTGATTACTAACCAAAAGCACAAAAATATGTCACTAACTCTTTTTGTTTTGAAGCTCAAGTGATCATGTGCTCCCATGCTCCTAGGAGGCTCCTAAGCTCAATGCAATGGCTAGATGAAGATGATAAAAAGCATGACAATGGTCTACAAACCTCCTAATCATCATATATGTCTCCCAAGTATCTCAATTTTCCAATTTGATCAAGATAACCCAAAGGGCTTGAGGATTGTTTCCCAAGGAAACCCTAATTCAACTATGTTTCAATTGTGCCTTGCCCATGAAGCAACCTCAATCTATGATCAAATTTAATCAAGGGAAGTTCTTCCATTCATCATTTTGTTTGAATATGTGATCCTATTTGAGGATCGTCAATCATTTATTCATCAAGATTGGAGGTTTGGCCTTGAAAAGTTGACCAGTCAAATCATCTGACCAAATTGAGGATCACTGAGATATAACTTTGGATGTGTTTGTCAAATGAAGATGACCCCAAGAGAAAACATGTTCTTAAGAACCATATGAACAACTTTCATGTTCATTAAAAATCCATTTGAAACTTGGAAGGTTATCATTCATTTCAAAAACATTATAGGTCATTTTGACTGAAACCCTAATTTTGGGTCAACTCCCCAAGGACCTAACCTCCTTAATTTTTATTATTTTGAGGTGAGACCAAATGCATTGGAAATATTAAGATGTAAACTTCAAATGTTATTTTGAACAAAATTTCATAATCCTAAAAGAAATACATGTGATAATACAAAACATTATAGGTCACCTTGGACCTAATTCATTGAATTTGAAAAAGTACCCAAATTTAAATGCCCATAAATGTTTCATGGAAAATCCAAATGCTGCAAAATTTGAGTCTAAATTGATCATCTTGTAAATATCTACAACTTTGATGTTGGAGGTGTTTCCATTTAAAGCTTGCATCATGCAAACAAAGGGGTTTGAATAGGCCTACTTTTGGTGAAAATTTTTAAAGGTGACTTAAACATGTTTTGTACCCAAATCTTCCAGGCCAGATTTTGTTAATTTCCAAATTCCAAATGAATTCTTGTCCAACATGACTTTTTTTCCTTATTTCAAGGGCTTTCCAACAATTACTCACAATGTAATTTTGGATTTACCATGTGTGAGTTTCGAAGAGCTCTTTCTTTATGTTCATTTTAACATTTCATGGTGAAACTTAATGTGCAAGCTGATTACATCACATGTACACGTCCAATTCCATTCCAAATGAATTCAGCTTGGTTTTTCACCCATCATTGGGCCTCACATGCGACTGTACAGGCCCATGCATCAAGTTTCAAATTGCCATGCACACGAGGGAATCATGATACACAGCCATCCTCAGCTATAAATAACTGCTCATTCTCCTTCATTTAGCAACCTTTTGGGGACCTGAAATGCTGCAACATTAAAATCCTAACCAATACCAAAGGAATTTTCCAGATTTTGTTCTCATTAGTTGATTTTCATAGCTCAACTCCTTAGCCTCTCATCTCGATTACATCTCCAGAGCAAAAAGGAATCAAGATCTTGAAGAATTCGTGGCCTTAAGAGCTCCAATTCAGAGGTAGAACCTCAAACTTTTTGGATCTAGATCTTGCAATTCAATGTAGTATTCTCTTGTTTGTGTGGTTCTCTGAAGTCCTCACACTTGAGGCAAGCCAATGGTGGTTTCAATTTTCCATTTCGTGCACTTTCAGTTTGAACACCATGATCTTCCACTTCACATTTCTCTCAAAATAGGAAGAGTGAGGAAGATCCATGGATACAGTGGTGATGTACATCACATGAGCTTCAATTTGATGTCCTTGTTTTTCATTTTTGTTACAAACATTTTCTCTGTAAGTGGTGGCCGGATTCTGGTAGCTCACCGGAGAAGATGGTGGTTTCCACCACCATCACCACGTGTGCACTCTCCTAACCATTGGATTGCTTTGCCACGTTATAATCTCATGCGTTCGTTATGTTTACTTCATTTTATAATTCATGTTGCGCGTTTGACTTATGACCACCATACGCCCTTGCATCTGAGCCGCTTCTCCATGCCACGTCATTTAATGAAGTTGATCCTGTGGCGCTGGACTTTCCATTATTTCTATTTTCATTTTAATTTCAGTTAATTCCTTTTATTTTCAAAAATTCATAAAAAATTTATTTGAAGTCACAAAAATATGAGACCAATGTCAAAAATATTCTTGAAAAATCTAGTTTCATATTTTGATTTTTAATTATTTTTGTGACTTCATTTAATATTTTTTGGGAATTATTTGGTTTTTGAAATTCTGGTATCAGATATAAGATGTCGAAGGTAATGTCACGACACTAATATCTGAATAATACAAACAGGATAAAAATAAAGAATAGTAACACAAGAGACACAAGGAATTGTTAACCCAGTTCGGTGCAACTCACCTACGTCTAGGGGCTACCAAGCCAGGAAGGAAATCCACTAAATAGAATCAGTTCAAAGACTCTTAGTACACTTCACAAGTTACAGTCTTTTTCACCTAATCTCTACCCGTGTGATTTCTACCTAAGCACTCTTAGATATGAGAACCCACTCACTCCCCCTCAATCACACCTGTGATTTTAAACAACAATTCCTTATGAAAAGAAGACACTCTTCAAAGACACACACTTGATTTTACTTAGCAGCTTCAATCAAGTAGACACACACTTGATCTTACTTAACAACTTCAATGAAGTAGACACACACTCATGCTTAAAAGCTTTGAGTGACAAATTACAACTCACAAATCAAACCAATTCAATCATCTATGGATGAATTGAATGGATTACAAGTCACACGGCCAAACAAGACACAAACCCTTATTCTCTCTCAATATTTCGCTCAGTATTGGTTGTGTATCAAATCAGGTTTTTCCATGTCCTATTTATAGAAGCATTCAGCTGGGCTTGAACATCTTGAAAACCCTAAAACTATTTTCCAATTAAATCTTCTCATGACAGCTGATTAGATCTCTTTGGAAAATAAGTAAATCAGGTTGTAATTAATGATTGAATGCGATTGTGAATCAGATCTTCAATCATACACAGATTGCCAATAAATGCGCAATCACATAACACATAACATTCACCTTGAATGTTCTGTGTACAGATGTCATGATATCGGGTCTGACATCCTGGTACAATCCTGCATAATTCCATTTTAAATATCCAGCAGGTACATAATATCAGATGTCATGACATCGTGTATGACATCCTGAAACAATCCTGCATAATTATAGTTTTAAACTCCACCAGGTACAAGATATCTTATGTTAAGACATCACATGCAACATCTTGTGAACACTCTTTGTTTTACCAAAATTGCTGCCAACACTTAGAACCAACAAACTCCCCCTTTGGAAAATTTTGGCTAAAACATATATCTGTCTATTTTGTTCACAAGAAAAAACACATCAGCAGTTTAACAGCATAACAGCGGTTTAAGCAACAGCAGAAGCAAACACACAGAATTACTAGCTATAATAGCAACTAGTAAAGCACACAAATGCACAAGGGTACTTCTTCTCCCCCTAAGTCTGTACAACACAAACATCTCCTTTAACAATAACAACACCTGTAACAACAACACCTATAACACTCAGAATATCCTTCTGACATCTGCTTTAACATCACCTGTGCACCACATCAGATAACAATCAGAGTCACCCTCTAACATCTGCTTCAACATCTGTAAACAGAACAACATTCTGTCTTACATCAGACACATCTCCTTCAACAATAGATGTTCATCTGTTCAGCTACACCAGCACATACATCTCCACACAGCTTCACATATTTAACTGCTCCACATATTCACTTCTCCCCCTTTTTAGTCAAAATAGACCAAAGGTGACCAATTAGACAAAATAAATGTCAATTAGCCTGGCAGAGAATGTCACCACATATGTTATAACATATAAAATGTTAAAACATAAATGTTAGGAGATACAAACCATAATTATACACAACTGTAAAAGCTGAGATAATTAGAAATCCATGGAACTCATTAAGAGCCCAAAAATTACATCAAGACATCAGTAAGGACTGCCACAAATTACAAACATTCCAAAAAAAACAATAAAACATCCAACATCCATAACAGCAGGGGACCAGTCTTCATATCAGCATATAACACACATATTCTTCATAACAGGGGGAACCATTACTACTTAGTCTGAGGAAGTAGCATCATCTTCACCTTCAGAATCAGAACTGCCACTAGATTGAGCATTGGACCTCTCACTTGAGGTATTGGCATCTGAATCCTTGGTCTCACCAGCCTTCTCCATCTCTTCCTTCTCTAAGCTACTAATAGCAACCCTAATACCAATATCTATCTCCTTACAAGTTTCCTTCAATTGATCAATCAAGCTACCTTGAGAGGCAGGCTCCTTCCTTGCAGATGTCATGACAACATTATTGATATGGCTTCCTTCAAACAACTTGTAGTGAATGGACAATGGAGGCTTCCTTCTGCTGGGAATATCACTTGTGTTGAGAATGCCTGGTTGCTAGCTTAAGATAATTCCACAAATGGTGGATGGAAAGGAAATAGGCAGCTTTACTGCATTAGTGGAGGCATGTTTAATAATTTGATCAAACATAAACCTTCCAAAATTAAAGTTTAGCCTGGTTCCAATAGCATAGGTGATTCTTCCAAGACCATTAGAGATGGTTGAGATATGGTTAGTTGGCACCCAGTTGGCTGAACCAATCTTGTGCGAGATGACATATTTAACAGTTAACTTGCCAGTTGATAGATGCTTCTTACTAGGCCATTCCTTGACTTGGCCAGCAGTAATAGTCCTACAGACTTCATTGTCTATAGCCTCTAAATCCACACCTCCTTCAGTTCCTCTCCCTAGTGTCGCAACCTGAAAAAGGAGATGCGAAAAAACAACCGGCGAGAAAGAAAAGACAGAAGAGTCGCCACCGTGCGTTATTTATCCCAAAGGAGGGAAAGGAAACGCTCGAAGTAAACCTGGAAAAAAAAGGAAAGGAAAAGACAAGGTCTCACAACCAAATCTTGGGTTCGGGAGTCGATTATGCGAATGGAAGGTATTAGCACCCCTACGCATCCGTAGTACTTTACGGGATCCACTTTTGTTGTTCTTGTCTAAAGGGTGTGGGTTTATCTAATGTACTATTTGCTAAAAGAGGGGGTCAAAAGAAAATGACTCGCACGGATATCGCATCCACTGCATACGTATCTCATATGGATATGAGAATCAGAGTCTTCATAGCTCGGCTACCTATGGGCTAAAAGGGAGTGTGCTCGCTAAGATATCGCGTCTTATGCCTACGTATCTCATCTGGAATGAGAATCAGAGCAAACCGTAGTTCGGTTAACTACGGGTTAAGGGTTGTGTTTTTTAGATGAACGACGTTACTACGCAATCTACCGGATGCTCGACCTTTGG
Organism: Lathyrus oleraceus; assembly: GCF_024323335.1. Classification (NCBI taxonomy): domain Eukaryota; kingdom Viridiplantae; phylum Streptophyta; class Magnoliopsida; order Fabales; family Fabaceae; genus Lathyrus; species Lathyrus oleraceus. The sequence continues at coordinate 132,053,028 of NC_066585.1, forward strand.
AGACTTACTCGCCTGTAGTAGAAGGAGTTAACATGTTCTTAGGAGGGTGAGCTCATGACAAAAAGTGGGGATTCAGACCTCATAGCTCTTAACCCTGGACAGGGTGAGCTCGTGACAAAAAGTGGGGATTCAGAAAGATGGAACCCTCTCCACTGACTGACCGAACAAAAGATCTTGGGCTTTTGTTCTGAAGCATCAGCATGTAGTGCGAGCATAAAGAACGACACACTGAATAACGGGGGATTGATTACTAATCCCTTTTATCCGTCAATTGCCTCTTCGTGGAGGTCTTTAGCACTGGTGCCTCCTTTTGGAGGTCTTTGGGAACAAAAGTAAACAAACAAAAGAAAACATTGCCTCCTATCAAGGTCTTCCAGCTAAGAAAGCGGTAAAATGCGGGAAAGATAAAGGGATCAAGAGGTCTACCACACGGATAAAGATCCAAAGTAATAACAGCTAAAGAAATAAGAAACCCAGAGATCTCTCGAGCTGGCACCATCAAAGAAAGCAAGTCAATACAGGTAATCGAAATAAATCTCCAAATGGTATCCCATAAATAAAGTGGAATGCCAAGCAAGCTATCCTTTCAGGAGTCATGTGAGCCCTTACAAAAAACTCAACAAACAGGTTAGAGTGACAAGATGGGGTGCAATCAAGAGTTGCCCCAAATAAAAAATGTAACCACATGAATCATGCCATTAAAATTCACAAAAAGAGCTCACAAAAAGCAACCAAGTGTAGGAGGCCTAAACCTCTTGTCAAACACATGCATCAAAAGGGTATCAAAATTCAAAGTCAGGGGGCAAGGATCCACACATCAAGGCATCACATACATACTAAAACATGTGCCCACATGCAAAACCTAACGATACCCACTCTTCCAAATTCACCCATAATACCTCATACATTTAGAAATTTCAGGTTGAAAGTATAAAGTAGTGGAAATAGGGCATACCTGATTGGGGAGGATCGATTGAAATTGAATTGCACCGTTGGCTTTGCAGAACAGTCTTAGGGTTTATATGAGAGGGAATTGGTTCGTTGCAGATGAGTTCCCTTCAGTCTCTGGAGGTTGCTCTGAATTAGTTAGAATCTATCTAGGGTTTTTCCACTGAATTTTTTTTAGAATTTATAACCTGATTTTCGTGGCTTTGTGGGCTCAAATGAGAGAGGTCCAAGTCCAGGATTTTTCTGTTATATTTTATTTATTTATTTATTTATTTATTTTTGTTTTTTTGTTTTTTATGTTTTTATGTTTTTTTTTCAAAACGCGTGGGCTTCGCCTAGCGAGCATGACAGTTCAAGAAATTCCTCTGAGCGTAGGTGATTCTGGTGGCTTTTCTTGGGACTCGCTAGGCGACCCATTCTGCTCGCCTAGCGAGCATGACAGCTAATGAACAAACTTTTGCTCCTTCAAGATTAACGTTTTGACTGATGAATAGACCCCATTTGAACATGTAGGAGGTATCTCAAGCCATTCCCTTGTCTTGACTGATCACCCAGATAGGACCCACAAAGTGTCTTGGATGATATTCAAGCTTCTTGGATCTAATTCCGATTGACATGATGAAATGCAATATGAAATGTTAAATGACCTAAAAATGAATGCGTGAATGAGGGGGGGGGGGGCAAATTTTGAGGTATTACAGCTGCCCCTATTGAATCAACTAGAGACCCGAAAAGAAGATAGCAGCGGCTTTCGCACTTTCGAGGTATCAAGGGATTGAATACAATAAAAGCCCGAAAATTTGCACTGAAGTGAAGTGAAGTAACAATGTCTGTCAGAATCGGCAAAGAGGTGGTCTTGAAAGAAGAATCCGTATGGTACGGTGAGAGTCAGTCTAAATACCGAAAAAGAATGTTAACCTGGATACCAAAATAAATGGTAACACAGAAATAACCATGGCCTGAATGCCGCTCATCAGTCTGAATACTAGAAATGACTTCGATCTAAACATCGGAAGATATGAGATTATTAATATCGGTCTGAACACCGAGAGGCTAGCCTGAATGCCACAAGTTGCGTCGACCTGAATGTCGGAAACTTCTTCGATTTGAACATCGGAAAACTGGCCTGAACGCCACTTCGATCTGAATACCGGAAACTGGCCTGAATGCCACTTCGGTCTGAATACCGGAAACTGGCATGAATGCCACAAGTTGCATCGACCTGAATGTCGGAAACTTCTTCGATCTGAACATCAGAAAATTGGCCTTAATGCCACTTCGGTCTGAATACCGGAAAAACGTCATGCCTGTCAGCATCGGCAGAAATAGGGAAAGATAATAGAGGCGGCGCATGGGCCAATGACACTTGCTGGGGATAATAAAGGTAAGTCATGAACAATCTTCAGTCTGAGTACCGGAAACAACTTCTGGCTTATCACTTGGGATACCGAGAATGTTTTATGCTTACATGCGTATGTTTGAATTTTTCAATGGCGTAATGCTCCATGAAAATGGAAATGCTACGCGATTTGGGAGGATGCAATGCAATATGATTCTACATGCAGGGATGCGAAATGCTGGGTAGAATGCCAAGCCGAGGCAAGGGAATCTGCTGGGGAAATGATCACCATCTTCTGGATCCTGGCAAGGCTGTTGGAGATGCACAGCGCAAAGAACTCTGTGGGGAAATGACCCGCCACACGGTGTTCTAGCAATGACGAAATACCGAGACTCTGACTGGGGAGAGAACGACATTGAAAACCTGCTGTTGAGGAAAGCGACAGTGGTTCTGGCAACCATAATCTGCGAGAGAGACGACTTAGAAGGGGAAGCAAACACCGATACGGTACTGAGATTCTACTTCAAGGAAAGAGACCATGGATCTGGCGTCGAGATCATTGATCTGGCATTGAACCTTGAGGAGCAGCCGCTTCTGCTGGGAAGATACAGTTTGGCACTGTCAACTCCATTGGGGATATATAGTCTGACACTGTCAACTCTACTGGGGAGTGTATATTCTGAAACAAACGCTTGGGGGAGGTACAGCAGTGAGAGCCTGATGGGGATCGAAGAATCCAATGCTCTGATCAGCTCTACAGGGATAAGATACCAACTTCGATTGTTGGGGGAAAACATTCGCGATCATCGGCTGGGAACCTTAAGGAAATTCCCCGAGGGTACCTGTTCTGAATAGACGATCTAAAGCACTTAACATTTACAACAATTTTAAATGTTTATTAAGCATGTACCTGTAAAGCTCTTATGTTTCATGATACAATGTTTATCAAAAATTCGGACGTCATTTTTGCAAACAAAACAGTAAAATGAAAATGAAAACAGAGATATACTGAATAACATGATTTTATTGATTGAATGGCCTCTGGATAGGCATTTCCATCAGGAAGCAATCCCTGGAAAGAGGTAATCGCACAAAAGATAAAAACAGAAATTAATCTAATGGCAATGTGAAATGGATTTCTATTGGGTTCCAATTCTGCTATGACTTGCTCGTCTTCAAGATTCTCCAGATGATCAGCTTTCTGAAAAGAGTGATTGGACTGTTTCCTATCCTTCAAAAGTTTCCAGTCATTGACACGAGATGAGATTCAGAACTACTCAGAACGCAGTCATTCGTTTAATCCCTAACTTTTGCCTGGATCGCCATTTTCGGGTTTTCAATCCACCGGGATACCCATTTTTGCCTAAGTTTCCTTTTCAGGTTTTCAACTTACCCGGTGTACGATCTTTTCATTTTTAATCCCTAATTTTTGCCCGAACCTTTTCATTTTCTTGGTTCGTCGGGATGCCTATTTTTGCCTGGACTATTCTTTTTACTGTCCAGCAGGTCTATTTTATGCGAAGTATTTTTTAACTGTGTCTGAGTTCACAGGGGAAGTGAAGTTTTCACCATCCATAGTTGCAAGCATTAAGGCCCCACCATCAAAAACCTTGGTGACAATATACGGTCTATCATAGTTAGGAGTCCACTTGCCCCTGTGATCTGTCTGAGGAGGAAGGATCCTTTTCAACACCAAATCTCCAACCTGGAAGCATCGAGGACACACTTTCTGATCAAAGGCTCTCTTCATCCGACTCTGATACAACTGCCCATGACAAATGGCTGCCATTCGCTTCTCTTCGATAAGACTCAACTCATTGAACCTTGTCCGAATCCATTCAGCTTCGTCTAACTTGACCTCCAACAAGACTCTTAGAGAAGGAATCTCCACTTCAACAGGTAGGACTACTTCCATACCATACACAAGGGAGTATGGGGTTGCCCCGGTCGATGTACGTACTGAAGTACAGTACCCATGCAAGGCGAAGGGTAGCATCTCATGCCAATCTCTGTACGTAACGACTATCTTCTGCACAATCTTCTTTATGTTCTTATTTGCCGCCTCAACAACACCGTTCATCTTAGGGCGGTAAGGGGAAGAATTGTGATGCTGAATGTTGAAGTTCTGGCACAACTCCTTCATCATTTTGTTATTGAGATTAGAACCATTATCAGTAATGATTCTTTCGGGAATCCCATAGCGACAAATGATTTCTTTCTTGATGAAACGGGCAACCACATATCTGGTGACATTCGTGAACGATGCTGCTTCGACCCACTTGGTGAAATAGTCGATGACAACAAGGATGAAGCGATGCCCATTGGAGGCGGTCGGCTCAATATTTCCAATCATATCGATGCCCCACATAGCAAAAGGCCACGGTGAAGACATCACATTCAAAGGATTTGGCGGCACATGTACCTTATCAGCATAAATCTGGCATTTATGACACTTCCGAGCATATTTGAAACAATCAGATTCCATGGTCATCTAGTAATATCCCGCTCTCAATAATTTCTTAGCTATTGCATGTCCGCCGGCATGAGTACCGAAGGAGCCTTCATGAACTTCCTGCATTAACATGTCTGCTTCGTGTCTATCCACGCATCTGAGCAAAACCATATCGAAGTTCCTCTTATATAGCACATCGTCTTTGTTCAAGAAGAAACTGCCTACCAATCTTCTCAAAGTCTTTCTATCATTGTTGGATGCCCCTGCAGGGTACTCTTGATTCTTCAGAAAGCGCTTGATGTCGTGATACCAGGGCTTGTCGTCAACTACCAGTTCAGCAGCAAACACATACGCGGCCCTATCGAGGTGCATCACATCGATCCTGGGAGCGTCATTCCACCGAATCACGTTGATCATGGAGGATAGGGTGGCAAGAGCATCTGCCATCTGGTTCTCATCACGAGGTATGTGATACAATTTTACTGTTGTGAAGAAAGTCAATAGTCTTCTCGTGTAATCTCTGTAAGGGACCAGATTGGGCTGGAGGGTGTTCCAATCACCATTCACTTGATTGATTACTAGAGCTGAATCTCCGAAGATGTCCAGATTCTTGATTCTCAAATCAATGGCTTGCTCAATACCCAAGATACAGGCTTCATACTCAGCTTCATTATTTGTGCACTCAAAAGTCAGACAAGCGATGAAAGGCACGTGGGCACCTTTCGGAGTAGTAATGACAGCGCCAATTCCACTTCCTCTGGCATTGACAGCCCCATCAAACAACAAAGTCCACTTTTCGTCTGGATCAGGTCCCTCCTCAACAACTGGCTCTTCACAGTCTTTCATCTTGAGGAACATGATGTCTTCATCTGGAAAATCAATCAATCGGCTACTGAGCAAGATAGTCTGACAAAATACTCCCCTTGATGGCTTTCTGGGATGTATACTGGATATCGTACTCTGTCAGTACCATTTGCCAACGAGCAACCCTTCCGGTGAGAGCTGGTTTTTCGAATATGTACTTGACTGGATCCATCTTTGAGATCAATAAGGTTGTGTGAGACAACATGTATTGTCTCAATTACTTAGCAGCCCATGCAAGTGCACAACACGTCTTTTCAAGCATCGAGTATCTCGACTCGCAATCTGTGAATTTCTTACTCAGGTAGTAGATGGCATGCTCTTTCCTACCTGTCTCGTCGTGTTGACCGAGAACACAACCCATGGAATTGTCTAGTACTGTCAAATACATAATCAGCGGTCTCCCTGGGACCGGAGGCATAAGGATAGGAGGATTCTGCAAATACTCTTTTATCTTCTGGAAAGCCCTTTGGCAATCATCATTCCACCTGATAGCCTGATCTTTTCTCAGCAATTTGAATATTGGCTCGCACGTGGCTGTTAGGTGAGAGATGGACATTGCAATGTAGTTCAACCTCCCTAAGAAACCACAAACTTGTTTCTCTGTTCTTGGCTCAGGCATTTCCTGTATCGCTTTCACTTTGGCCGGATCCACCTCAATCCCTTTTTCACTAACAATAAAACCCAATAATTTTCCAGATCTCACCCCAAAAGTACACTTGTTCGGATTAAGCCTCAACTTGAATTTTCTCAAACGCTCCAACAATTTCTGCAAATTCACCAAATGTTCTTCTTCCGTCTGAGATTTGGCAATCATATCATCAACATAAACCTCGATTTCATGATGAATCATATCATGGAAAAGAGTCACCATCGCTCGTTGATATGTTGCTCCGACATTTTCCAGACCAAACGGCATCACCTTGTTGCAGAAGGTGCCCCATGGGGTTATGAATGTTGTCTTCTCCATGTCTTCTGGTGCCATCTTAATTTGATTATAGCCAGAAAAGCCATCCATGAAGGAGAATACCGAGAACTGAGCTGTGTTATCCACCAAAACGTCGATGTGAGGTAATGGGAAATCATCTTTAGGACTAGCTCTGTTCAGATCCCAGTAGTCAACACACATCCGTACCTTTCCATCCTTCTTAGGTACTGGAACGATATTTGCAACCCATGGCGGATAATTTGTGACTTCTAGAAACCCTGCATCCAACTGTTTTGGCACTTCTTCCTTTATCTTGACAGCCATCTCTGGTCTCGTTCTTCTGAGCTTCTGCTTGACCGGAGGACAACCTTCTTTGAGAGGAAAACGGTGTACCACGATGTCCGTCTCAAGCCCGGGCATGTCCTGATAAGACCAAGCGAAGATGTCAACATATTCTTGCAGCAATTCAATCAGCCCTTTCTTCACATCATCTTCCAAAGCAGCCCCTATCTTGATTTCTTTCTTGACGTCCTCGGTGCCAAGATTAATCACTTCAGTAGACTCTTGATGCGGTTGAATGACCCTTTCCTCCTGTTTTAATAACCTGGCAAGTTCTTCAGGGAGTTCACAGTCTTCATCACCCTCTTCTTCAGCTTGAAAGATTGGATTTTCAAAGTCGAAGCGAGCCATAGCAGAACTATTATCAATAGGACCCGGTGATGTGCATTTGCATGAGTGATGGTATGTGCTTATGAGTGTGAACAAGGAATGAAAACTAAACAAAACATTGCCAAATATATTTTTTTGATTTTTAAAAACTGCAAAAATTGAAAGATAGTGAACAAAATATTTGAATGCAAAAAGACGTCCTTTATTTATGATAAAAAATGCAAGTATCCACATAGATGAGCCCTACAATGAGTCATTACGCCCTGGGCGGAACGTAAGACTTGGATATGCATGAATAAACAAGAAAAATTACTCCTCCGGAAAAGTGACTTGGACAATCTCCTCAGAAAACCAATTGTTGATGACTTCACCTGGGATCCTCGGACGCACCCAGTTATCGATGTCGCAATCGCTATCCCCATCTTCATCGTTGACCGCAGAGACCTGGCCATACTGAATGATACCAGCACTGGAGAAAGTAATCGGCCCCTGACGAGTCTGAAGTGTTGAAGTTGTAGAAGTCAGAGCTGGCTGATACCCAATCCCGAACTTGTCTTCTTTCATTGGTAACATCAACAGATATCCCCAACCGGGGGCAACACCCGAATCCACCAAGGCCAATGCCTGCTTGAAGGATGAGATAGAGGCACCCACTTTAACTTCTTCCACCGGAGCTGCATCCTTGATCTGAACTGCCTCAAAGGCCTGACATAGGGTCTCATGAAATTCACCTTCTACCTCTACATACTTGAATGTAGACAGGTTGCTGACCAAAATGTCCTCCTCACCACAGACGGTGATAATTCTCCCGTTGACTGGGAATTTAACCTTCTGATGTAAAGTTGAAGAGACTGCCCCAGCATTGTGGATCCAAGGACAACCCAGCAGGAAACTATAGGAAGGACTGATATCCATCACATAGAAGACGGTGTTGAAGGTTTGTGATCCAATTAGAATTGGCAATTCTACCTCTCCGAACACCGACCTCTTAGAACCATCAAAGGCTCTCACAATAAGATCTGAAGGCTTCAGGACCAAACCCTCTACTTCTAACCTTGACAGGGCTCTCTTGGGTAGCACATTGAGAGAGGAACTTGTGTCCACCAGAACATGAGATAACACGGTGTCTTTGCATTCTATCGAGATGTGCAAAGCCTTGTTATGGTTGCGTCCAGCTGGTGTTATGTCAGAATCAGTAAAACCCAACCCGTTGCTTGCATGAACATTTGCAACGATTCCTTCCAGTTGGTTCACTGAGATCTCCTGAGGCACATATGCAGCATTTAGGACTTTCAGCAGTGCCTCCCTGTGCGCCTCCGAACACAATAGGAGTGAGAGAATGGATATCTTGGACGGAGTTTGAATCAACTGATCGACTACCTTGTAGTCACTTTTCTTTATGATCCTCAAGAGCTCGTCCACATCCTTCGCAAAAGTGGGCTCAGAACCAGCTTGGGGTGTAGAGGCACTCTCATTCACGACTTGCTTGCCTTTGGCTTTCGCCGCAGCATCCGCACTATCAGTTTGGGTAACGGGTGGTGAGAACAGTCTACCACTCCTGGTGAATCTCCCGATTCCACTAACATTATCCACTACGGGACCTTCAACTTCAAGTTCAGTCTTCTGACCCTCTTCTACCTTTAGTGGCCGTTCTGCCCCATGATCGTGCGTGTACACCCTCCCCCCATAATGCCAAGGAATGGCCCTTTCGCTGGTGAAAGGTAAAGGACCAGGGGTCGTGATGGTCATAGTGGACGGTCGCGCTGGTGGCACTGGTTGCGCTTCTGGTACATTGATTTGATTAGTTGGGTAGAAAATGGTGATGGTAGCAACATCATAGTCATACTCTGAAATCTCATTCATTGAAACATAAACATCCAAAACATCGGAATCAAGTTCAATTACATCTGAATCAACCACATTGGAAAAAGTAAATACACCATCATGGATTACAGAATCAGTAGGAACAACATCTGCGAATTCATCAGTAGCATCTTCAAACACTTCTTCCTCAACCCCTTCCGCAGACTCTTGGACAGACAAATCTTCAACCTGGAGGATACCTTTGTCGAGCAAGACCTGGATACCCTGCTGTAGCTTCAAACAACCTCCACTCTGAGTAGCACAATCCAAACAACCCTTCTCACAACCGCGGAAAACATCGGCCTTCAACAAGTATCCCTTGATATCCGGCAACGGAGTCTTCAGCTTCAACGTATCTTTGACGGATCTGGCTTCCCCTTCCATCATATTAACATTTGCACCACCATGCTGGGGCATGGGATTGTTGACGACATTCGGAGCCAGTGCAAGGTCGATGGCCTTTGAATCTATGAGGTCCTGAACTACGTGCTTAAAAGCTTTGCAATTCTCAATATTGTGGCCTGGTGCCCCAGAGTGGAAGCTACACCTAGCGTTGGCGTCGTAACCCATCGGAAGTCTACCAACGGGAGGAGTCAAAGTGCGTAACTGCCCAAGTTGTATTTGTTGAAGACTAGAAAGTAGCTGAGCGTACGACATTGGAAGAGTGTCGAAATGTTGGTCCATCATCCTTTGCCTCTGTTGATAAGCGGGTCTGTTACCCGGTTGTTGTGGTTGGTACTGAGTTTGCTGACGTTGTGGTTGTTGTTGTTGTAGTGGTGCTGCAGCCGAAATGGTCACAGCCGCAACATACGGTTGCTGATGATAGTTCTGAAAGTTATTCCTCCGGTTATCCCTGTTCTGATAAGAACATATGGCACTTGCATCCTCTTCTTTCCTCTTCTGTCCCTGAATGAACGGCTTCTTCACACCTGATGACGATCCAGCCCCATTCTGGATCTTACACGTCTTCAAGTAGTTCTCCACCCTCTCACCGGTTGAGACTACATCAGCAAAGTTGGAGGCATTGCAACCCACCAGGCGCTCCAAGTAAGGTCCGGGCAGAGTATTCATGAACATATTAGCCATTTCCTTCTCCAGCATTGGAGGCTGAACACGGGAAGCCGTCTCTCTCCAGCGTTGAGCATATTCCCTGAAGCACTCATTGCCTTTAAGAGACAGATTCTGAAGTTGAGTTCTGTCCGGAGCCATGTCTGCATTATACTGATACTGCTTCACGAAAGCCTCAACCAAATCCCTCCAGCAGTGGATGTGAGCTCTGTCCAACCTCATATACCATTCCAGGGATGCCCCACCTAGGCTATCCTGGAAAAAGTACATAAGCAACTTTTCATCATCAGAGTATGCAACCATTTTACGGAAGTAGGCTTGCACATGGGTCTTTGGGCAAGAGTTGCCGCTGTATTTGTCAAATATCGGGACCTTGAATTTCGGTGGCACCCTCACGCTTGGGACCAATCCCAAGTCAGCAAAGTCTACTCCCAGAGGACTTTGTCCTTCCACTGCCTTCAACCTCTCTTCCAGTCTTCGAAACATAGGGTCCATACCATGACCCATACCAAAGTCTTCCTGAAGCAAGGGGAACTGATCCTCCTGGTCATCATGGACGGGTTGTTGACCGGAGTTGACAAGTAGGATCGGGGTAGGCCCCGGTCCACTGGGTCTGTTAACCTCTCCAGCTGGAGGATCTGTCAACGTCTCTGGTTGAGTAGTGACAGGATTCCTCTGCATCATCTGCTTGAGCTCTTGCTGTCCCTGAGCTACCCCTTGAACCACATCCATGAATTGGTTCATGCGGATCTTCATCTTGGCGAGCTCTGCTTGTAGGCTTTCCATTGCTCTCTGGTGGTTTCTGCGGGTACCGTACCGGTGAATGCCTGAGTCAGCTATCCTGCTAGTGGAACACCAAATAATATGAGAACACTGCAGCGGTACCTGTTATGCAAGATATGCAAATGAATATGTAAATGCAATGACATGTTTATCAATTCCAACGGGTATTCTACCCCCTTGATTCCAGTCTCACATCAGACAAAAAGCGCAAGAAGACCGAGTTGTGGATAAACTTCTGAGATCAAGATGCAATAAAGGAAAACCATCATATAAATGAATTCGCGAAGGGAAACGGCCTTAGCCAATAGTACATAAAAAAGGATCTCCACAACAAGCCTATGGATCATCACTACAATACAATAAGTAAAGAGAGGAACACAAAATTAGGAATCAGCCTCCTGTATACAACCCATAAGGACTGCTCCTTACTTCAGCCAGTAGTGCCACTATGTCAGGACGATCTGGAGATTCTGTCAAACACCAGATAAGCAGATTCCTTTTGTGAATAACTCCACCCAACTCGTTGATGTGCTCTTTGTAGTAATTCCCATCATCTTCTTCGAATACCTCTTCAAGTCTGGATTTCTTCAAAACTGCCAGCACTTTGAGTTCCTCAATCTGTCCTTGAGCTTTGTTGAACTGATCTGTGATATAGCCATTGGTTGAACGGGCGCACAGCAACTCATGGTTCTTCTCCCTCAGCAGGATCTTCAACTTCTCCATCTGACCAGTCAATTGGACCACCGTCTCCTCCTCTTTTGCCTTCCGAGAAGCTAAAAATGTATGCCATTGCTCTTGCCAACCAACTAACTTACCATGAGCATCTGCTAACTATTGTTTGACTCGCCTCAACTCAGAACTGGATGATCTCAAGGCTTCGTCTGTCTTCCTGAAGAAATCCACCTCCACAACTAATTTCCTCTCTGCTTCCCCTTGCAATCTGACGGCTTCCCTCTTCTGATATTCCGCCTCATAGAATTGATGCATACAGTCTTGCAGCTTCACACTTAACTCCGAGTTTTCAGATTGAAGCTCCTCCATGGCATTTTTCAATTTGTCATACTCTTCTCGGTTCACCATTGTTGACTGCTCAGGAGTAGGTGGATACAAAGGTTCCTCAATAGGAAATTGCAGACCAAACTCTTCGACTCTTCCTTGAATCCAATCTTCATACTGAGGGTAAGTCCTGCAATCTCCTTTTCCAAGCACAGTCCTTCCTCTCTTGATCACCTTGAGCCAAGCCTCAGCTGCCTTACGGGATACAGTCAGATCAGATGAAGAATGGAAAAACAGAGATTCTTCCACATCCTTTTCCAAAGGCGGAGTTCTTAAAGCATATCCAAACTGTCTGACTGCCAGAGAAGGATCTTAGTTGATACCTCCTCTTCTTCCTACCAACCGTACATTCGGGAAGTTCCCACAACTGTGAATAATATTCGCCCCAAGCAAGCCCCGGTCTGACCACCAAGAAATATCTTTAGCTCTTATCCCTATTAGTCTCTTCGACTAACTCAATGAGTCCTTGAGATCAATGAACGCTCCTGACTTAGGTAGGTGGGAACTGAACCACTTATAAAACAAAGACGCACAACAATTCACCAATCCTCCCCTTCTATTCTCATTCCTGTGATGCATTGAATGAAATAAATCTCCCAACAAGGTCGTCACTGGATTTCCCAACACGAAGAGGCGTATGGCGTCTACGTCCACAAATTTCGCCACACTAGGAAACAGGAGAATCCCATACACACAAAGAGCCAACACAACATTGAAACCCTTCTGGTCACCATATTCAAGTTTCTTCTTGGCTTCTCCCACTAAGAAACCCAAATGAAAACCACCGACTCCTCCCTTTTGACATATATTAGCCTTCAAGACTGATTCCCCCAAATATGTGGTTGAAGCAACCAAGCTGAGATCAGGCAGAAACTCGGAACTGTAGAATAGCAACTGCGGCTTGGTAGGAATTATGAGAAAACTAGCAACCTCCTCCAAAGTAGGGACCAGAATGTAATCCGGGAATGTGAAACACCTCAATGGAGGATCATAGAACTGCAACAATGTAAAGAGAGCATCGTGTTGATCTTTGGAAAGAACCGTGACGAAACTTAGAATCAAACCGTAATCCTTTCGGAATCCTTCTAGAGAATTAGGATCCATTAACTTCATCAGTTGTTGAATAGGCTCCAAACAGACCACAGGAAACTTGTAGGTGACATGTCTCTTTCTGCCAATATCCATCTTAAGAGAACCAGAGAAACCCCGACCGGAATCAAGAGGAAGATGTAAACTCCCCTAGAAATAGATAAACATGTGTTAAATGATATGAATGCAAAATGATGTGATGCAATGATGTGAATGCGATGCAGTGACATGGGAATCAAGACTGCTGTATCCGCTTGAACATCTGTCAGGTTGCACTGTCTGAAAAGAAACCTGTACCGGTGTATTCGTCACTTTATGATTTATTGATTAAACCAAAAGCAAAGCATACAAAGAATCGAGTCGCCACCGCACTTTTATTTATCCTAAGGAATGGCTAAAAAGCGAACAAAGGCCTAAGAAGTTTTACACATAGAAAACTAATGAAAAGATCAGAGAGTCTGGGTAAGGGGTAAATTACGCAATGGGAAGGTGTTAGGCACCCAAAACGTCCTAGGTACTCCTAGGGAGCCCTTTTCACACTTGTTGTATAAGAAAAAGTTTATTTGTTTATGACATATTGTGCAAACATGAATGGGAAGATGAGAAAAGAATGTACAAGTTTATTGTTTTTGTGTTTGAACGGATGAACCCGTTGCCTACGTACCTTCCATCAAAGGTAAGGATCAAAACGCCGTAGTTCGGCTAAAAGATTTCCAAAATATCAGTGAGTTCATTTTAAAACACAAGCATTAAGGCTTTTCATTACCAATGGGAGAAAACTCAACCTGAATCAACAATCCACCATGTGAGGACGGCTTCGACGTACTAGAGGGGTTAACCCTGTTTTCAGTACGGAAGTCTTACAATCAACTCACTAAGGATAAGGTAAGATTTACATCAACCACTATGGTAATTGAAACCTACGGCTAATGTATGAAAACATATCAACAATGGACAAAGCCACAAAACAATTGAATGGGTGAAGTTAATTGATTATGAGTATTCACAAAATATGGTCAAGGTATGATTAGGATTGATTCAAAGAAGTGTTATGAAATGGAGTTTGAAAAGTCAAGGACTTAGGGTCTAGGTTTCTAATTTGAAAGGACATGAAGATGTTTGCACAATAATTCAAAGTTTGAAAGCAAAGTGTGAAAAGGTTTAGGACAAAGAGGGTATGGATAAAGGAATGTAAAACTTCTCAGAAAGGTTCACCTCTTGAGATCATATAGAAGATGATTCAAGTGTGTCTTTAGGAATAGGCAAATGAGCAATAACAAATAAGCAAACAAATGATACCGGAGGCCAATTGCTGGGCTTATACCAATCTCACCACAAAGGTGGATACCGGATACCAATAAATGGATTTACACCAGTCTCCTAAAACAAACAGAGATGTCAGATGCCAATAAATGGACTTATTCCAACCTCCTAAAGCAAAACAAAACCTGGATATCAGATGCCAATCTATCTGGACTTACTCTAATCTCCTCAAAGTAAAACAAAATGTGGATGTCAGATGCCAATCTATCTGGGCTTACTCTAATCTCCAAAAGATGATCATAGGAATACAAAAGCCAACAACATGGTCTTACACTTGCATCCTCACATACAACAAACAAACAAGCAATAAGCAATGGACATAAGTAGCCAAATGACATGGTCTTACACTCTATCCCTTCCAAATCATAGGAACAATGGCCAATTAATGGACTTACTGTTATCCTCAATGGGCAAACCAAAGATGGATCACAAAGATATGAAATGATGATCATGCAATAATGAACAATTAATGATGATAAATGCACAAAGGCAAGTAAGCAAACATGTACAAATGAATCAAGCATTCAATCAAACAAAGTCATTTAGCACACACTATAACCAAGCAATTAGGCTCAAGCAAGGGTTAGACTGTACAGTCAACTGGAATGGGGTAAGTGTCGCTCTTAACCTTAACATTGAGAGTTAAGGTGAAGCAGATGAAAGGATATGAGGGGGTGTGTCATACGGTGAACTGACTTGGGTGTTTTGCTTTTTATCGCAATGTCGCGGATAGCAAGAGTCGCCACCGACTTTTCTTTTATCCAATAAGGAAAGGTGAAAAAGAACAGGAAAGACCTTAATTTAGATTCTTAGGTTCGGGAGGTACATTATACAAAGGGAAGGTATTAGCACCCTTTGTATCCATGGTTATCCATGGGCTCTTAATTGCTGGATCACTTATATTTTTGTCTGAAAAGTGTTTGTGAATTGTTTAAAAAATGTTTCGAAAAGAGAGTTTAACTTTGTAATGATTCTCGTATGAATGTATACAAAGTATTTATCTCGTTTGATTTTGAAAACGGTTTAGAAAAATGTAACTTGGTAATGATTCTAGTATGAATGTATACCAAGTGGTGATTTTCTAGGATTTGCAAAGTGTGAGGGGTGGAAAATGTTTTAGGTTATGATCCAGTAATTGAGAGTTATACCTTCCTAAGGTCGTTATGAACGTTTCCTATCCTTATGAGGGTAAAACTGTCCTTACTATTGAGAAGTAAGTAATTTTACTCTTTGGATGTTTAAGGGTCATCGTAGGGTCATCGATAGGTCATTGAAGGCAACAGTTGTAAGGATACCTTAGCATTCGAAGGGACGATCATCATTTAACCGTAGGCTACACCGAAGGGTCATAGAGGGACGAAATCATATATTCGAAGGCAACATCCGAGGGACTATGATTTATTTTTATGATGATTTAATCGAAGGGCCATTGCTAAGTGTATCCCCATATTCGCGGGACATGACCGTTATACCGTAATACCGTAGGGCAAAAGAGAGGTCCAAGATCACATATTTAAAGTCCATGTTTTAAAGTTAATTAAGTAATTAGGGTGAATCCCCACATTAAAATCAATACATTAAAAATAATACATTAAAATTAATACATTAAAATTGATTAATTAAAATTAATTAAGCAATGTAGGGCAGCTCTTCACAAGGGTATCCCACAAATAAAGTGGAAGGCCTAAACAGCACTCTTTTCCTGGGATATGTGAGCCTTTACAAAATTCAGCAAACGGGTTAGAATACCAATCAGGATGCAATCAAGAGTTGCACCAAAGCAGCAATAGTATCAGGTAAACAGAGCATGGTTATGATAAAACAGGTCAGATGGGCAAAGATCAAAACAGAGCGAAAAAACAACGGCATCCATTACAACAATTTAAGGTATCCAGGCATACTTAAGTCCACATGCAAAACCTCAAATATATTTATGCATTCAATTATGGTATCACATGTGAATTCGGAACATAAAGCGGCGATAGTAACGCAAACCTGTTTGCAATTGAATTGCAACCTTGAATTGGCCAATCGGATCGAATGGAGCGGTGCCGCCGGCTTTTCCTTCAGGGTTTCCTTTAGGGTTACTCGGAATAAGTTAAACAGTAGTCCTGAACACTCCACCACAAGCCGGTAGGATTTGTTCTTGGATTCTTCAACGAAGGAAATAAACTATTGTGCGAAAAGAATTAACTAAATGCTAAAAAGGAAATAGGAAATTGCAAGGGAAATAGTGTAGAACTCATAGGAAAAACAATGCCTAAGCTGCTGGAAAAGAAAATATGCAAAAGTGAAAACGGCAAAGGAAAAAATGTGGAAAAGCTTCCCCCCCTTTTAGGTTTTCAAAGTGGCTATTTATATTGGTGTCATTAAGTAACTGCCTGCTGCCAAAAGGTCTTCAACGTGGCTAATTGCATGGCGTGGATATAGGGCCCAACACTCCTCAACGTCTCTTCAAGTCTCTGAGGCGTTACTTGCGCCCAAAAAGTAGGGGGATGGTGTGACGTTCGTCACACCATGTGTGACGTTCGTCACAAGGCTGTTTTGCGTGACGCTCGTCACGCCCTCTGTGACATCCGTCACAGGCACAACATTTGTGTCTTGCGCTTTGGGCTGGGCTTTGCTATTTGGTTCGTTTTCTCTCCTTTTTGCACCTCTTTTCCTCCATTTTTACTTGTGCTTCCCAATAAGCCACCTGAGACAAATAGGAAGAAAATACCGCGTAATATCTAACAACATAAAGCGAACTGAAATAAATAATGATAAAATTTAATTGAATTAAATCCTAAAATATAATATAATTTCATGTTATCACTAGGCGAGCGTGTAGCGAACAGGCCAGTTTGGGTCATTCGTGAGTTGGGCCTTCGTTCCTTTAAGATCAGTGTCATAAAATGAGTCGGAGTGCCCTGAAAAAAGGTCTTGAAATATTAATGGGCAAATTTTGGGGTATGACAGGGTGTGCCTCATTACTCTTATCCCTGGTCAGGGAGAGCTTTGAATATCAGAAGGTGTGGGAGTTCAGAAAGTTGGAACTCTCTCCACAAGTTAATGACTCGATAGATCTTGGGTTAAGATCCACAATGCTACAACATGTAATGTGAGCAAAGGGATGACACACAAAATAGTAGGAGATGGACTACACATCTCTTCTATCTACCAATTGCCTTATCAAAAGGTCTTTTCCTGCTTGGGGACAAAACTAAACAATCACAAACATTGCCTCTTAAGGAGGACTTCAGACAGGTGCCTGGCTAAGTAACAAGCCAGGTCTTCCAGACTACATGAAGAAGAGATGTTATACCTCAATGCTTAAGCTATCAAGCAAAGTAATAGCAAGTTCACAATGAACTATAGCAACTAAATGTACCTGTGGAAACATCAAACAAATCAGTATACTATACAGACAATCAACCAACAGTTAATGCAACAGACAACCAATATAGGAAAAGGCATAAGCCACAAGTCAATCCCAATTGAATCAACTTCAACCTACAAAGCACACATTAGTGATCAAAAGCAAATATCAAAGGCTCTCAAGATGAGGTATCATCAATTGTGTAACTTGCATGTGTAACCTGAAACAAAGCTTCAAACATGAGATGTAAACCCTTAGGCCAAAGCCTAGGGTCCAAGATAGGGAAAAAATTTAAAACAGCACATGAAAATTAACCAAAATCAAGATTAATCAAATAAGAACAAAGTCCAATTGGTCTCATATCAAAACTATGCACCAAATCCATTTCATAAGCAAATCATGTCAAACTATACAAGTTGAATCACATTGGAGCAAATAGAATGAACACAAGCATATCAATACCACAATGGCTCAATAAATTCCAAGAAAAATAATGCCTAAACAGAACACATTGAATGCGCAACACACCAAAAATCATGTCAATTGGATAAGTGGAAGCATGTCAAAGAAAATCAACAAGTCAAAGCATGTTCAAACAAGCTCATACAAGGCACCAAATCATGCATCAACTTCATGCAAGCATAAAACAGAAATGACATAAGATAAATGGATGCCGCCAAAACCATGGCAAACTTCAAGATGTCTATAATACACATGCCAAATTTCAAGTCCATCCAACAATCACCAAGAATTTCACAAATCATATAAGATCATGTCTCACAAAAAGTCCATAATTGGTCAAACAGAGGGAAAATTCTCAAACAAATAGAAAATGCATTCAAAAATTCCAGGAAAAATCACAAGCAAACCTGACATCCATAAGTATCAACATGCAAAAATTCAGATCAATTAAAGTTCAATAGGCATGGCAAAGAAATTCCAAAAGTTGGACAAGAAATGGCGTGACATACATTGTCACACCTTCAAAGATCACATCGTATCTCACAATCCAGAAAGGAAAAAATCACAAACCATATACCAAAATGACCAGGAATGAGTCTAGATTACACATGCAAAATTTCAAGAATTTTGGATCAACCATCATGATTTCACAAATGAAATGGCAAACTATGTGCAAGAAATGACATGTGAGAACAAACCCTAGGCAATTATTTTTTCCAACCGTGCACAAATTCATTAAAAATGATAAAAAAAAGAAGACATTACAAGGATCATGGTGGAAAAAATCTCATGTGATTTGGATTTATATTTTGTGAGTTATGATTTTTCTCATGTGGAAGAGAATAAAAAAATGTGAAGAGGAAGCATATGAATATGATAAGTATAGCATGGAAAAAATACAAGGCAAAATGAAATTTGTGTGGAGCGGGGAATCGAACCCCTGGACAACTCAAATGGAGGCGCCACTTAAGTGAAACGCCGCGTTTCACTTAAGTGCGTGGCACACAGTGATTGGCTCATGGCACAAAAACAAAGAAACACATGCAAAATGAAGGCAAGGCAGATCAAATAAGAAATCTGGAAACGAAACCTAACATTCATCATCATCTTCATCAAGTTCATAATGGTCAAGAACAAAACCTCACAGAAATTCATGAAACTTATATCAATCGAATCATCTCATCATGCACAACATTAATCCAGCTTCAATTTGTTCTAATTTTACTCATATCAAAAGGATCGATCAAAATAAGTTCTAACATCCAAATGTTCAAATCAGCATAACTTCCTCAAAACTTAATGAAATCGCACGATTCAAATTGCAGAATGCTCTACATGCTAAGATCTACAAAAGCCACATGAGGATTGCAAGAATTGGAGGATTCGAATTCTTACCTCTTTGATGATGCAAATCTTGATTTGCTTGTTTCAAGGCTTGGAAAAGCAAAACAGATGTTCTATGATGCTAGGGAAGATGAATGAAGGCAAGAATTCAGCTCAACAATGCTCGATCTTCCTGAAAACTCCAACTGCCATGTGAATATGCAATGCTTCAACAGTCAAGATTCAGCATGAATTGTCCACGATTTGCTTCAACAGATCCTCAATAGTATCTGCAGATGATGATCAGCACAAGAACAAGCAAAAAGAATCAAGAATTTCGATGGAAAAAGTTGAAAAAAGTTTGAGCAAATTTGAGAGAATTTGAGAGATTTTGAGTTTGGATATGAGATTGTGAAGTGTTCCTGCAGAATTCTGTTAGGATTAGGACTTTATACCACCTGTTAATCACACTAGTTAAACATGATTAGCAAAATATGAATGGATTAAGTGAAATAAGCATGTTATGGAAATTGGCCAAAATGCCCTTACGATCATGGGCCAATGGAACAGTGCGAAATCCATGTGTAGCAAGTCCAAAATTCTGTTTTAAAGCAATTGGAATTGGTTTGAAGTGAAAATAAAGCATACTTTTCAAATTCACTTTTTCCCACCAAAATTCAAAATGAATTCACTTGAAAAATGCACTTTTTGTATGATGATTTTTGATGAAATGCGATGAAGGATTATGATAGTAGGGATCAAGAGAAATTTGCTCAAAAAAGAATCACATGAATTGGCCTTTTGGTGTGAAAGTTATGCCTCCTTGAAGTTCAAAAATTCTTGATAATGATTTGATCATAACTTGCCAACCACAAATGAGAAATGGGTGTTCTTGGACTTTTTGGAAAGGTGAGAGCAAGATCTTCAACTTTCATGTTGGACAAAATTTGATTTGAAGCTTTCTTGATGATGTAAAGTTGAGGAGAAGATCTTTCCATTTTTGGCAGTTTGAAATTACAGGTCACTTACTATTTTTGGCAACTTCTTGTCTGACCTCAAATCCTTCAATGATGATGTTTGAAATGTTATATGAGGCTTGTATGGACATGAATAAGACCTCTCAAACCATATTCCACCATCAAATCCCTGATTTTATGCACAGTTGACCACAATTGACTTTGCTAGGGTTTTGGTTGACTGAGCCATGTTCTGTTGAATTTCAAACCTCTACCACTTGGGATTTTGATTCCAAATGATATCACAAATCATATGAATCTCTTATGAATGATCATGGTGCCCAAATTCTTCAGAATGGCCACCATCTATGGCTCAATGACTTGCCTGTGACTGGCTTGACCTAATTGCTTCATCTGCAAGTAACAAGGTTAGATGATAATATTTTTGTACTTTTGGTTAGTAAACAAATGAAAAGCAATGATATACAAATGTAAAACATGCTTGGTGATCAAGAATCACACTCACAAGATATCCCACCCACAAGAAAGGAGGCAAAGGTGCACAATGATCCTTGAGGCAATGATATGATATGATATGATGCCATGAGGGATCTTAGGGACAAAATTGGGGTCTTACAAAACCCATTGAAGAATATAATACAAGATCAAAGCTTTGCTCCAGAAAACCGGGTTGGTTGGAGGTTAAGGTTTCCTGAATTTAGCCCGCCCCTCACTGGTAGGTTCTAAGAACAGAAGTTGGTCAACTTCGGCCCTTCGGTCGAGAATAATGCGTTTACCACTGAAGGTTTGGCATTATTACGGGATAAAAGACCTCCACTGACTCCCCTCAACAGGACATCCTAATAGAAAGTTCCCAGTCTTGGGGTCCTCAGATTGATCAGCGAGAATGCGCCCACCAGAGCTAACATAATCATGTCTCGGAGGAGAGGCCTCGACTGAGTTCTCGGGAAATGGTCACCAGAGTCGACGATTTCTAGAGGAACATCTGCCGTTATTGAACACCCATAGGACATAATATATCCAAAAGAGACCTCGTCTGGATGTGGGTCTTCATGAACGACTTAACGTAGCAACACGCCATGCAAGCCTCATGACTATCCACTCTAAAACCTGTGTGTACACTCAAGCCTGGGTAATGGGCTTATCTCTCATAGAACACCCCATCCCAACAAACAAACAAACCAACAGCATAGCCAACAGATACAGCAATGATATGTACACAATGCAATGAAGCAGGTAAATGCTGAAAAATAAATAACTGTACAAAAGAATGAACACCCAATAAACAAACAACCTACAAAAGCTAGGAGGGACCCGCTCAGGGAAACCAGGGTCCCCAGTAGAGTCGCCAGCTGCCGCAACCTGAAAAAGGAGATTCGAAAAAACAACCGGCGAGAAAGAAAAGACAGAAGAGTCGCCAACGTGCGTTATTTATCCTAAAGGAGGGAAAGGAAACGCTCGAAGTAAACCTGGAAAAAAAAGGAAAGGAAAAGACAAGGTCTCGCAACCAAATCTTGGGTTCAGGAGTCGATTATGCGAAGGGAAGGTATTAGCACCCCTACGCATCCGTAGTACTCTACGGGATCCACTTTTGTTGTTCTTGTCTAAAGGGTGTGGGTTTATCTAATGTACTATTTGCTAAAAGAGGGGGTCAAAAGAAAATGACTCGCACGGATATCGCATCCACTGCATATGTATCTCATATGGATATGAGAATCAGAGTCTTCGTAGCTCGGCTACCTATGGGCTAAAGGGGAGTGTGCTCGCTAAGACATCGCGTCTTATGCCTACATATCTCATCTGGAATGAGAATTAGAGCAAACCGTAGTTCGGCTAACTACGGGTTAAGGGTTGTGTTTTTTAGATGAACGACGTTACTACGTAATCTACCGGATGCTCGACCTTTGGAGACTTACTCGCCTGTAGTAGAAGGAGTTAACGTGTTCTTAGGAGAAGAAAAATCAGTGAGTTTGTTTGGGTTTTAGGAATGCTCATGCAAAAAAGGAAGTCCTAGACGAAGGAACAGTGCTACCTTAATTGACATGCAAACGAGAGACTATACGAAGCCTAGCAATCCTATGGGGAGACGATCACACCATACAAAACAAACATGCATAAAGTAAAATGCCACCAAGGGGGCTCAAACCTACATGGGTAGGGATTTAGTCAAGAGGGGTCATATCAACCTCGACAAACAAGCCATGGAATAGGTAATCAAATGGGCTCTTAACTACTGACATTGAACGTCAGGGTGAGCAGATCAAAAGGGTAATGAGGATAAGACCTCATAGCTCTTAACCCTGGACAGGGTGAGCTCATGACAAAAAATGGGGATTCAGAAAGGTGGAACCCTCTCCACTGACTGACCGGACAAAAGATCTTGGGCTTTTGTTTTGAAGCATCAGCACGTAGTGCGAGCATAAAGAACAACACACTGAATAACGGGGGATTGATTACTAATCCCTTTTATGCGTCAATTGCCTCTTCGTGGAGGTCTTTAGCACTGGTGCCTCCTTTTGGAGGTCTTTGGGCACAAAAGTAAACAAACAAAAGAAAACATTGCCTCCTATCGAGGTCTTCCAGCTAAGAAAGCGGTAAAATGCGGGAAAGATAAAGGGATCAAGAGGTCTACCACACGGATAAAGATCCAACGTAACAGCTAAAGAAATAAGAAACCCAGAGATCTCTCGAGCTGGCACCATCAAAGAAAGCAAGTCAATACAGGTAATCAAAATAAATCTCCAAATGGTATCCCACAAATAAAGTGGAATGCCAAGCAAGCTATCCTTTCAGGAGTCATGTGAGCCCTCACAAAAAACTCAACAAACAGGTTAGAGTGACAAGATGGGGTGCAATCAAGAGTTGCCCCAAATCAAAAATGTAACCACATGAATCATGCCATTAAAATTCACAAAAAGAGCTCACAAAAAGCAACCAAGTGTAGGAGGCCTAAACCTCTTGTCAAACACATGCATCAAAAGGGTATCAAAATTCAAAGTCAGGGGGCAAGGATCCATACATCAAGGCATGACATACATACTAAAACATGTGCCCACATGCAAAACCTAACGATACCCACTCTTCCAAATTCACCCATAATACCTTATACATTCAGAAATTTCAGATTGAAAGTATAAAGTAGTGGAAATAGGGCATACCTGATTGGGGAGGATCGATTGAAATTGAATTGCGCCGTTGGCTTTGCAAAACATTCTTAGGGTTTATATGAGAGGGAATTGGTTCGTTGCAGATGAGTTCCCTTCAGTCTCTGGAGGTTGCTCTGAATTAGTTAGAATCTCTTTAGGGTTTTTCCACTGATTTTTTTTTAGAATTTATAACCTGATTTTCGTGGCTTTGTGGGCTCAAATGAGAGAGGTCCAAGTCTAAGATTTTTCTGTTATATTTTATTTATTTATTTTTTGTTTTTTTGTTTTTTTGTTATTTTGTTTTTTTTTCAAAACGCGTGGGCTTCGCCTAGCGAGCATGATAGTTCAAGAAATTCCTCTGAGCGTAGGTGATTCTGGTGGCTTTTCTTGGGACTCGCTAGGCGACCCGTTCTGCTCGCCTAGCGAGCATGACAGCTAATGAATAAACTTTTGCTCCTTCAAGATTAACGTTTTGACTGATGAATAGACCCCATTTGAACATGTTGGAAGTATCTCAAGCCATTCCCTTGTGTTGACTGATCACCCAGATAGGACCCACAAAGTGTCTTGGATGGTATTCAAGCTTCTTGGATCTAATTCCGATTGACATGATGAAATGAAATATGAAATGTTAAATGACCTAAAAATGAATGCATGAATGAGGGGGGAAAATTTTGAGGTATTACACCTAGGAACTTGTTGATTATGGTTGGGGAGAACCTCACACATCTACCTCTTACAAAGACCTTGCACAAGATTGCTACTCTTTTCAGAAATATCCTCTGGGATATTCACAACAAACTCTTTCACTAACCCTTCAAAACATTGGGGCAAAGCAACAACAGTTTTGATCAGACCAGCATTCTTGATCAATTCCATCACTTCCTTCACTTCTACAACCTCCTTTCCCAGCTCCCTTTCAACAACAACCCTCCTTTGAATGACAAACTTCCACTTGGCAGCACCATCTTCTAGATGGAAAGAGATGTTGTCTAAGTGCCCAACTGCCACTTTGGCTGGGGACTTTTTAACAGCCTGCGTTTTAGCAAGAGATATGTCTGGGACATCGTCTTCGACATCCTTTTCAGAGTCAGAACTCTCTCTGACCTTCCTCTTCTTAATCTCAACTTTACTCCATGATTTGGAGGGTCCTACACTAGCAGTCTTCTTCCTAGTTCTGGCTGTCAACATCTCAGCCATAGTCTTCCCTTTTCTGGTCTTCAATTTCCTAGAAACACTAGGTTTTACATGATAAACCAAGGTTTCCGCTTATTCTTCTGAACTCTCTTCCTCCAGATTAATAACATTCTCAGCAGTCTCATGAGAAACATCTACTGGTTTCTTACTAGGCAAGGTTTTACCTAGAGAGCATAATCCTTCAGCAGCCACTTCTTTCTCTGATCTAGATGAATCATCATCTTTCTCAGTTTGGGGTTCCACCTCAGGTGAGGGGTCCCTTCTAGACAGAAGGGTAGAAACACCCTTGACTGCATGCCCTTTGTTTAGAATCCTAGTTACTAGGGTCCTAATTGTGCGATCAGTAAAGTGCATGTCATCTTTATGAGGAGGTTTATCAGGAATGTTACCTTGATTACTTCCAGCCATGGAAGAAGGGCCAGGGACGTCGCCTGGAATAACAGAGAGGGGAATAACCTCCAGAATATCTTCATCCAAAAACTCTATGGAGGGAGTCCTTCCTTTGTGAGTGAGTTTTGATCCTGAGGATGAGGGATGTTGTGACATTTTGTTGAACTTTTGACAAAAATCTTTTTGCCCTAGTAGAGGTTGTCTGAGAAGAAGGATGAAGATGAAAATGGTTGTGTTGAGGTAACGTGTGGAAATGGCATAGATACTAGTTCCAATACTAGGTAATGATTTATCATTAATGTGGCTCTTTCTTTTAAGTGGGCAGACAATATTTTTATTACCTTTTCCACTCCACTTTAATTACTATAACTTCACAAGAATCAAAATCCCCAATTTCCCTCTTAAACATTCAAACAGATTATCATCAAAAACCCTTGTAGACTTGTCAGCTAATTGTATTTCATGCTTTAGAGCTATGATTTTGTCTTCCATAAATTCTCTAATGGATTGATGACAAAAATCAATGTGCTTGGTCCAACTATGCTGAATAGGATTTTTGGACATAGTTGTAGCACTCATGTTGTCATAGTACAAGGTCATGACATCGTGTGTGACATTGTATTCAGTCAACAGTAGTTTCAACCAACCCTGTTGAAAACAGCTACTTCCAGCTACTATATATTTAGTTTGATATATAGCACAAACACCAGTTTGATCTTTCAAATATGTAGAAGCAGGTGTCCTTTCACTCTCCATCCCAATCTTCTTAACATTGTTCTTGGCACTTTTGCTTTGAGATAGACACATAGACCCTTCTATATGCTTGACTTGTAACCCAAGTCCAACAAAGCTCTTTCCAACTTCAGACTGTATTTGACTAGAAACATGTTCTACCATCTGATCTAACCTCCTACCAAACCCAATATTATCCATATGGAGGAGTTTCAAACTTTTGGAAGTGATGTTATGTCTGAGTTTCTGGTGTGACATCCTTGTTTGACATTTCCCACATACCTTTCTTTCATCAATCTTCAATTTGGGAGTTCTTCTAGCAGATATACCCATCTTCATCTCTTTAAGATGCAGATGGCTCAAACATTTATGCCATGTTTTCACTTCTTCTTCTTCTTTGACTAAGATACACTTTGAGGAATAACCAATTTGAGAACTCCATATGTAACAGTTGTCTTTGGTCCTGATTCCTTTCATGATCACTTCACTTTCTTTGTTAGTAATCAGACATTCAGTTTTAGTGAAGTTAACATTTAGACCTTGGTCACATAGTTGACTGATGCTTATTAGATTTGCAGTCAAGCCCTTAACAAGTAGGACATTGTCAAGGTCAGGAACTCCAGGGCAATCAAGCTTACCAATCCCCTTAATTTCACCCTTTGCTCCATCACCAAAGGTTACATAACTCATGGCATGAGGATGAAGGCCAGTTAACAGGTCTTTGTTTCCAGTCATGTGTTTGGAGCACCCACTATCAAAATACCAATCTTCTTTGGCTGAAACTCTGAAGGAAGTGTGAGTTATTAGACTTGTAACATTTGTCTTAGGAACCCATTGCTTCTTGTTGACAGGCATATGATGTTTGGGTCTTGGTTGATAGTGAGTCTGATGATGAACAAGGCTAGGATAACCATATAGCTTATAGCAGAAGGGCTTCAGGTGGCCAAATTTTCCACAGTAATGGCATCTCCATCTTTGGTGTTTCCCCTTCTGCTGTCTTCCCTTCTGATGTTATGACATATGATGTGACATCTCAGGTTTGCTTTTAATATGGCTGCACTTAGGTTTGGATTTAGGTTTGCAACCAGTGTAACTGCACTCAGGCTTAGATTCATTATACCCAATGCCAGATTTGTCACTTGTTATTTGTCCAGTTTGGAGAATCTTGTCTAAGGAGTCAGATCCATTGTTTAACATTCTTACATACTTGGTCATCTCTTCTAGTTTAGAATTCAAGAACATAGCTTCAGTTTTTAACTTGGAGATGGTTTCCATATGTTCTGCCTTCTTATTCTCCAGCTGTACTATCACTTTCTTCTAGATTTCAACTTGTTGACTTTCATCTAGCTTGGCATTCAGAACCACTACTTCTGTTTTTAATTTGGAGATGGTTTCCAAGTGTTCTACCTTCTCATTCTCAAGTTGAGTTATTACCTTCTTCTGGCTTTCAACCTGTTTACACACCTCTGCACTTTTGTGACACAACTTTCTGTACGTAGTGGCCAACTCTTCAAAGGTTACTTCATCATCACTTGAGTCTTCCTCAGAACCCCATCTTCCAGTCAAGGCAGTCACCAGATTTGTAGACTCTTATGTTTCACTCTCATCAGACCAAGTGGCAGCAAGACTCATCTTTTATTTCTTGAGGTAGGTTCCACATTCAGTTCTAATGTGTCCATACCCATCACATTCATAGCACTGTACTTATTTTCCTTTTTTGGGCTTATCATCTGACCTTGTTCTTCTTCCAACATTGTTTGACTTACTGATGTCAGATGAGATGTTCTTGACATTAGCCTTAGATCTAACATCCATCTTTTTCAACAGTCTGTTGAACTGTCTTCCCAACATTGCTACATCATTTTCCAGATCTTCATCAATATCCTGACCATTTTCCTCCTCTATGTTTGACATGAAGGCTATGCTTTTGGTTTTCTTTTCAGATCCATCACTCATTCCCATCTCAAATGTTTGGAGGGACCCATTTAGGTCATCAACTCTCATATTGGAGATGTCATGAGACTCTTCTATAGATGTCACCTTCATAGCAAATCTCTTAGGGAGTGACCTGAGTATTTTTCTTACTAATTTTTCATCTGACATCTTCTCTCCCAGGGCTCCTGAGGCATTAGCAATTTCAAGGATACTCATATGAAATTCATGAATATTTTCATCTTCTTTCATCCTTAAATTTTCAAACTTGGTGGTGAGAAGCTGTAGTCTAGACATCTTTACCGTAAAGGTGCCTTCATGAGTGGTTTTGAGAATGTCCCAAGAAACTTTAGCCACCTCACAGTTGTTTACCAACCTGAAGATATTCTTGTCTACTCCATTGAATATGTGTCGCAACCTGAAGATATCCTCACAGTTGGGATTTTAGGGTTTTTCCGCCTCTAGCTCTCTGTTGTTCTCTCTTCTTGGATTAGGGTTTTCTTTTGGTCTCTTTTCCGCCTCTAGGTCCTTTGTTTACTGATTCATTCTCCCTATTTATATTCTGTGAATTAGGGTTACAAATTGGTGCCCTTGTGTTCAAAAGTAACTCTGCAAAGCACTTTGGATGCTCAGAAATTGAATTGCCCTATCCATGTTAGATTCAAGAAAAGGTATCCTTCACAAACTTTCTTCTCTGTTTTGACCTCATACCAATTTGGGATGTTTTTTGACTTTGCCCTCTGACTGTTGGTTAATGGTTTTGCACTTTAGGTTTTGCAAATTGACTGATTAATGTGTCCCTTTTTACCGCAGTAAAAAAAAATGGTGAGCTTGGTTTGCTGCAATCTTATTCATGTTTGGTAGGTTGTGGACATGGTTGAAGGTTTGAGTTTGCTCTGAATTGGTATGTATTGTAAGAACAAAAATAGTTCTACAATAGATTCCATGATTTTGATGATAACAAAGGATGAAACCAAAAGTGGTACCCTAACGAAAAGTTTCTAAGTGTGCAGGGTTCTAAAGAAAGAAGAAATAAATCTGATGATGTCATCAGATGCAAAACAAGATCAGATGCAAAATCTCAAGTATCAGAAGCATCTAAAGAGGAATCTCGTTTCAAGAAGCTCTGACTCTGGACAAAACTACAAAGTATCAGAAGCATCTGAACATGAAGTAAAGTCTAGAAGCTCTGACTCTGAACAAATGTCTTCTGTAAACTCTGGAAGTTATCAGCGACATCAGAAGCAAGAATTCTCCAGATACACAAAGACTCTAATCAGAATTGTTAATCATGATGAAGTAACGTTTAAGCCAAGTTAAAGTTCTGCAAATGGATTTCCTCAATTAGAAAGAGACGTTAATCTCCTCTTCCAAGAGAAAAGATACTAATTGTGGTAAGTAGTCACTTCCAAGTGAAAAAGTCTACTGCAGAAGCTATTAATGGAATGGCGTAATTACATCTCAATATCCAACAGATTCAACGCTACTTCAACTCTACTTCAACTCCTATAAATAGAGAAGAAATCTCATTCAGTATACACCAAGAAATCACTAGCCAAAACTATACTGAAATTATATCACGCTCAAGAAAAACATCTTTGTTCTTCAAAGATTTTCACTAAGCTGTTGCTTATCAAGTGAAAAATTTGTTCTTAAGTTTGTAATATTTGCTTTCTTAGAAGCACTCTAGATTACACATCTTGTATCTATTTTTATTTGATTTCCTCAAGTGACTTGTTGTAGTCTGTAGACTTGAGAGGACTAAGAGATTTTCTTTTCTCTTAGGGGTTGTTTGTAATCTTTCAAGATTAGTGGATCAAGTCCTTGTTGAAGGCGAAATCACCTTGGCCGGGTGGACTGGAGTAGCTTTGTGTTATAAGCGAACCAGTATAAAATCATTGTGTGATTTCATTTTGCAAAAGCGCTTATTTTTCAAACAATTCAAACCCCCCCTTTCTTGTTTTTCTCACCTTCAATTGGTATCAGAGCTCCGGCTCTGTTATTGATTTTCAAATCAAACACTTAACCGTGTAGAGAGATCCAGTGCGAGAAAAACAAATGGCCCACTCAAATGAGAAAGATTCTTACAATGCCAAGCCTCCTGTTTTTGATGGAGAAAAGTTTGATTACTGGAAAGATAGAATCGAAAGTTTCTTTCTTGGTTATGATGCTGACCTCTGGGACATTGTCACAGATGGATACAAACCTCCAACCTTAAATGGAGTTGAAGTTCCCAGAAGCAAAATGTCAGAAGATCAAAAACGTGAGTTCAAAAATCATCACAAGGCCAGAACAATACTTCTAAATGCTATATCATACAACGAATACGAAAAGATCACCAACAGAGAGACGGCTAAAGATATACTTGACTCTCTGAAGATGACCCATGAAGGAAACTCCCAAGTCAAGGAGACGAAGGCTCTGGCGTTGATCCAGAAATATGAAGCCTTCAAGATGGAAGATGACGAAGCTATAGAAGCTATGTTTTCCAGATTCCAAACTCTTATTGCAGGTCTTAAAGTGCTAGACAAAGGATATACTACTGCAGATCATGTTAAGAAGATTGTCAGAAGTCTGCCAAAGAAATGGAGACCAATGGTTACTGCTCTGAAGTTATCAAAGGATCTGAACAACATCAGCCTTGAAGAACTTGTTAGCTCTCTCAGAAGTCATGAGATAGAACTAGAGGAGGATGAGCCTCAGAAAAGAAACAAGTCAGTGGCGCTGAAGTCCAGATCTGAAAGACGGAAGTCAGACAGAATCAAAGCTCTCCAGGCCGAAACTGCAGATACTGACGACTCTGAACCTGAAGACTCTGATGATGAAGAAGAACTGTCCTTACTAACCAGAAGAGTTAAGCAACTCTGGAAAAGAAGGAACAACAACAACTTCAGAAGATCAAGACCCAGAAGGGATAGATCAGAGTCAACTTCAAAAGGTAAACCTAATAAAGATATTACCTGTTTTGAATGTAAAGAAACAGGTCATTACAGAAATGAATGCCCCAAGCTGAAGAAAGATGACTCTAAGAAAGAAAGCTTCAAGAAAAATGCCTTCAGAACAAAGAAGGGATTAATGGCCACCTGGGACGATAGTGAATCAGGATCATCAGAATCTGACTCTGATGAACAAGCCAACGTAGCATTTATGGCTACCACATCCAGCAGCTCAGATGAAGAATCTGAAGAGGTATTTTCTGAACTTTCTAGATCTGACTTAGAATCATGTTTATCAGAAACTCTTACCTCTCTTCAGAAATTAAAACAAAAAGTTAAAAGTATTAAAGGCCTTCTTAAAGCAAAATCTGAAGAATGTAGTGAACTTGAGACAACAATTCTAGCACATGAAGATACAATCAAATCTTTAACGTTAGAAAGAGATGGAGCTAAAACAAAAAGCTTAAAATTAGAAGAAGTGTTGTCTCAAGCACCACAAACTTCAAATGAAATTATTTATAAATATGAAGAAGCCTTTCAACAATTTCTGAAGAATGGGATAAATAGGAGTATTATGGCATCCATGATTTATGGAGTAGGTCAGAATAATAAAAGGGGAATTGGGTATGATTCTGATTCTGATAAAACTTCTACCAGTAACCAAATTAAATCACCTTTTTCATACCACTATACACACACACAAGAACACAAATTTAAAAATGCTAGAAGACCCAAAGTTGTAAGAAACTCTGGGAAAACTAATCTGAAAGGACCCAAGAGATTCTGGGTACCGAAAGATAAGATTATCTATGTTGCAGATATCCTATGCAGCAAAGTTCAGACACCAGTCATGGTACCTGGACTCTGGATGCTCGCGACATATGACGGGAAGAAAGTCTATGTTCCAAAGCCTGGAACTTAAAGACGCTGGCTTTGTAGGCTTCGGAGGAGATCAGAAAGGAAGGATCAGAGGCTCCGGAACTATTGGTAATGGTACTCTTCCCTCTATATCTGATGTTCTTTATGTAGAAGGATTAATGCATAACTTGTTATCCATAAGTCAATTAAGTGATAACGGTTATGATGTAATCTTTAATCAAAAAACGTGTAAAGCCATTAATCAGAACGATGGCTCTGTCCTTTTCACAGGCAAGAGGAAAAACAACATTTATAAAATAAATCTTTCTGATTTAAAAGATCAAAATGTTAAATGTTTAATGTCAGTTCACGAAGAGCAATGGGTATGGCATAGACGCTTAGGCCACATTAGCATGAGAAAACTTTCTCAGCTAACTAAACTTGAGTTAGTCAGAGGTTTACCTAAACTGAAGTTTTCTTCAGATGCTCTGTGTGAAGCTTGTCAGAAAGGAAAGTTTTCAAAAACATCTTTTAAAAAGAAAAATGTTGTTTCTACCTCCAAGCCTCTGGAGCTTCTTCACATTGACTTATTTGGTCCTGTGAAAACAGCATCAGTCAATGGAAAGAAGTATGGACTTGTAATCGTTGATGATTACAGCCGCTGGACATGGGTAAAATTCCTAAAGCACAAGAGTGAGTCTCACTCTGTATTCACCAGTTTCTGTTCTAAAGTGCAAAAAGAATTTGACTCTAAAATTATTAGAGTCAGAAGTGATCATGGTGGAGAATTTGAAAATAAAGATTTTGAAGAATTATTTGATTCTAATGGAATATCCCATGATTTCTCCTGCCCTAGAACTCCACAACAAAATGGAGTTGTAGAGAGGAAGAATAGGACACTCCAAGAAATGGCCAGAACCATGATCAATGAAACAAATGTAGCAAAGCACTTTTGGGCAGAAGCTGTAAATACAGCGTGTTACATTCAGAATAGAATCTCTATTAGACCTATTCTGGATAAGACTCCCTATGAACTGTGTAAGGGAAGAAAACCCAACATTTCATATTTTCATCCTTTTGGATGCATTTGCTTTATATTAAATACTAAAGAACATCTGAACAAGTTTGATTCCAAAGCACAGAAAGGTATTATGTTAGGATACTCAGAACGCTCTAAAGGCTATAGAGTATACAACACAGAAACCAAAATTGTGGAGGAATCAATTCATGTTAGATTTGATGATAAGCTTGACCCTGAAAAGTCAAAGCTAGTTGAAAAGTTTGCAGATTTAGAAATCACTCTGGTAGAATCTGAGAAAACTCCAGAAGCAACTGTCACTCCAGACTCTGAAGAAATTAAATCTCCAGAAATTCCAAGAAAAGTCAAGAGTCGTAGCAACGTATCTGAAGATTTGATTCTGGGAAACAAAGATGAACCTGTTAGAACCAGATCTACCTTCAGAACTTCTGAAGATATTCCTCTGGGACTAGTGTCTCTGATTGAGCCTACGTCCTGTGATGAAGCTCTTCAAGATAACGATTGGGTGGCAGCTATGCAAGAAGAGTTGGATCAATTCTCCAAGAATGATGTCTGGGATCTCGTTCCTAAACCCAGAGGCACTCATGTCATTGGAACCAGATGGGTTTTCAGAAACAAACTGAACGAGAAAGGAGAAGTTGTCAGAAACAAAGCACGACTGGTAGCTCAAGGTTATAGTCAACAAGAAGGTATTGATTATAATGAAACTTTTGCTCCAGTCGCAAGGTTAGAGTCTATTCGTCTTCTTGTATCATTTGCTATTAATCACTCTATAAAATTATACCAAATGGATGTCAAGAGTGCATTTCTAAATGGTTATATTTCAGAAGAAGTGTATGTTAATCAACCTCCTGGTTTTGAAAACTCAAATTTTCCAGAACATGTTTTCAAACTTAAGAAATCCTTATATGGACTTAAACAAGCTCCCAGAGCTTGGTATGAACGCTTAAGTAATTTTCTTCTAGAACAAAATTTTATCAGAGGGAAAGTTGATTCTACACTCTTCTGTAAAAATCATAAAAATGATCTCATGATATGCCAAATTTATGTTGATGACATTATTTTTGGTTCTGCTAATATTTCTGTTTGCCAAGAATTTTCTAAGTTAATGCAGGCAGAATTTGAAATGAGTCTAATGCAAGAACTAAAGTTCTTTCTGGGAATTCAAATCAATCAAACTCCAGAAGTCACGTACATTCATCAAAGCAAGTACATTAAAGACGTTCTAAAGAAGTTTGATATGTCTGAATGCAATTCTGCAAAGACTCCCATGCATCCAACTTGCATTCTGGAGAAGGAAGAGGTAAGCAACAAGGTTTGTCAGAAGCTCTATCGAGGTATGATAGGCTCTCTTCTCTATCTGACTGCTACTCGTCCTGATATTCTCTTTAGCGTTTGTCTTTGTGCCAGATTCCAATCAGATCCTAGAGAATCTCATTTAACAGCTGTTAAGAGAATTCTTAAGTATCTGAAAGGAACTCCTAACCTGGGCCTGATGTATGAGAAAACATCAGAGTATAGGCTTTCTGGTTATTGTGATGCAGATTATGCAGGAGATAGAATAGAACGAAAAAGTACATCTGGAAATTGCCAGCTTCTGGGAAACAACTTAATCTCCTGGGCTAGCAAAAGACAGTCAACAATTGCTCTATCAACTGCAGAAGCAGAATACATCTCAGCATCACTGTGCACAACTCAGATGCTCTGGATGAAACATCAGCTAGAAGATCTACAAATATTTGAGAGTAACATTCCTATCCTTTGTGATAATACTGCTGCTATTTGTTTGAGTAAGAATCCCATTTTGCATTCCAGAGCCAAACACATAGAAATAAAACATCATTTTATTAGAGACTATGTTCAGAAAGGGATAGTAACGCTGAAGTTCATTGATACAGAACATCAATGGGCAGATATCTTTACTAAGCCTCTAGCTGAAGATAGATTTCGTTTCATCTTAGAAAATCTGAACATTAAAAATTGTCCTGAGTAAAATTTGGCTCTGAACATGTAAAATGAGACTCTGATAAAAACAAATATACTTCTGTCTCTGACTCTGATACTTCTACCAAGTTAAGAAGATATCTGAGTTAGAAATCTTCAGAAATCCTTTGGTATTCCTGAAGATCAGAAACATCAACACGTGGGGAACATGCGTCTAACCCTAGAACTTCTAGACAGCTGTCAATAGAAATCAAAGGTCAGAACGCTTGAAATCTCCTTGAGCAGTGTGCTTACTGTTGGGATTAGACATTCATTAATGAGCTGTAATCATTTTTCCCCAAACGTGCTATTTTGGTTTTTGTGCTAACGCTGGTATGTGTGTCGTTTTGCATGTGTTTTTACCCTTAGTATATAAACACTTTTCTCACATTTCACACACTCATCACTCTCACTCACTCTTAAACCCTAAACCCTCTCTCGAAGTTTTCTCTGCAACCTTCTCAGTTCTTCATTTTCTTCTTCAATCTTCGTCATGAATCCTCAAGAACAAGCAGTGTTTAACTTCTCCCAACAAATGGAAGCTGCTTCTAACCCCCAAACCTCAAACACTCAAACACCCATGGTTGTAGATGTTACCACAACCCCAGTTTACAAAGAACCTCACATTTTGGAACGTGAACAACACATTCATCTTTCTACTCCCTTTGAAGGTTTGGATGTACTGTGTGAATCGCTGGTGGACTTTGAGAATTTGAAAAGAAATGGCGTTGATTTAACTGAAGATCTTCGCAAGCAAGGTTGGGAAACCTACTTCAACAGATTGTATGGTCCAATCTATCCTCTTCTGGTGAAGGAATTCTGGAGATGTGCAAATGCTGATGATGAGTTCATCGTTTCTTTTGTTCTGGGTGTGAAGATCATTATCACAGAAGCGTCTATTGCTTCTTTGCTGAATATGGAGAAAGCTGGAGGTAAAAGGATTTACAACATTCCTCCAAGGTCCAAGCGCATCACAGAAGTCATTAACCCTACAATCTTCAAGGCAAATGTTGAAGGAAACCCATCTAAGAATAAGGAGCTTCATCAGAACCTCCGAGTTTGGCTGAAGATTATCCTGGGAACAATCCATCATCGTCCAGCCTCCAACTCTTCAGATTATATAAATGCTGATCAGAAGTGCATCCTCTACTGTATTCAGAAGGGTATTCCAATCAATCTCCCTGTTCTTCTCTTCAGATATCTGAGGGATTCAGTCAGAGAAACAAGGAATAATATGAAGCCCAGATCCTACATTCCTCTGGGAAGATTGCTCTCTGACATCTTCATTGAGCATGGGCTGGTAGATGCTCTGGAGAAGACCAGATGTATGGATGATCTGGCAATTGACGTTGGAAAGCCTCTGAATGCCAGAAATCTGAGGAGTATGGGAATCATCAAGGACATCAGAGTCAAGCCCACTATGAATGTGACCTGGGAAGCTCTGAAAGATCAGAGGAAGATGCCTCATGGCCTTGAAAGGTTCTTCAAGAACGAACCCAGAGACGCCATTGCTATCTATCTTCAGGATCGTCTGGATGAAGGCATTGATATCTCTGATTTTCGCCTAGAAGACTGTCTGGATTCTGTAGAAGATCTGGTCAGATACAAAAGAGGCCTTTCTGAGAAGAAGATAGCTGAGGAAGCAAGGAAGGCAAAGAAAGCCAGAATTGGAGAAACCTCTGGCACCAAAGCTTCAGCACCTCTGAATGTCTCCTCTGGTAAGTCCATTCCTCCTGTCTCTTCTGAATCTGTAATGGCTTCCTCTAACCCTCTCTCCTCTCAACCAATTTTTACAACCTCAGAAATACCACCTTCTACCATTAGAACCTCTCAACCTCCACCTGTTCTAAAAATTGCCCGTACTTTTACAACAACCTCTGACCCTAATCAACTATACCACCACAGCTCCTCCTCATCCTCTGAATATGAGTCACCACCTTACCTTTCACCTTCTTCTGACCAAGAGTTCTCTGATCATGAGTCCTCTGATCAAGAACACTCTGACCCAAACTCCCCAACAATAGCTGAAATTTATGCTAAAAATTTCGCCCCACAAACTCAAACACAAACTGAAGTAACCTCTCCCCTCCGAACTTCCATTCCACAACAAACAACCACCATCACCTCTGAAAATCAAACTTCCCTTCCACCACAAACAACCACCACACCCTCTGAAACTCAACCATCTGTAATTCGCCCATCTGAACCTTATATCACTCCACCATTAATTCCCGCTGTACCTAGCCCAGACTCTGACCCATTAGATGTAAACCCACTCTATGCTTCATCCCCCAGTATTCAACCAGACCAAGATTCTGAACTTCAACCAGAAGCAGAATCTGAACCCCAGCCAGAACCAGAAACTGAACCTCAACCTCTAAATCTCAGCCCTCAAAACTCTCCACCTCTTTCACCTGAACCTGAACCTAAAATTATCACACCTACCCTTGAGGAGGCCATTATGCAGGTTGCAGAATCCTCAGTCCAGAAGATCAAGTCTCTGGCTAAAAATTCTGAAGTCAGTGATGATCCTAAATCTGTTAGGACACACTGGAACAGAGTTATTAGTTGGATGACCTCTGAGTCTTATAGGCTGAAGAGTATCTCTGAACAAGTCAGAAATGGCTACATCAGAGACTCTGAGGAAAGACTCCAGGAAAGACTGGCTAGAGAAGCTGAGGCTAAGAGATTGGAAGAAGAAAGATTGGCTAGGGAAGCTGAGGAAGAAGCTAAGAGGTTGGAAGAAGAACGCCTGGCAAAGGAAGCAGAACTTCTGAGAATTCAGGAAGCAGAAGCCAAGGCTAAGGCAGATGCAGAAGCCCAAGCTGCTGCTGAAGCTGAAACTCAGCAGGCTCTGATTCAGGGGGAGTCTTCCTCTGCGATCCCTCTGATTCTTAACACTCTGAAGGAGATCAAGCAAGATCAGAAAGAGATCAAGCAAGATCAGAGTGAGCTCCGGGCAAGGATGGACAAGCAAGACGCTCTGAATGAAAATCTCCAGAATATGTTTGCCATGCTACTACAGAGACTTCCTCCTCCTCCAAACCCTTAGGCACTTAGGATTTATTTTTGGTTGCCTAGTGTTTTTTTTTGCTTCTGTCTTTTCTTTTTTAGCTCTGATTTTCTTTGAATCTGTTGTTTTTGACTGCTGTTTTGCCTTTGTGCTTTTTAATGAAGTGTTTTTCTCTCTATTATTCTTTTTATTTTTATGCCTTTTTGATTATGCCAAAAAGGGGGAGAAATTATTAAATAGCTCTGATGAAAATTATGTCTAAAACCTTAAGCATTCTGCAACAATTATAGAAATAGTTCTGATATAAATAGCTCTGATTAAATAATAGCTCTGATTAAATAACTCTAACTTTAAAGTTAAGCATTTGCAGAAAGTTTTCAGAAACCTAATTACTTGGAAAGCTCTGGTAAGAACTTCTGAACTCCCTAGTACTAACTCAGGGGGAGCTTTTGTCTATCTGATCTAATATTTTTCATGTTTCATCTGATAATTTTTATTTGTTTTGTCATCATCAAAAAGGGGGAGATTGTAAGAACAAAAATAGTTCTACAATAGATTCCATGATTTTGATGATAACAAAGGATGAAACCAAAAGTGGTACCCTAACGAAAAGTTTCTAAGTGTGCAGGGTTCTAAAGAAAGAAGAAATAAATCTGATGATGTCATCAGATGCAAAACAAGATCAGATGCAAAATCTCAAGTATCAGAAGCATCTAAAGAGGAATCTCGTTTCAAGAAGCTCTGACTCTGGACAAAACTACAAAGTATCAGAAGCATCTGAACATGAAGTAAAGTCTAGAAGCTCTGACTCTGAACAAATGTCTTCTGTAAACTCTGGAAGTTATCAGCGACATCAGAAGCAAGAATTCTCCAGATACACAAAGACTCTAATCAGAATTGTTAATCATGATGAAGTAACGTTTAAGCCAAGTTAAAGTTCTGCAAATGGATTTCCTCAATTAGAAAGAGACGTTAATCTCCTCTTCCAAGAGAAAAGATACTAATTGTGGTAAGTAGTCACTTCCAAGTGAAAAAGTCTACTGCAGAAGCTATTAATGGAATGGCGTAATTACATCTCAATATCCAACAGATTCAACGCTACTTCAACTCTACTTCAACTCCTATAAATAGAGAAGAAATCTCATTCAGTATACACCAAGAAATCACTAGCCAAAACTATACTGAAATTATATCACGCTCAAGAAAAACATCTTTGTTCTTCAAAGATTTTCACTAAGCTGTTGCTTATCAAGTGAAAAATTTGTTCTTAAGTTTGTAATATTTGCTTTCTTAGAAGCACTCTAGATTACACATCTTGTATCTATTTTTATTTGATTTCCTCAAGTGACTTGTTGTAGTCTGTAGACTTGAGAGGACTAAGAGATTTTCTTTTCTCTTAGGGGTTGTTTGTAATCTTTCAAGATTAGTGGATTAAGTCCTTGTTGAAGGCGAAATCACCTTGGCCGGGTGGACTGGAGTAGCTTTGTGTTATAAGCGAACCAGTATAAAATCATTGTGTGATTTCATTTTGCAAAAGCGCTTATTTTTCAAACAATTCAAACCCCCCCTTTCTTGTTTTTCTCACCTTCATGTATTTGGCATTGAAATACCCTGCAGGTTGACCTATTCTGATTTGAAATGTAGAGTTTTGTAGGATACAAGGCCAGTCCCTCCTGCTTTCAATTCCAAACAAACTCATTGCGTCAGTAGTTCCCAGCTCAAGGCAATGGTGTTGAGTCTTATTTACAGCAGTTGGCCAATCCTCATCCCATTATGAACAAGTAGCCAATGCTCCTGCAGGTATGATTGACATCCTAACTCTCCATCTCATTGTTGCATTTCTGTGTTGGCTTTTGACTTGCTCCACCTGACAGGAATTCTAACATGGCTACTACCTTGGCTTGATGATGAGCAATAACACTGCAGGAAGGTGCTTGCAAAGAACATAGGGTTTTTGGTGGTATTTTAATGTACCCATTGTTCAACTGGATCATGGTAACAAGGAACTCATGCACAATCTTTTATTCCTATGCATTTTCTGCCAATTATCTGTTGTAAACTAATACATTGCAAGATTACTTAGCTTCCTTGGATGGTTGGACTTTTTGCTCAAAGCTCATGTTGGCTTGATGGTTTTGATTTGAAGTGCATCATTGTCTTATCTTTGTTTGAGATCCATGACCTAATGCCAACTGGTTTTGCAGGATGCTGCTGCTGTAATTTTTCAATAACATTAAGTGACGCATCAAGCTTTCCCAAACGAAGGTAACACTTAGATATAAATGACCCTCTCCATATTTTTACACTTGAGTAACCATTATGCATGGAATTGTTCACACTGCTTGCCAAGACAAAATTCTTTTCTGCAAGATTCAGATTCTGGTCACAAAGCTGAATTGCTGCATCATACTTTTGCAGCAGATAGAGAGCATCGACCTTCACTTGGAGCAATCTTTCTGAGTATAAGCTCTTTGCCAATGCCTTTGTAAGTAGTTCTAAAGCAGAACCTCCTGCATCAGAAGTCCTTTCCTTCAAAAGTTAATCATCATTCATACACTTCGCCACTTCCTGAGCTTTCTGTAAACCTTCAGCTGCTAAAATCCATCCATGCCTATTTCCTGTGTCCATGGTTATTAGCACTTGTGTGGATTGAATGAGTAGGCTAACTTATGAATTGTCATGCTGCCCTATATTCTGAATTGTTGTGGCCATAGCTATGTTAATGGCGAACTAATGCATTTGTCCCATGGTTATAAATTAAACTGTGAAGTGATTGCATGTGTTTTTGCAGGTTTGTCCATTGCCTTAATCCTGACCCTGCAGTTTAGCACTTGGTCTGGTTCTGCAGGATTTTTGGCTTGGGCATTATGGTGGTGTTTATTGGTACAGGTCAAGCAGAACCATTGCAGACTCCTGGTTTTGGCTTTGGTCATAGGTCAATTGCAGTAGGCTTGACTGAGCTGGATTTTGTTAGTGAAATGGGGACTGCTGAACCTGGATGCTTGGTTGATTTTGCGATGGATTTCAGTTTGGTGTTAATGTGTGGGTGAAGTATTTGGCTTGATTTTGTGTTTCACTTGTGCATGTTAATGGTTCATGGTGTAGAATTCATGGAAAGCCCTTGCTGAAAGTGGTTTTAGATTGGCTGATATGAGTTTGGAAATCATTTGTGGTTGAAATTGAATTCTAATGAAATGATGGTTTATATGTTGAATGATGGTTTATATGGGTCTGTTAAAACATGATGCAGGTGGAACTCCATTGAGCTATTGCAAGTAAATCTCATCTGATTTTCTGTCAATTTCGTTTCAGGTTGAAATGCATTTTGCAGATGAATGTCGTTTCAGGCTGGCTGGGAATGTTTACACGTTATATGCAGCATCAACGTGAGTATCGTATCTGGCTGTTGTTGATGTGCTTCCAACACTTACCTTGCTGCAATGGCATGTTTAATGTATGACCTTATTATGGACACGCATGAGCTGTTACTGTTACATGTCATGTTGCAGATTGTGCCATTTCTGCAAGCCTAATCCAGTTGTTATGCGTTGTAGTTTGTGGATTAAGCCTGCTTTAAGTTGCAGTTTTTGTTGATTGGCTTCTGTTGTTGCAGGTCGGAAGCGGCTTATGGACCTGCGTTTCGTTGCAGCAGGAAGTGTTGGCTGCTAAGCCTCATTGCCGTTTCACACTGTGTTGGCTTGTGTTTTGGGATTGTAACTGAGTTTAGCAGCACAGGTAGCAGTAAGATGCATTGGGCGTGACAGTGGGCTAAATGACACATTCCATCTCCCATAGCTTAAAATTAAGGAAGACCTTTGGCCGGCAGTTGAAGTGACAGTCGGTTGCTGATTGAGTTGAGGACCTTTTCCGTCTCGTGGTGAACTTTGGATAATTGTTGGACTGTCTTGGTTTGGCACAATGAACATCCAGTGTGCTATAGCAGACCTTGCAAAATGTAGGTTGCAGCAAGTGTATGTACACACCATGGTGAGCCTTTGAATGCTAATTGATGTGCCCAGCTTTATTTGTCATTTACATGTTGTGGTGTTGGATTATTTCTGCAGGGAGGTGTCACGCTTGCAGCAGCAGGATTGGTATACAATGCGTTTGTGACTGCAGGCTTATGGTCTGCTGTACAAGCTGCAGGGTGTTGGTTTATGGGCATAAACATGATGTGTGGATTTTGCATTGGCAACAGCAGCAAGCAAGGCAGGACAATGTTCATGCGCTTGCAGCCACGGTGAGATTTTCCATCTTGCTGAGTTTTGGATTCAGTCAGGCTTCAATGTGCGCTTCAAGGTATCTCAGGTCATGTTTATGTGATTGCAGGACATGTTTGGCCAGATGGAGTTAGGGTTGGAAGTGCAGCAACACATATGACATGGTGGACATGAAATTGAACATGAGTCAAATTACTTAAAAATGAAGAAACCAAACAAAAGTACATCAAATCAAAACCTTTGGATGAAGCATCAAGGCCAAATGGGCTAGATTAAGTTTTTGATGGTCAAGAAATGGGGAGGTTGACTTTGGTCAAAGTTGACCAAAAAGTCAACTGTTGACCAAAGTCAACAATAGGCCAAAACTTCATTTTTTTGTATTTTCTTTGTAAATGGATAATGAATCAATTATTATGGGGAAATTTTTGGGTTTAGGGAATTTGGGTTGACTTTGGTCAAAGTTGACCAAAAAGTCAACTGTTGACCAAAGTCAACAATTGGTCAAAGTGTCAATTTTTTGTGTATTTTTTTGTATGGAATCAAATGTAATGAAATAAAATTGAAATGGATTAACAAAATGGTTTGAAGTTGGTTTCACAATTGGCTTAATCATAACTTGAATGTTTGACTCTTGAAAAGAAAATAACTTGACTGATAATGTGTATGAACAAAACCATGAAATAAGACCATAAGGTTAGGGTTTTGACATAGTATCCATGAACCAATAACATGACTGGCAAGTGGCTAGAAACACAAGAAAGTTGATTGTTCAGATGACCCAGACCATAGATGTATCCACAATCACAACACCAAAACTTTGGATAAAAACCAAACCTCATATAAAACCAAAGCAAGGTTAGGCCAAGCATGCCAAACAAACAAGAAAAATTCAGGACCAAAATCGGGGTACGACAGTTGCCCCTATTTAAGCGTCTTCAACTAGAGAATGTGAACCAAGACGTTCTTCACATGATCATTGTGGGAGATGGTTAAATACTAAGAAGACCCGGATTTTGATCCTGAATCCCTATGAAATAATTAACAATGTCTGTCAGAATCGGCAAAGAAGCAATCTCGAAAGAAGAGTCCGTCTGGTACGGTGAAAAATCGGCCTGAGTACCGAAACAGAAAATCGACCTGGATACCAAAATAAATGGTAACACAGGAATACCCATGGCCTGAACGCCGCACTAAGCATCGGAATATG
Source organism: Lathyrus oleraceus (assembly GCF_024323335.1). NCBI lineage: Eukaryota > Viridiplantae > Streptophyta > Magnoliopsida > Fabales > Fabaceae > Lathyrus > Lathyrus oleraceus. Next base: position 132,096,180 of record NC_066585.1, read on the forward strand.
AGAGTATCAATGTTGGTCTGATCACCGGAAATCTGGTCTGAACACCCCTTTGATCTGGATATCGGAAAAACTGGCCTGAATGCCACTTCGGTCTGGATACCGGAAACTTCTTCGATCTGAAAATCAGGAAAGACTGGCCTGAATGCCACTTCGGTCTGAATACCGGGAACTCTGGCCTGAATGCCACTTCGGTCTGGATACCGGGAAAAAAAAAAAAAAACTGGCCTGAATGCCACTTCGGTCTGGATACCGGGAACTGGCCTGAATGCCACTTCGGTCTGGATACCGCCTCGGTCTGAACACCGGAAAATTGGCCTGAATGCCATAAGTACATCGACCTGATCGTCGGAAACTTCTTCGATCTGAAAATCGGAGATTGGCCTGAATGCCACTTCGGTCTGGATACCGGAAAATTGGCCTGAATACCACTTCGGTCTGGATACCGGGAAAAAAAACTGGCCTGAATGCCACTTCGGTCTGGATACCGGGAACTTCTTCGATCTGAAAATCGGGAAAGACTGGCTTGAATGCCACTTCGGTCTGGATACCGGGAAAACTGGCCTGAATGCCACTTCGGTCTGGATACCGGGAACTCTGGCCTGAATGCCACTTCGGTCTGGATACCGAGAACTCTGGCCTGAATGCCACTTCGGTCTGGATACCGGAAATTCTGGCCTGAATGCCACTTCGGTCTGGATACCGGAAATTCTGGCCTGAATGCCGCTTCGGTCTGGATACCGGAAATTCTGGCCTGAATGCCACTTCGGTCTGGATACCAGAAAAACTGGCCTGAATGCCACTTCGGTCTGGATACCGGGAACTTCTTCGATCTGAAAATCGGGAAAGACTGGCTTGAATGCCACTTCGGTCTGGATACCGGGAAAACTGGCCTGAATGCCACTTCGGTCTGGATACCGGGAACTCTGGCCTGAATGCCACTTCGGTCTGGATACCGGGAACTCTGGCCTGAATGCCACTTCGGTCTGGATACCGGAAATTCTGGCCTGAATGCCACTTCGGTCTGGATACCGGAAATTCTGGCCTGAATGCCGCTTCGGTCTGGATACCGAAAATTCTTCACGCCTATCAGCATCGGCGAAGATAACAAAACAGTGATACGTGAGCCGGCACGCATGCCAAAGACCTATACTGGGGATAACAATCGAAAGATTGACCAAAGAGTGCATGAGATATATTATCTATAGCCGTCAAAACGTAGATAACACACTCGCATGGAAGATTATCCATAACCGGGTTGTAGGTTGTTAAATGAATAATCGACCGAAAAGAAAGGTATCAGGGTACCAGGACTAGGCATGCAAAAGATGACCAATCAAAAGAGGATAAAGTTGCTAACTTGGAGCAAATACCCAAAAGAAAGGGGAAGACCCACTGGGGACAATACTGCTTGATCAAGGCAAGTATCCAGAGGGGAAAATAGTATCAATACCGCAAGCTGGATACTGATAACTGCAAAGAGGGGATTACATCTACCGGTTTGTAGGCAGAAAACCACAGAAAGGTAACCAGTCATCGGTAGGATGAGCACAAATGGTTAACTCTGCCAATGGGATGAAAGTGGGATTTTACAGCTACCAGTTAATAGGTAGAAAACCACAAAGATAGAACTTACAACTACCGGTTTGTAGGTAGAAGCCACAAATTCTACTGAGGATGAGATGAATGAGTGCCGGTTAGTGAGCGACTATTCATTTATGCCCCAGGGAAGCACGGGAGACAGCCAACAGGAAGCAAGTTTAGGATCGATCCAAAAAGGCAGACTGAATCAGGACTCATCCTAATGAGGAAAGAACTCAATAGGGAAAACCCATCCCGTGTAGGGAGGGAACGGAAACAACCGTCATCCACGAGGATGTATCTCAGTGGGGAAATGGCAAGAAAGGATATACACTTTCTGCTTAAGGGGTTAGCTCTACATGGAGAGATCAGACACACCCAACTCTGCTAGGGAAATCTACTGGAGAGATCTGTATCACCGAATAGCAGGAGGCAACCATCAACAGATACACGACAACAGCTGCAACATGAGTATCCAAATGCTATGATTATGCATGTATGCATGATACCTAAAAATGTATGATGAATGCTGACAAACAGGCGTGCTCAACACACAGGTCCGGAAATCAACCATCCGGTACCACTCTTCCGGAGGGAAAACCAAAGTCACCAGAGAGCCAAGAAAATCCACTGGAGACTGGGATATCAGGGAGCAACACCATCCTGCTGGGGAGGAAGGCCACCAGAGGTTTCCGGAGGGATCGTCAGTCATAACCGGAGAAAAGAGTTCAACATACTGGCGGACGCGCCACAACAACTCGTGCTGGAAATCAGAGATACTCAGAAGCAACCAGATCTCTGATGAAGATAGATAGGCATTAATAAAGCTCCTCATGCTAACAACTCCGCTGGGGATCTATCTGAGGACATGATGGAGTACTGGATGTCAATCCACCAAATACTGAATCTTCCAAGAAGAGCACCCATGCTGGGGGAGGGAGGAAGACTGCTCTGCTGGGAACATGAAGATAAACAACTTCCACCAACACTGCACTGAGCAACCTTGCTGAGGAGAAACCAAAAGAGGTTCGACAGGAGAAAGATACAGTTATGCTCGAGATACGAACAAATGTCTTACCTGTTGGTAATCATACCACCCTCAGGAGAGCACTGCAGATCTCCTAAGTATCCTTCCATCATCGTGAATGTTCACTTTGTTTAAGAACAATTTTTTTTGTGAAAAATTTGTTTATTTTGAAAACGATGATACTTTATCACTTAAAACATGCAAAACATCTGTTGAGTTAAAACAAATAAGAGTGCAAATAATTGGATAAAAGCTCAAATTGATGTGATGGAATGGTAGTCTGCAAAGGGCGAGACTCCTTAGATCTGTACAAGTTTGAAATCGGTGATATATATTGGAGAGGGCTACATTGAACATAATGACCTTTCCTCTACCATTCCGAATTTTCGATGTATTCGGAGCTTCAGCCGACGACGAATCGAGAATCCCTGACGGATGACAGATATAGAGCACAGTCTTGTCAAGATGCAGTTACTTGCCAAATCCCTAATTTTTGCCTAGATTGCCCCAGTGTGAGGTGTTCAATCTAGCGGGATGCAAATTCTTTTTCAATGTCTCTAACTTTTGCCTGGATCGCCCTTTCGGGTTTTCAATCCACCGAGACGCTCCTTTTTGCCTAAGTCGCCCTTTGGGGTGTTCGACTTAGCGAGCTGTTTTGCTTTTTTCTTTTAGGCGAAGTATTTCTTGACTGCATCGGAGTTCCCAAGACGAGTGAACTTCTCCATCCATTGTTGTAAGTGTCAGAGCACCGCCTGAAAAGGCTTTCTTGACCACATATGGACATTCATAGCTTGGGGGTTCACTTGCCCCTGGAATCGGGCACGAAAGACAAGACTTTCTTGAGCACAGGGTCACCTTCTCGGAACACACGAGGCTTGACCTTCTTGTCGAATGCTTTCTTCACTCTCTGCTGATATGACTGACCATGACACATGGCAGTTGATCTCTTCTTTTCGATCGAATTCAGCATCAGTCAACTTGGGACTTTGAGGGTGCTATTTTTTCTTTTGTTTTTTTCTTTCTTTTTCTTTCTTTTTTTTTTGATGCCCCAGTTGGTTGTTCTGCTGATTCTCGAGATGCAGCTGAGTGATCTTCTTTTCTTGCTCAAGAAGTCGGGAAATACCGTCAGGAATCCCTTCAACATCATCTTCGTCCGCTTCGAATACAGGGAATTCAAAATTGGGAGATGACGTCCGATCATTATGTTTAATGGGTTTAAGAAACAACCTGCATAATGATTTAGAGATGAAAAGCTTTTTGAAAAACAAACAAGACAATCGTTATGCAGATGAAAAGATTGCTTTTATTTTTGTTTTTTAGGGTTTTTTTGTGATCACCAATTTCATGCAAAAAGCGAAAAGGGAAAACAAATGGAAAAACAAATGTTTAACATGGATTTATTTGAATGAAAATATCATTGCACAAAATGTTGCCAACAATGTCATCACTTCTCCTTTTGGCATGGGAGAAGGGTTTTTAAACAAAGTGATTATTACTCTGACTTATGAACGCTGTAGGAAAGCCGACAGTGACCCAATTGTGATAGATCCCACCGGGGATGACAACTGTCAGTATCCTTTGCATCAGCAGCTTCTGCTTTTGAACAACCCTCTTTGCTGAAGATCTCAGAAGACAAGTCGACGCCAGCCCGTGACTTGCTATCTTCAAGCTCGATTAACATTGGGACCCAAATCCTCAAAGCTCAGAATACCTGATCTGACAAGGTCCTGCACCTTACTCTTCAACTGAAAGCAGCTTTCCACATCGTGCCCAGGAGCACCCGAATGATACACACAATGCTGCTCAGGCCCATACCACCACCGAGGGTTGACGGGTACGGCCGGCGGGTCTCTGGGAGTAATCAAGTTCCGCTCTATCAAAGAGGGATACAACTCTGAGTACGACGTAGGGATCGGGTCAAAAATGATCCTCTTCCTCTCATTACTCATACTAGCTTGATTATCATTGGGAGGCTGGTAAGCCTGCCATTGCGGACGATGTTGCTGATGTTGATACTGCTGAGTTGGCCTTCTCTGCTGTTGTTAAGGTTGAGTTGCTGGAATAGTCACAGCAGCAGCCTGACGATGTGGTCCTCTGTTTGCACTCCTTCGACGGTGCACAGCATTTGTTTCACTTTCTCCCCTTTTGGGTGCCCCAGAGGATGGCTTCTTAGAATCAGAAGAACTTGAAGAGCCAGGATGGCGAACCGGAGCGCGGGTTGCTCTGACATTAACAATCTCTGCAGCAAGAGGTTGTTCACTGATTATAATACCCCTCAAATCTTCACCCACGACATAGTTGTTGACGGGAATAGTGACAGCAGTAATTTGATCATTGACAAGGACCCCCTCTGGTGAAGCACGACTGGGCGGCAGAATCACAGCTTCCTGTCTCTGGGCTAAGGCACGCAGCTCCTCTTGCCCATGAACAACTCCTTGCATCATGGTCATGAACTGGGCCATGTTTGCCCTCATCTCAGCCAACTCAGCTTGGACTTGATCCATACTCCTCTGATGATTCAATCTGGTTGCGGTGCGGACGATGATCAACAATCCAGTCTCAGTCAAATCCCAGAGTGAGAAGTCTCTCCCAAGCATGTCTGCAATGCAAGGATGATATGTGCATGATATGCATATGATGCGGATGCTATTTTATCATGAATGATCCTGAAAAGGATATGCACATGCGAGTTAACTTTTTTCATGCATTATTATTTTTTTGGAAAATAAACATGCTATGATGCAAATGATGGAGCCAAGACTGGCAGGCTGTGCATCTCGGCACACAGGATCCGAAGCTTCGGCTTGAACTCTGATCACAACCATTTGAAACCCAAAGTCAATCTGATCAACTGGCATCTGAACCCATGTCTGGAGAACTGAGTCACCATCTGAGTGAGCACCCACAGATTCAGCCCAGGGATCCGAAATAAACGGAACCCGCTGATAAACCACGGACATAACTCTGGCGTCCCAGAAATAAACGTCCATAAATTTGGCTGAACCAAAGTCACCATCACAGCACCACTGGCAGAAACCGTATCTGTAGAGATCAAACCCTCCCCTCACTGGTAGGTTCTAAGAACAGAAGTTTGTCAGCTTCAGCCCTTCAGTCGAGAATAATACGTTTACCACTGAAGGTTTAGCATTATTACGGGATAAAAGACCTCTGCTGACTCCCCTCAACAGGATATCCTAAAGCAAGTTCCCAGTCTCGGGGTCCTCGGATTGAGCAGCGAGAATGCGCCCACCAGAGCTAACATAATCACGTCTCGGAGGAGAGGCCTCGACTGAGTTCTCGGAAAATGGTCACCAGAGTCGACAATTTCTAGAGGAACATCATGTCGTTACGGAACATCCGTAGGACATAATATATCCAAGAGAAACCTCGTCTGGGTGTGGTTCTTCACGAACGACTTAACGTAGCAACATGCCACGCAAGCCTCATGAACATCCACTCTAAAATCTGTGTGTACACTCAAGCCTGGGTAATGGGCTTACCTCTCATAGAACACCCCACCCCAACAAACAGATAAACGGCAGCAGATACATCAAACATATGTACATGAATGCAATAATGTAAAGCAGGTAAATGCTGAAAATAAATAACTGTACAAAAGAATAAACACCCAATAAACAAGAAACCTACAAAAGCTAGGAGGGACTCGCTTAGGGAAACCACGGTCCCCAGCAGAGTCGCCAGCTGTCGCAACCCGAAAAAAATACGGATGTGCGAAAAAACAACCGGCAAGAAAGAAATGACAGAAGAGTCGCCACCGTGCGTTATTTATCCCAAAGGAGGGAAAGGAAACGCTCGAAGTAAACCTGAAGAAAAGGAAAGGAAAAGACAAGGTCTCGCAACCAAATCTTGGGTTCGGGAGTCGATTATGCGAAGGGAAGGTATTAGCACCCCTACGCATCCGTAGTACTCTACGGGATCCACTCTTGTTGTTCTTGTCTAAAGGGTGTGTGTTTATCTAATGTATTATTTACTAAAAGGGTCAAGAGAAAAAATGACTCGCACAGATATCGCATCCATTGCATACGTATCTCATTTGAATATGAGAATCAGAGTCTTCGTAGCTCGGGTACCTATGGGTTAAGGGTAAGTGTGCTCGCTAAGACATCGTGTCTTATGCCTACGTATCTCATCGGGAATGAGAATCAGAGCAAAACGTAGTTCAGCTAACTACGGGAATAAGGGTCTCGATTGCAACTAGGGCAAGAGAAAGGAAAAGTCTCGATCGCAACGAGGGCGAGAGAAAGGATCGCAACGAGGGCGAAAGCAAACAAGGATTAGTTGTTAGTCGTTAGTCAAACTCGGCAAGACATTGCGTCTTGTGCCTACGTATCTCATCTGAACATGAGAATCAGAGTTGCCGTAGTTCGGCTAACACGCACACAAACAAACAAACACACAAGCAGGCAAACATGGAGCCCGACTGCCAATCACTGGACTTACATCAACATCCGAACCAAAACACACACAAAAGGGCAAACGTGGAGCCCGACTGCCAATCACTGGACTTACATCAGCATCCGAACCAAAACACACACAAAAGAAAAAAAGAAAGGTGCCCGGAGAGATCTCGCACGATCTCCTGCCTACGTACCTCATCTGGTATGAGAATCAGGGCGACGTAGTTCCCCTACATAGGGGTTGCCATCTGAATATGGACTTAGAAAGGAGGACACCAGTTGTGTCAAAGGAGAGTGGGTGATGTATTCACGTCCTAGCAGTAGGTGTCGCAGCTCGCTGAATCGAGTCTTAGGCAGTTACCTCTTTGCAATAGAACGGACTACATGCCACAAGATCGGAGACGCTAGGAAAGGTCTAGAAGTGGGGGAAGCTCTGCCCTAAAGTTGTCATGCAATATGTACTTAAGTGTTTAGGATTTACAAATGGGAATATCTACCTAATGTTAGCATGCAAAGAATAAGGGAAATCTACCTATGTTATCATACAAGGGGTTATGGGAAACCTAACTATGATATCATACAAAGGGTTCTATCTAATGGGTGCTACCTAATCGGAACAAGAATCGACGAATGGAGCAAGGAGAAGTGTTAGGGATAAGGGTAGATGGCGATGCATGAAGCAATCGACTTACAAGGTTGATGGCGATGCATAAAGCAATCGACTTACAAAAGGGGGGATGAATGCGTGCTGGTTCTGTTAGGTTTTGAGAAAAGTGATTACTCGACGTTGGATCGAGGTTTTGGTCTTGTTTTAAAATGGTGATCGGGTGTTCATTTTATTTCTTGTATTAACAGATGAATAAAGAATGAAAGAATATTATACATTTCATGGGAGAGGGATACATTTGTTATGAATGGGGGTTGTCTTGGCAATCAAATAATATAAATATATGCCTCATACATCATACAAGTAGGCAACAATCAAACAATAAGATATTTAAACAAGTATATGATCAAATCAAATAATCAAAGAAATGAAATGAATGAGCATTAAACAACGTATGGGTGTAAGTGTAAGGGAACCGGCTCATTGTAAGAAAGCCCAAGAGTAAGCTATGTGAGGTTGATGGCGATGCTTAAAAAGCAATCGACTTACAAGGGTGTGAAAAATGGGCTCGATATTAAATCGAGAAAAATATGATTTTTATAGTTTAAAAATGGTTTTGAACTAAATTAAAATACAACAACTATGCATTATTAACAAATGAAATTATGAGTATAATAAACATAAAAAAAAGAAAATGTTAATAAAATACTAAAATAATAAAAAAAATGCTAAAAGAAGATAAAATAAAATAAATAAGCAAAAAGTAACACACATGAGTATCGAACCCTCTCCACTCAAGAATATACACACTGCCCTTCTCCACCAGACCATTCAACATCAGCTGCTACTGAGATACTACGCTAAGTATATGAACCGGGCTAAAGATTTAAAATAAAAAAACAAAACAAACATTTTTATGGTTTTATATTATCTCTGTTAAAAACAAATTAGACTAAATAAAAAATAAATAATAATAATAAAAGAAAATAAGAACATATACATTTTTCTGATTTTTGTGTTAAAAATGAAATAAATTAAATAAATAAAAAAAGAAAAGAAAAAACAAGAAAATGGAAACGGAGAACACAGAAGCAGCTTCATCGTCCTCGTCCTCCCCATCTGCTTCACACAAAGAACCTCAATGAAATCTCTCTCCGCTCTCGAAAACGCTCATCAACTCTCACAATCCCCCTCACACCAAACCTCACATCTCAATCTCACAATCGCTCGTACCTTAGCACCTCACTCGCATCTTTCCGTCTCTCACACGAATCCCTCTCTCGCTCTCAACGAACCCCTCTCAATCACTCTCAGCTCTCACAATATTTTCAACAGCAAGCACATGAGAAAGATAAAAAGAAAGAAAAAGAAGTACTTACAAAGCGTCACGGCGGTGGTGGTGAAGGACGCGAAGAAGCTGGCCTCCAGGTAATTGATTTTGGGATTTTAGGGTTTTTCCGCCTCTAGCTCTCTGTTGTTCTCTCTTCTTGGATTAGGGTTTTCTTTTGGTCTCTTTTCCGCCTCTAGGTCCTTTGTTTACTGATTCATTCTCCCTATTTATATTCTGTGAATTAGGGTTACAAATTGGTGCCCTTGTGTTCAAAAGTAACTCTGCAAAGCACTTTGGATGCTCAGAAATTGAATTGCCCTATCCATGTTAGATTCAAGAAAAGGTATCCTTCACAAACTTTCTTCTCTGTTTTGACCTCATACCAATTTGGGATGTTTTTTGACTTTGCCCTCTGACTGTTGGTTAATGGTTTTGCACTTTAGGTTTTGCAAATTGACTGATTAATGTGTCCCTTTTTACCGCAGTAAAAAAAAATGGTGAGCTTGGTTTGCTGCAATCTTATTCATGTTTGGTAGGTTGTGGACATGGTTGAAGGTTTGAGTTTGCTCTGAATTGGTATGTATTTGGCATTGAAATACCCTGCAGGTTGACCTATTCTGATTTGAAATGCAGAGTTTTTGTAGGATACAAGGCCAGTCCCTCCTGCTTTCAATTCCAAACAAACTCATTGCGTCAGTAGTTCCTAGCTCAAGGCAATGGTGTTGAGTCTTATTTACAGCAGTTGGCCAATCCTCATCCCATTATGAACAAGTAGCCAATGCTCCTGCAGGTATGATTGACATCCTAACTCTCCATCTCATTGTTGCATTTCTGTGTTGGCTTTTGACTTGCTCCACCTGACAGGTATTCTAACATGGCTACTACCTTGGCTTGATGATGAGCAATAGCATTGCAGGAAGGTGCTTGCAAAGAACATAGGGTTTTTGGTGGTATTTTAATGTACCCATTGTTCAACTGGATCATGGTAACAAGGAACTCATGCACAATCTTTTATTCCTATGCATTTTCTGCCAATTATCTGCTGTAAACTAATACATTGCAAGATTACTTAGCTTCCTTGGATGGTTGGACTTTTTGCTCAAAGCTCATGTTGGCTTGATGGTTTTGATTTGAAGTGCATCATTGTCTTATCTTTGTTTGAGATCCATGACCTAATGCCAACTGGTTTTGCAGGATGCTGCTGCTGTAATTTTTCAATAACATTAAGTGACGCATCAAGCTTTCCCAAACGAAGGTAACACTTAGATATAAATGACCCTCTCCACATTTTTACACTTGAGTAACCATTATGCATGGAATTGTTCACACTGCTTGCCAAGACAAAATTCTTTTCTGCAAGATTCAGATTCTGGTCACAAAGCTGAATTGCTGCATCATACTTTTGCAGCAGATAGAGAGCATCGGCCTTCACTTGGAGCAATCTTTCTGAGTATAAGCTCTTTTCCAATGCCTTTGTAAGTAGTTCTAAAGCAGAACCTCCTGCATCAGAAGTCCTTTCCTTCAAAAGTTAATCATCATTCATACACTTCGCCACTTCCTGAGCTTTCTGTAAACCTTCAGCTGCTAAAATCCATCCATGCCTATTTCCTGTGTCCATGGTTATTAGCACTTGTGTGGATTGAATGAGTAGGCTAACTTATGAATTGTCATGTTGCCCTATATTCTGAATTGTTGTGGCCATAGCTATGTTAATGGCGAACTAATGCATTTGTCCCATGGTTATAAATTAAACTGTGAAGTGATTGCATGTGTTTTTGCAGGTTTGTCCATTGCCTTAATCCTGACCCTGCAGTTTAGCACTTGGTCTGGTTCTGCAGGATTTTTGGCTTGGGCATTATGGTGGTGTTTATTGGTACAGGTCAAGCAGGACCATTGCAGACTCCTGGTTTTGGCTTTGGTCATAGGTCAATTGCAGTAGGCTTGACTGAGCTGGATTTTGTTAGTGAAATGGGGACTGCTGAACCTGGATGCTTGGTTGATTTTGCGATGGATTTCAGTTTGGTGTTAATGTGCGGGTGAAGTATTTGGCTTGATTTTGTGTTTCACCTGTGCATGTTAATGGTTCATGGTGTAGAATTCATGGAAAGCCCTTGCTGAAAGTGGTTTTAGATTGGCTGATATGAGTTTGGAAATCATTTGTGGTTGAAATTGAATTCTAATGAAATGATGGTTTATATGTTGAATGATGGTTTATATGGGCCTGTTAAAACATGATGCAGGTGGAACTCCATTGAGCTATTGCAAGTAAATCTCATCTGATTTTCTGTCAATTTCGTTTCAGGTTGAAATGCATTTTGCAGATGAATGCCGTTTCAGGCTGGCTGGGAATGTTTACACGTTATATGCAGCATCAACGTGAGTATCGTATCTGGCTGTTGTTGATGTGCTGCCAACACTTACCTTGCTGCAATGGCATGTTTAATGTATGACCTTATTATGGACACGCATGAGCTGTTACTGTTACATGTCATGTTGCAGATTGTGCCATTTCTGCAAGCCTAATCCAGTTGTTATGCGTTGTAGTTTGTGGATTAAGCCTGCTTTAAGTTGCAGTTTTTGTTGATTGGCTTCTGTTGTTGCAGGTCGGAAGCGGCTTATGGACCTGCGTTTCGTTGCAGCAGGAAGTGTTGGCTGCTAAGCCTCATTGCCGTTTCACACTGTGTTGGCTTGTGTTTTGGGATTGTAACTGAGTTTAGCAGCACAGGTAGCAGTAAGATGCATTGGGCGTGACAGTGGGCTAAATGACACATTCCATCTCCCATAGCTTAAAATTAAGGAAGACCTTTGGCCGGCAGTTGAAGTGACAGTCGGTTGCTGATTGAGTTGAGGACCTTTTCCGTCTCGTGGTGAACTTTGGATAATTGTTGGACTGTCTTGGTTTGGCACAATGAACATCCAGTGTGCTATAGCAGACCTTGCAAAATGCAGGTTGCAGCAAGTGTATGTACACACCATGGTGAGCCTTTGAATGCTAATTGATGTGCCCAGCTTTATTTGTCATTTACATGTTGTGGTGTTGGATTATTTCTGCAGGGAGGTGTCACGCTTGCAGCAGCAGGATTGGTATACAATGCGTTTGTGACTGCAGGCTTATGGTCTGCTGTACAAGCTGCAGGGTGTTGGTTTATGGGCATAAACATGATGTGTGGATTTTGCATTGGCAACAGCAGCAAGCAAGGCAGGACAATGTTCATGCGCTTGCAGCCACGGTGAGATTTTCCATCTTGCTGAGTTTTGGATTCAGTCAGGCTTCAATGTGCGCTTCAAGGTATCTCAGGTCATGTTTATGTGATTGCAGGACATGTTTGGCCAGATGGAGTTAGGGTTGGAAGTGCAGCAACACATATGACATGGTGGACATGAAATTGAACATGAGTCAAATTACTTAAAAATGAAGAAACCAAACAAAAGTACATCAAATCAAAACCTTTGGATGAAGCATCAAGGCCAAATGGGCTAGATTAAGTTTTTGATGGTCAAGAAATGGGGAGGTTGACTTTGGTCAAAGTTGACCAAAAAGTCAACTGTTGACCAAAGTCAACAATAGGCCAAAACTTCATTTTTTTGTATTTTCTTTGTAAATGGATAATGAATCAATTATTATGGGGAAATTTTTGGGTTTAGGGAATTTGGGTTGACTTTGGTCAAAGTTGACCAAAAAGTCAACTGTTGACCAAAGTCAACAATTGGTCAAAGTGTCAATTTTTTGTGTATTTTTTTGTATGGAATCAAATGTAATGAAATAAAATTGAAATGGATTAACAAAATGGTTTGAAGTTGGTTTCACAATTGGCTTAATCATAACTTGAATGTTTGACTCTTGAAAAGAAAATAACTTGACTGATAATGTGTATGAACAAAACCATGAAATAAGACCATAAGGTTAGGGTTTTGACATAGTATCCATGAACCAATAACATGACTGGCAAGTGGCTAGAAACACAAGAAACTTGAATTTTCAGATGACCCAGACCATAGATGTATCCACAATCACAACACCAAAACTTTGGATAAAAACCAAACCTCATATAAAACCAAAGCAAGGTTAGGCCAAGCATGCCAAACAAACAAGAAAAATTCAGGACCAAAATCGGGGTACGACAATATGGCATTCAATGCTTTAGAATTTCCAAGGGCTAGATCATCCTCCTCCTTTGACCATTGTTCCTCAGGCTTCTTTTTAGTTGTGGCTTCTCCTTCCTTAGTAATTACTGGATGTGCCCAGCCTGTTAACACAGCCTTCCAAGCCTTATTATCCAGAGATTTAAAGAAAGCTACCATTCGAGGTTTCCAATAGTCATAGTTAGATCCATCCAAAATTGGTGGCCTGTGAACAGATCCTCCATCTCTATCCATTGTACCAGAAAGTATTGTCCCTAGATCTCACCCAAAACCAGAGCAGGATGCCTGCTCTGATACCAATTGAAATTCTGGTATCAGATATAAGATATCAAAGGTAATGTCACGACACTAATATCTGAATAATACGAACAGGATAAAAATAAAGAATAGTAACACAAGAGACACAAGCAATTGTTAACCCAGTTCGGTGCAACTCACCTATGTCTGGGGGCTACCAATCCAGGAAGGAAATCCACTAAATAGAATCAGTTCAAAGACTCTCAGTACACTTCACAAGTTACAGTCTTTTTCACCTAATCTCTACCCGTGTGATTTCTACCTAAGCACTCTTAGACATGAGAACCCACTCACTCCCCCTCAATCACACTTGTGATTTTAAACAACAGTTCCTTATGAAAAGAAGACACTCTTCAAAGACACACACTTGATTTTACTTAGCAGCTTCAATCAAGTAGACACACACTTGATCTTACTTAACAACTTCAATCAAGTAGACACACACTCATGCTTAAAAGCTTTGAGTGACAAATTACAACTCACAAATCAAACCAATTCAATCATCCATGGATGAATTGAATGGCTTACAAGTCACACGACCAAACAAGACACAAACCCTTATTCTCTCTCAATATTTCGCTCAGTATTGGTTGTGTATCAAATTAGGTTTTTCCATGTCCTATTTATAGAAGCATTCAGCTGGGCTTGGAAATCTTGAAAACCCTAAAACTATTTTCCAATTAAATCTTCTCATGACAGCTGATTAGATCTCTTTGGGAAATAAGTAAATCAGGTTGTAATTAATGATTGAATGCGATTGTGAATCAGATCTTCAATCATACACAGATTGCCATTAAATGCATAATCACATAACACATAACATTCATCCTGAATGTTCTGTGTACAGATGTCATGACATCGGGTCTGACATCCTGGAACAATCCTGCATAATTCCATTTTAAATATCCAGCAGGTACATAATATCAGATGTCATGACATCGTGTATGACATCCTGAAACAATCCTGCATAATTATATTTTTAAACTCCACCAGGTACAAGATATCTTATGTTAAGACATCACATGCAACATCTTGTGAACACTCTTCGTTTTTCCAAAATTGCTGCCAACACTTAGAACCAACAGTTTTTATTAGTTTTAATTCATTTTAAAATACTTTTTGATATTTGAAAAATCCAAAAATATTTTCTTAACACCTATGGATCATGATAAGTCAATGAAAAAAGTCTCATCAATTTCTTATTTGATTTGAGATTTATTTGACATTTTAGTTCATATTGTGTTATTTTTTAGTGTTTTTTAATTGTTTTAAATACTTTCTGATTTCCAAAATTGTTGAGAAAATTAGTCAAAGCTTGTTTGACCATGTTAGACCTATGAGAATTTAATTGGACTTGTTGAAGTTGATTTGAATTGAATTTGAGGTTTGACCTTATTTGTTTATTTTTATTTTGCATTTTTATTTTAATTCAAAGAATACCAAAAAAAATATTGTTGACTTGTTGACTTGTAATCTTCATTTCTTTTCTGTTTGGCATTGGTTGTTGATGATTTGATTCACATTTGATCAATTGGACTTGATACTTTTTTTCTTCTCCATTCCCTTTTCATCTTTATCCCATTCTTTTCCATTAATGGCCAATGAGTTAATGTCTTATGGTTGGTCTTGGCAAATGAGAGGCTTAACCTTCTTTGATCCAAACCAAGCTCAACTTGATCCATGATCAAGTGAGTTGTTTTGTGTCCAAGATAGGTTGCTTCTTGGTCAAGCAAATAACCTAAAGTCCATACAAGGCCCTTCCCTTTTTTGTTTTGGCATGGCAAGTTTGTGGAGCTTGGCTTACTAGTCATGATCTCTAACTTGTGTTATTTGCCTATAGTTTTATTGACCGGCCTCAGATAGGTGTGACTACTACATTAGTCCATTTACGATTGCTTAACATAGCGCTACATTGTCTTATGACAAACTAACATAACTTCACTAATTACTAACTTTAATTTGAGCATTTAATTTCTTGCCTTTTACTTTTAATGCCATTGATTTCTTGCTCATTTATTCATATTGCTTTTCCTTTTGCTCACTTGAGCACATATTTTATGTTTATGTCATTTTTCTTTTGCTCATTTGAGCTCATTATTGTATATAAATATATTGCTATCTTGTGTTTGTTTTGTTTTTGTTTGTGTGAACCTAATGCAAAAGGAGAAAGGACTTAGAATTAGGACTTACCTATGCTTAAAGGATTTCAAGAGCAACTAGGCCTCATGCCTTTAGAATGCTAAACTGGTTGAAGAGCAACTAGGTCTCATGCCTTTAGAATGCTATAACCCAAAGTTGACTTCAAAAGACTCCTCATCCAAACTTATTCTTTGTCCATTCCCCTTATTGTGTTGTGAACTTTTTGATGTTTGCTCTTGTGTGATAGGGATCCTACCTTGAGATTGCGAAAGAGGACCATTGTCATGAGTAGCCAAGTTAAGAGAGACAAACGAAATGGAGATCCTAGGAGCTTGAATCCAAATTGTTTGATTGCTTGATTGTGTGCTAAGTCCAAAGGAAAGGAGCATCTTGAATCATCTTTATGATTTCAAGAAAAGGAACTCCAAGGGTTTATCTTTCCTCTCTTATCTTTGTATGCTTTAGGACTAGCCCTTCTCTTCTTCTCCCCACTCTAACCAAGCCAAAATCATTTTCAAAACTTTGACTTTGTTTCAAATTAGAAACTTAGGCCTTAAGCCTCTGACTTTTCAAAACCTTTTCATAAATACTCATTGTAAATAAATCTTAATCCAACTTTAACTTCATTTTTGTAAATAAATCTAACTTGTAAATATAACTCACTTCAATTTGTTTTTGTGGTTCCAATGGCCACCTTTGTTAAAACCTTTTCATAAAAATTAGTCATAGGTTTGAGTTATCATAGTGGTTGATGTAAATCTTACCTCATCCTTAGTGATTGGACTATAAGTCTTCCATACTTATTATAGGGTTAACCCCTCACTAGTATGTTGAAGCCTTCCTCACATGGTGGATTGTTGGTTTAGGTTGAGTTTTCTCCCTTTGATAACAAAAGACCTTAAGGCTTTTGGATCAAATCAATTCACCAATCTTTGTGATTTTTACCCAGAACTACGAGGTTTTGATCCTACCTTTGTGATGGTACGTAGGCAATGGGTTCATCCATTCAAACAACAAAATTTGTAAATATAATCTATTCTCTTCTCATTCCCCCAATCCTTTGTACAAATATTTTCACAAATACCAACTTACAACACATATTTGCAAAAAGGGTTCCCTTAGAGTACTAAGGATGTTTTGGGTGCGTAAAACCTTCCCATTCCATAACCAACCCCCTTACCCAGATCTCTGACATTTTTATTAGTTTTTTATTTGAAAAACTTCTTACTTTGGCTTTTGTTCGCTTTTTAGCCTTTCATTTGGACAAATAAAAGTGCGGTGGCGACTCGAATTGTATGTTTACTTTTGGTTTAGTCAATAAACCTAAAGGTAACAAAAACCCCGCTACAGAAAAGTGGCGACTTTGCTGGGGAAATATACACATCTCTCTAGTGGGTTTAGCCTACTTTTTGCTTATGTGTGTTGTTTGTTTATATTTATTTGTGGCATATTTTTTATGCAAATTTGGGATGAATGTATTGTTTGTAATGTATGAATTGCTTCATATATTAATTGCTTGTATGCTTGGTGGTTTCTTGTGAGATGAGTTCTATACCAGAACTCGAGTGCACTTATGATAGGAGAATGGCATAGTCTTGTTGACTTGTGTGGAGTTATTCCTTAACAAGTTAACTTGCAAGCCCATTCACTTGGTGGAGGTCTTATTGGGATCAATAATGTCACACGAGTAGTCGTGGTTAGGCATTACTCTTTCCAATATAAACCTTAGAAGCCAAGGACCTCAGATACCTAGCCCATCTTGGCATATTTTAGGACGTAGTGCAAAGATCGTTCAAGTGTAAGACTTGAGGCGAAAGTTACGCGATACTACACTCATAAGAGTCCCTCTTGAGAATATTTTTGGAAGACGAGCAGTTATTTTATCCGATAATATCCGAAAGATGAGATGATGACTATGGGGATCTTTTTAGAACATGATTGTCAGGTTTAGCCATAGTACACTCCCATTTGGGTGGTTCTTAACCGAGACTCCATGCTCGTAACTTACAACAAACCCTTGATTCGCGGTTGATCCGTTCTTGTATATCCTCAATATCAATGGAACTTAGGTGTTGATAAGGTGTAAACAATAATCCACCAAAATGGATGATTGATATTGACGATGACTTGAGCCATCCCGTGACCTTTGTGTGGTGTGACTTGCTTGATCCTTGAGTGTGATTGTAGCATCCATGCATTCATGCATTCATTCGCATCCATATCATCAACAATAAAGATTTTCAAGGAACTTAAGAGGTCTATTTGCAAATATTTAGACATGGATAAGCAAAGAAGGGATACGAAGAAGTACAGTTTCAAACAACCCGACTTGAAAGAGTCAAGGAGTTTGACATCTTATGTATTAGAGCCTCTGGAGTTCAAAGCTCGCCATGGGAAACTTCTGTCTTTTCTTTCTACCAAGGTGGATGAGGGTCTGATGAGTGTGTTGGTGTAGTTCTACGATCCTCTGTATCAGTGTTTCACTTTTCCGGATTTCCAGCTTTTGCCTACACTTGAGGAGTATGCCTATCATGTGGGTATACCTATTCTGGACCAGTTGCCGTTCAGTGGTTTAGAGAAGATTCTGTCTTCTCAAGAGATTGCTGATATGCTTCATGTGGATGTATCTGACATTGTTGCTCATATGACTACCAAAGGTGGAATTCAAGGTCTCCCATCTAATTTTCTGATTATGAAAGCTACCTTGTTTGGGAAGGCCATGAGTAAGGAAGCTTTTGAAGCCATATTTGTACTCCTCATCTATGGGCTAGTGTTATTTTCGAACATCGACAACTTCGTGAATGTGAATGCTATTAGGATTTTCTCTTCTTTTAATCACGTTCCGACTCTGTTGGGTGACACTTATTTCTCTTTGCATATGAGGAATGCGAAGGGTGGTGGTTCCATTGTGTGTTGTCTGCCTCTGTTGTACAAGTGGTTTATTTCGCACTTGCCTCAGACGCTTGCCTTCAAGGAGAACAAGGGATGTCTATGGTGGTCTGCGAGACTTATGTCTCTCACTAACGATGATATCTCTTGGTATAACCGTGTTTATGATGGCGTTCAGATTATTGACTCTTGTGGTGAGTTCTCCAATGTACCTCTTCTTGGTACATATGGTGGAATTAACTACAACCCCGCTTTGGCTCGCCGTCAGCTTGGGTTCCCCTTAAAGGATAAATCTAACAACATTTCGTTGGAAGGCTTATTCTTTCAAGAGGGTAAAGATCCCTAAAACTTGAAGGATAGGATGGTCCGCGCCTGGCGCAAAGTTCATAGGAAAGGGAGGAATGAGCTTGGTCCGAAGAATTGTGTTGCTTTGGATCCTTACACCTCTTGGGTGAGAAGAAGAGCTCTCGAGTACCGCATGCTGTACTAATATCCGAGACCTACCCCTGTGGTTATGGTTGGGCCTTCAACCCTCCCTAATCAAGGAGTAGAGGAGTTGAGAGACGAAGACCGGTCGCATGCATGGGTTCGTGAGTGTGAGGAGCTTCTTCAGCAGCTCAAAGATAAGGATGCAATGATAGAGTTTCTAGAGCATCAGGTTATTGATGAGCCTGATGATGTAGTTACTTCTCTCCTTCCTCACTCATCTAGGTTTTGGAAGAGGAAGTATGATCAGCTCGCCAAGGAGAAGGCCGATATGGAAGCAGCTTATGAGAGAGAGGTGAAGAGGCTTCGTGCAACTTATCTTCCAATCTCGAAGGATTTGGACGACTACTTCTAGGGCTCCATAGGATGTTTATTCTCCTTTTCTCTTGTATTGTATTTGGTTACCAAAACTGTACTACTTCTTTGGTGTAAAAAGTTTCCAAATATTATTGCTATGAGTATTCCATATATGTCTTAAAAGGTTCAATATTTTCAAAATGTTTGCAAATAGATTTCTATAAAGTTCCTCTGATAAAAAATAAATCATGTGCACAAGCATTGCATCCATCATATGCATAAGCAGGTTTTGTTCCAAGCTCTTGATCAGTGGTCTAACTCTTTGCTCTTCATTTATTTTGAAGACAAGCTGACGCACCGGTATAACACCAGAGCAAATCATCTGAAGATAATGGAACATCTCGAGCAAGAGAACAGGGACTTGAAGGAAGAGATTGCTAGGCTGACTCCCATGATGGAGTCAGTTCTGGCCGTGCAAAGTAAAGCTTCACCAACTCCTGCAACTCCTCCCACGAGGACGGTCATATCTGAGGTAGCTACTTCAACAGTGCCTGCTGCTACAACCCACTTCGCTCCTACTATGCCAGCTGGATTCCCTTGGGGGATGCCATCTAATTTCATGCCAGAGGGTTTTGCTCCTACTCTTACTTCTATACCGACATCTAGCTCGGTCCTGTCTGTGCCACCTCCCGTTGTGCACACCCTTCCCCGTGTAGAAGACACCATTTATCATTCTGAGCCATCTGAGGGCCCGGATGTATATGAAAAAATGAATGAAATGAAAGATCAATTCCTTGAGTTGCGCAAGGAACTGAAGACTTTGAGGGGTAAAGACCTCTTTGGGAAAAGTGTTGTTGAGTTGTTCCTGGTGCCTAACGTTAAAATCCCTGTTAAATTCAAAGTGACTGACTTTGAGAAATACAAGGGAAATACATGTCCACTCAGCCATCTTGTGATGTATGCTTGCAAGATGTCAACACAGACTGACAACGACCAACTGCTGATTCACTACTTTCAGGATAGTCTGACAGGTGCTGTGCTCCGGTGGTATATGGAACTGGAGAGTGCAAGCTTCCACACTTTCAATGATCTTGGAGAGGCGTTCGTAAAGCAATACAAATATAATATGGATATGGATCTGGATAGGGACCAATTGAGGGCAATGTCCTAGAAAGACAAGCAGACCTTCATGGAATACGCCCAGAGTTGGCAAGAACTGGCAGCTTAGATAGTGCCACCCTTGGAGGAGAAGGAGATGACAAAGATCTTCTTGAAGACTTTGAGCTCTTTCTATTACGAGAGAATGATTGCTAGTGCTCCCTCGGACTTCACCAAAATGGTGAATATGGGGATGAGACTAGAAGAAGGAGTCTGGGAAGGACGTTTATCTCGTGACGATGGTTCCTCAGCAAAGAAATATGGAGGATTTTCTAGGAAGAATGAGGGAGAGACTCATGTTGTGTCTTCCATGTTAAAAGAAGGCCCTCTGTGAAGAGGAGAGAAGTTCGTCCAACTGTCAACCAACACCAGGTGGCTCATATAGCACCTACTTTCAGAGAAGTTCAACAACAACCACAACAATAACATCGTCAACAACAACATGCCTACCAGCCTCGCAACAATAACAACACCAGCACCAACAACTACGAGAGGAAGAAGGTAACTTTTGACCCAATTTCGATGACTTATGCTGATCTCTATCCTTCATTGATTGATAGGAAGCTAATGACTCCTCGTGATCCTCCTGTTGTACCAGCTAATCCCTAATGGTGGTACAAGCCCGAACTCCATTGTGTATATCATTCCGGTGCTCTCGGACATGACGTGGAGAATTGTTATTCATTGAAGACCAAGGTGCAAGACCTTGTGAGGAGTGGGATACTGTTCTTTGAGGACGTAGGCCCGAATGTGAAGAAGAACCCATTACCCGAGCATGGGAAAACAGCTGTTAATATGGTTCAGGGATGCCCTTGCAAGTACAAAGTCCTTTATGTGAATGACATAAGGCAATCCTTAGTTGAGATGCATAAGCTGTCGTGTGAACACAACCATTATGAGCATGATCATGATTGGTGCCAGGTGTGCACTATCAATGAGAGAGGATGCTGTCAAGTGAGTAGGGATATCCAAGAGATGCTAGATCAAGGGATGATTGAGATACTTCAGAATCGTAATGAGGATGAAGTGGATGTTATCACTCCCATGTTTAAAATTCCTAGGCCTATTGCCATTAAGTATGATGGCAGCAAAAAGAAAGTATCACCAACTCTTGTGGTTAAGCCAACGGGTCCTGTCTCATATGTATCAGACAAAGCGGTTCCGTACCGTTATAATGAAGTCATGCTGGAAAATGGAAAAGAGGTGCCGTTGCCCTCAACTTCTATGGTGAGCATTTCAAATGTCAGTGGAGTGACCCGTAGTGGTCATGTTTTCTCGGCTCAGCCAAAATCCCACGAAGACGTTGTGAGGAAAGATGTTGTCAGTCTTGCTGGTCCCGTGGGGACTTCTTCTTCAAATAATTTTGTTCCTGTTGCAAAGGGTGTTGACCCTGTTTTTGATAAATCTATTAAAACTCCTATCCTGGTTAGCCAGTCTGGCATGTTAAGAGAGGATGGTGATGAGATGCTAAGGCTCATCAAAAGGAGTGAATATAATGTTGTGGATCAGTTGCTCCAAACTCCATCAAAGATATCTTTCTGATCTTTGTTGATGAATTTCGAGCCACACCGTGAGGCGTTGCAAAGGGTGTTGGACGTGGCATACGTGGATCACGATGTCACAATTGAGAAGTTTGATAGTATTGTTGCAAATATAACTGCCTGCAACAATTTGAGCTTCTATGATGCTGATCTTCCCGAGGAGGGAAAAGACCACAATTTGGCTTTACATATATCCATGAACTGTAAAGATGATGCCTTATCCAATGTTTTGGTGGACACAGGGTCATCACTTAATGTATTGCCAAAGTCCACTCTTGCTAAACTTTCATATCAAGGGCCTCCCATGAGGCAGAGTGGAGTGGTAGTGAAGGCGTTTGATGGATCGCGCAAAGCTGTGATTGGCGAATTAGAACTCCCGATCAAGATTGGACCTAGCGATTTCCAGATCACTTTCCAGGTCATAGATATTCATCCATCTTATAGTTGTTTTCTTTGCAGACCATGGATTCACGAGGCAGGCGCCGTGACATCCAGTCTACACCAAAAGTTAAAGTTCGTAAAGAACAAAAAGTTGGTGGTGATAGGGGGAGAGAAGGCTCTCTTTGTCAACCACTTATCTTCCTTCTCCTATATTGATGCTGAGGATGAGGTTGGGACTCCGTTCCAAGCCTTATCTATTGTTGAGCCTTCAAGGAAAGGACTTTCTTCATTTGTCTCCTATAATGATGCGAAGTTGTCCATTAAGCATGGTGCAACTACTGGTTTGGGGAAAATGATCAAGTTGGAAGATAACAAATCCCGGGCTGGCATAGGGTACTCTTCTGGTGTTTCCAATGATCTTGGGCTGTTCCAGAGTGGAGGTTTCATCCACACCATTGAAGATCAGGAAGCTGCTGCCATTGTTGAAGATGATGAAGAGGAAGACCTTGGCAACTTTGTCATACCTGGAGGAATCTGCAATAATTGGGTCGCTGTTGATGTTCCAACAGTTATCCATAAGTCAACGTAATGTGTTCATTTTGTTTAAAAACCCTTCTCCCATGCCAAAGGGAGAAGTGAAGACATTGTTGGCATAATTTGATTAGTACAATGATATTCATTCAATAATCGCATGTTAAATGTTTGTTTTCTCAAATTATTTTTCCTTTTTGCTTTGTGCATGAAATTGGTGATCACCATAAAACCCTAAAAAGAGAATAAAATCAATTTTTCATCTGCATAATGATTTTCCTTGTTTGAATTTTGAAATCTATTTTATACTCTAAATCATTATGCAGGTTAATCAAACCCATTGAACATAATGATCCAACGCCATCTCCCAACTTTGAGTTCCCTGTATTTGAGGCAGAAGAAGATGATGTTGAAGAGATTCCTGATGAGATTACCCGTCTGCTTGAGCACGAGGAGAAGATCATTCAGCCACATCTTGAGAGTCTGGAAACAGTCAACTTGGGGTCTGAAGACTGCATTCGTCAAGTGAAGATTGGGGCACTCCTTGAAGAGTCTGTTAAGAAGGGGTTGATTGAGTTACTACAAGAATATGTCGACGTCTTTTCCTGGTCGTATGAAGACATGCCCGGTCTAGATACTGATATCGTGCAACATTTCTTGCCATTGAAGCCTGAATGTGTGCCTGTGAAGCAGAAGCTCAGAAGAACTCATCTTGATATGGAAGTGAAGATTAAAGAAGAAGTTCATAAGCAAATTGATGCGGGGTTTCTGGTGACATCTACATATCCTCAATGGGTGGCCAATATTGTGCTTGTGCCTAAGAAAGATGGAAAAGTCCGAATGTGTGTGGATTACCGTGACTTGAATAAGGCTAGTCCAAAAGATGATTTTCCTCTACCATACATTGATATGTTGGTAGATAATACAGCTAAATTCAATATCTTTTCATTTATGGACGGATTTTCCGGTTATAATCAAATTAAAATGGCACCCGAGGATATGGAGAAGACAACACTCATCACACCTTAGGGAACATTCTGTTATCGAGTGATGCCCTTCGGTTTGAAGAACGCCGGAGCCACGTACCAACGTGTTATGACTATCTTGTTTCATGATATGATGCACAAGGAGATTGAAGTGTATGTTGATGATATGATTGCAAAGTCGAAAATGGAAGTTGAACATGTAGAACATTTGTTGAAGCTTTTCCAGCGTCTGAGGAAGTACAAGCTCCGCTTGAATCCGAACAAGTGTACATTTGGAGTCCGTTCCGGCAAGTTATTTGGCTTTATTGTCAGCGAGAGAGGTATTGAGGTTGATCCTACCAAGGTCAAAGCAATACAAGAGACGCCTGCGCCCAAAACTGAGAAGCCAGTCCGAGGTTTTCTTGGCCGCTTGAATTACATTTCGAGATTTATATCCCACATGACTGCCACATGTGCGCCTATATTCAAGCTCCTCCGGAAAGATCAGCGTCATGATTGGACCGAGGATTGCCAAAAGGCTTTTGACAGTATCAAAGAGTATATGTCCAAGCCTCTGATTCTGTCTCCGCCTATTGAAGGGAGACCGTTGATTATGTATTTGACTGTGCTTGATGATTCCATGGGGTGTGTCCTTGGTCAGCAAGATGAATTAGGAAAGAAAGAATATGCGATATACTACTTGAGTAAAAAGTTCACTGACTGTGAGTCTCGGTACTCAATGCTTGAGAAGACATGTTGTGCTTTGGCTTTGGCTGCCAAGCATTTACGCCAGTATATGTTGAATCATACGACTTGGTTGATATCCAAAATGGATCCGATCAAGTATATCTTTGAGAAGCCTGCTTTAACTGGGAGAATTGCCTGTTGGTAGATGTTATTATCTGAGTATGATATTGAGTATCGAGCTCAAAAAGCCATTAAAGGTAGTATCTTGGCTGATCATTTGGCGCATCAACCAATTGAAGATTATTAGTCTGTGCAGTACGACTTCCCTGATGAGGAGATTCTGTATTTGAAGATGAAAGATTGTGATGAGCCTACACTCGATGAAGGGCCAGAGCCTGGTTCCCGATGGGGTGTGGTGTTCGATGGTGATGTCAATCAGTATGGAAATGGTATTGGGGCAGTAATTATCACTCCTCAAGGCACACCTTTTCCTTTTACATCAAGGCTAACTTTCAAATGCACGGATAATATGGCGGAGTATGAGACTTGTATTATGGGTTTGGAAGAGTGTATTGATCTTAGGATCAAACATCTTGTTGTTTATCGTGATTCGGCCCTTGTTGTTAATCAGATTAAAGGTGAATGGGAGACGAATCAACCTGGCCTCATCCCATACAGAGATTATGCGAGGAGGATTTCAACTTTCTTTACTAAGGTTGAATTTCATCGTATTCATCGAGTTGAGAATCCGATGGCGGATGCACTCGCCACGCTTGCTTCAATGATTACTGTCAAGTATTGGAATGAAGTCCCAAATATCACTGTGATGCGCTTGGATAGACCAGCTCATGTGTTTGTAGTTGAAGAAGTGAAAGATGATAAGCCGTGGTACTATAATATCAAGTGTTTTCTCCAAAGTCAAACTTACCCGCCTGGGGCATCTGTTAAAGATAAGAAGACTTTGAGGAGATTATCTGGCAGTTTCTACCTTAATGGTGATGTGCTTTACAAGAGGAATTTCGACATGGTTTTGCTCAAATGCGTGGATAGACACAAAGCAGGCTTGTTGATGACTGAAGTCCATGAGGGTTCATTTGGTACTCATTCCAATGGACATGCTATGGCTAATAAGATCTTGAGAGCAGGCTACTATTGGCTGACAATGGAGTCTGACTGCTGCAAGTATGTGAAGAAATGCCACAAGTGTCAGATCTATGCGGATAAGATTCATATTCCCCCGAAACTTATGAATGTTATTTCCTCACCATGGCCTTTCTCCATGTGGGGAATTGACATGATTGGCATTATCGAACCTAAGGCGTCGAACGATCACCGTTTTATTCTCGTAGCTATTGATTACTTCACCAAGTGGGTTGAAGCGGCATCTTATGCAAATGTGACCAGGCGGGTGGTTATGAAGTTTATCAAGAACCAACTCATATACCGATATGGTGTGCCGGACAAGATCATTACTAATAATGGATCTAACTTGAACAATAAGATGATGAAAGAGTTGTGTAGTGAGTTCAAGATTGCACATCATAATTCTTCTCCCTATAGACCTAAGATGAATGGGGCTGTTGAAGCTGCTAAGAAGAACATCAAGAAGATTATTTAGAAGATGGTTGGTACGTACAAAGATTGGCATGAGATGATGCCATTTGCTTTGCATGGCTATCGTACATCTGTCCGCACTTCAACAGGGGAAACCCCTTTCTCTGTTGTATATGGCATGGAGGTTGTGCTCCCTGTAGAGGTTGAGATCCCATCAATGAGAGTCTTGATGGAAGCCAAGTTGACTGAGGCTGAATGGGTCCAGAGTCGTTATGACCAACTGAATTTGATTGAAGAGAAGAGATTAACTGCCATGTGCCATGGTCAGTTGTATCAGCAAAGGATGAAGAAAGCCTTTGATAAGAAGGTCAAACTTCATGTGTTCAGATAAGGTGACCTCCTGCTCAAGAAAGTCTTGTCTTTCGCACCCGATTCCGGGGGAAAGTGGACTCCAAACTATGAAGGTCCATACGTTGTTAAGAGAGCCTTTTCAGGCGGTGGGTTGTTGCTTACAACTATGGATGGGGAGGATTTCACTCGTCCTGTGAATTCAGATGCAGTCAAGAAATACTTCGCCTAAATGTAAAAACAGAATAGCTCGCTAAGTTGAAAACCCGAAAGGGCGGCTTAAGCAAAAATGAGCGTCTCGGTGGATTGAAACCCCGAAAGGGCGGTCCAGGAAAAAGTTAGAGACATGAAAAAAATGAATATATATCCCGCTAGATTGAGTACCTCACCCTGGGGCAATCTAGGAAAAAATTAGGGATTTGGCAAGTAACTGCATCCAGACAAGACTTTGTTCTACAACTGTCATCTGTCAAAGATTCTCGCTTAGTCATCGTCAATTGAAGCTTCAAATATAGTGGATTCAGAGTTGGTGGAGAAGCGGTCATTATGTTCAATGTAGCCCCTTTTCCATGTATATCACCAATTTCAAATTTGTAAAGATCTATGGAGTCTCGCCATTTGCGGACTACCATTCTATTAAATAAATTTGAGCCTTTATCCAATTCTTTGCACTCTTATTTGTTTCTGTTTAACAAATGTTTGCATGTTTTAATTGATGAATATCATTGTTTTAAACAAATAAAGTTTTTATAAACTGTTTTAAAACAAAATGAGCATTCACAAGGACTAAAAGGATAAGTGGAATGTCCTTAGTAATTTCCCAAGGATAGTATGAGTATCAAAGGGTAAGACATTTATTCATATTCTGGCATGTTTATATCCTCTTCATCAGCTTTGAGTTATCTCCCCGTCAAGCGCTGAAAAAGTCACCAGTTCCCCCAGAGAGTCTGATATGAGAAGTCTTCTCTGATGGCAGTAGATTGTTCTATCTTGTTGGATTGCTTCCTCCTAGCAGAATCTGTGGGTGTTCATTCAAACAGTTCTCGGATAGTTTCTTTATGAATACATGCTTGTTCCCCCCGCGGAATCTTGGCAATCCATGATTGGTAGTTTTGGTTGATCCGTGGATGGTCCCTTCGGTTCCAGTTCTTGCCTTGATCTTTCAGAGACGTGTATCCCTCTATATCAGGCGCTAGCATTTGTGTTTTATCAATTATATGGTTGTCATCCCTTGTGTGGGCTGACCTAAAATCCCTTATAGATTGATAAAAGTTGATATGCTATTCTACTGACGAGGAGGTTCGTCTTTCCCCAGCATGGGTAAAAGCTCTCAGCGAAGTAAGTATGTGTTCCCTGCAGAGCTATCTTTCCAAAGAATTGTATCCTCAACAGGTAGTTGCCTAGAGCAATTGGTGAAGGGTTTGTCTCCCTTTTCATCCCCAGCATGTCGTTTGTTGACAAAGGATTCATTGTCGATTTCCTCAGCTAGGGTAGTTCCTTTGAAAATGTTTGCGGCATGACCCCAGTAGGATTTTCATATCAAAGGTTGATGGTTGTTCCCCACGGAGTTGCACATCATTCCTTGACAAGTTCCCCATTAGAGTTTCCTCTCCGGCAGATCTTTTACCTGTCCCCAACTATGTTTGACATCTTCCTGTGGTTATTCTTCTTCCAGAAGTAATCCCCACCAGAGTTTAGTTCTCCAGTAGGCTTTGCCCTTCTTGTCGAGATGTTGTGTCGGGTGTCCGTTTGTGATTCTTGGACTTGTTTGTGTTAGATATGTCTGTTTGTCAGCATTAATCATACACAAATCATGCATATACATGCATAAACATAGCATTCATATATTCATGATGCATTCTTTGCCATATATCCTTGCTTATTATCTCCTAATATTGGTGAAATACTCTTCCCCAAGCAGATGTTTGTGTCTGATATCTCCATATAGAGTCAGCCCCATAGGCAGAAAGTATCAACCTTTCCCTTTTATTCCCCACTGAGTTATGTCCTCGTGGATGATTATTTCTTCAGTTTCCTCCCCAAGTGTGTATTGGGATGGGAAATACTCCCCTGAGTTATATCCTCATTGGGTTGAGTCTTGTTTGATTGTGTCTTTCTAGTTTATCCCTAGACTGACTCTTTTCTTGTTATCCCCTGCTGTTCCTTGTGGTTTAGTTGTTCAATTGCTCAGTAACTAGTAATTGTCCATCTTTTCCCTAGCAAATTTTGTGGCCTTCTACCCAGTAATTGGTAGTTATAAGTTCTATTTATATGGTTTTCTACCCGGTAGCCGGTAGATGTAATCCCCTTTTTGTTGGTTATCTTTACCCAGTAACCAGTATTGATATTCCTTCGTTTTTATACCACCCAATAACCGGTGGTATATCTCTTAGATAATTGCTTTTGTCAAGAAATTTATCCCTTGCGAGACATCTTTCATTTACCTTTGTTTGGTAATGATTGTTTCTCCTTCTGATTGGTCATCATTTTATACCCAGTAACCGGTATCCAGATGTCCTCTCTTTTCGGTTGATTTATCCTTCATTAACCCAGTAATCGGTTGTGGATAATCTTCCATGCGAGTATGTTATCTACGTTATGACTGTAATAGATAATATATCTCATGCGCTCTTCAGTCGAAGTCTTTTTCTTCCCTAGTTGAGTAAGATTCGTATTTCCTTGTGGAATCAACCTGTAAGTCGAGTTTGCTTTGTTTTTTCAGCCCTTCTTTCGCATGATGAGTGTCTTGGATATGTTCCCAATTCACGCCTGGATGGTCACCTATTATATTCCCAGTAACTAGTATCCCTGGTGTTCCTTCCTCCTGCTCCCTATTATGACTTTTTTGTCCCCTATGGAGTCAGGTTTCTCCCTAAGTGTGTTGTTCTCTCACCCAGTAACCGGTGTTTTGATAACATATCTCACTTTGAGTTTATTACCTAGTAACCGGTAAAATCTCGTTGTTTCTTCCTCAGCTAAGTCCTTTGTAGGCATCCCTCTCTGTTTCCGGATTTTTTATCTGAAGTATCCTTTACGGATAGTCTTGTTGTATTGGCATTATTCCCTAATACAGGCATTTTTGCGTCAGCTCGAGTCTTTCTATCGATGTATTTTCGTGGAATCCCTTCGTGTCTCCCAGCAAGTTTTCAAGCCGTGACTTGCTCACGCATTTTTACCTTATTTCCCCAGAGTCTTTGTCTCCCTAGTGAGTGTGTTACTCCTATGGATCTTCAGTTTCTCCCGATTTCTTTTCCTTTGTGGCAATTATTCACCATGAAGATTTTGTTTTGCATGCATACATTTGCATGATGAGGTCTCTTAGGGACCAAAATTCGTCTCTTTGTTATTATTTAAGCCTATTCTATCTCGTTGAGACGAAGATTTTAACCTTCATATCTCTGGCTAGAATGACCTTAAATAGGAGCATCTGTAAGTGATGCGCTGCTTTTCTCAAGTATACGAACGCGTCAGAGTATTATAAAATATTGTCGAATCATAGAGACCAAGTGTCAATCTATCGTTATCCATTGTTATGGTGTTTATCATAGGCAATTAAAATAGGTGTTTTTGGAGTGTGCAATGAAAAGTAAAGTATTGAATAAAGTTCAATTAATAAAGGCAGGGTCGAATGTAATTCACATAATCAATTAATAATCCAAGTACTTGCTGATATAACTACTTATGGGCAATGTTTCCTACTTTGAAAAGAACTATTTTAACAGGAGTTGTCGCTTTCGCGTATTCGGAACCGAGTTGTACTCCCTAATCAAACCCTCTTATTGTCATTTATAAAAAGGCACGCATTGCGTTAGAGTAGTAAACCTATTTTTAAGAAATATAGTATCTTGACTAAGTTGAAAAGTATTTTAACCTAGATTTCTTAACCAAAAGAGGTTCTCACGAACCAGACTCTAAACTTATAAACGCGTCCAAAAATAGTTTTGAAATCTCTTTTCTTCTTAAATTAAGACTCCTAATGAACTAAACAAAGCGCTTTCGCTGTTTTTGAAATAGTTAAAAACAAATAAGTTTAGATAGACGTTGGACGGCTTTCGATCTTACCCAACGGAATTGAAGTGCGGGAAAACTTAAGTTGAAAGTAAAAATAGCCCTTAAGTGCTTCTACGAACAATTGTACGGATTATCGGTTCAATTACGATCCTTACATTCTAACCTTATAAATTTAGTTAGACATGGTAAAGTAAAAGTGCATTAATTTAAATAAAAGTAGTGCCAGTGCGGAAAGTAAATAAAAGTAGTGCGAGTGCAGGAAATAAATAATTTAAAGCGAGTGCGAGGAAATAAATAATTTAAAGCGAGTGCGAGGAAATAAATAAAAGTAAAGCGAGTGCGAGGAAATAAATAATTTAAAGCGAGTGCGAGGAAATAAATAAAAGTAAAGTCGGTGCGAGGAAATAAATGATTTAAAGCGAGTGCGAGAAAATAAATAAGATAAAGACAAGTAATAAAAACCTGCTCCAATCGGAGGGTTGAATAAATTGCAAAGCGGAAATAAAAATGGCGGCAGGATTAACTTCCTTCCAAAGTGCTCCAAACTCGATTACAGACTCGATTACACAATTGTGGTAACACCCCAATGCGAAGTGATTACCACTTTAAAAATCTGAATATATGCCTAAGTGAAACAAAGTTGCTCTGAATTTTCCTCTGTTCTAAGTTTGGATGATTGAAAAAGTGATTTCGAGTTTCTATTTATAAGCAAGTAAAAAGATGGAAATGATAAGGATTCCCTTCAACTTGAAAATGGGAGGGAAAACTTTTCCTCTTGTGGCGCCCGCCACAAGGCCATGGCGCTTGCCACAAGGCCATTCTGAGGCGCCTTAGTGGAAGTAGTGGGGAACGTGGCAGTTGAGGGAAGTTGAGCTTGGACACGTCATGGCAGGGTCTATGGTGCCAACCATGGTGGAAGCCACAAGTAAAAAATACTGAATTTTAGGGTTTTTAGCTCTTTTTCACTCCTTTTCTCGATCGGGGCTCCGATTAAAGTAAAAACCTGAAAACAAAGAAACACATAGTAATAACACAACAAAATGACAATAAAACTACTAAATTGCATGCGAAATCAGAGTCGAAAATACGTTGAATTTTAGTGTTATCAAACTCTCCCACACTTAAACCTTTGCTTGTCCTCAAGCAAAACATTAAAAAGCTCATAAAAGAAAAACTGGTGCAAACGAGTGCTTCAGGTAAAAAATTCTAAGTTCAAGTCGGGATGCAGTGGTAGGTACTAACTGAGTGAACTAAGGGTATCATGATGACACTAATCCGCAAATACGGACATAAACTTCATTCTTATATTAACCAACCCATATTATCCCAAAATACTTAGGCATGCCTCTTCATATCTTTTTGTGTCCTTTTCATTCAGGCACAATCACATTAAGCCCGTTATCCGTACATGTTTCATAGTAGAGTGGCATGTTAGTGATTATGATCTGAGCATGGGGTTTCTGGAACATAAATATGTGTAAACCCTTTTTATTGGACCCAACTGTAGTTGTGGGGGATCGGATCGTAATCCGCCCTACCGAGTTCAGCGTCAGATACCTCTGAACCAACTAACAGCGGGTTAGTTTTTCTTTTTATTTTTCTTTTTCTTTTTGTAGCAAAATTTTACAATTCTTTGGTTTAAATGACTTTGTGAGGGTCACCTATACCGGAGTTGCCTTTTTGCTTTCTTTTATTTTTTTGTTTTGCTGGATCATTCACTTATTTGCATCGGTCCCCTACGTAGAGGATGCGTAGGCCGGAGCTGACTGCTGAGATAAACTACTGAGGACTTATACGGAAATGATGATTAAGGCCATGGTATATGGGGTTTCGGGAGTGGTTCCTATATTTACGAAGTCTATGGTGCTAAAATAATACTGATGTTTCGCAAAGTTCTCCCGAGTTACCGCATCCTTACTCAAAACATGTTTTTAAAACCTGAAAACTTTCGGAATAACACTGTTTTCTTTTGCAAAAAATTTCGGTGGGGCTAAAGGTATGGGGAGATTAGATTGTACTAAAGATACACTATATTTGGTGACTCATCAGACTCATGCATTATACTAAAAAGCAAAATAAACAACTAAAAGGAAATAAAAATAAACAAACTATCTAAAAACAGCAAAGAAAAGCGATAAAGAAAAGACGAGAAAAACAATAAAGAAAAGACGATAGAGTCTCCTCCTACACTTAAATCGAACATTGTCCCTAATGTTTCGAAGTAAGATAAGGGAAGAGTTACCTGACAACCTATTGCTGACCACTAGTGCCCTCGCCATCCTGAGGTGGACGACCGGATCGGGTACGACGACGGTTTCTCTGATCCATCCTCGCCTGCAAGCCATCCTGAGCGGTCCTCACCTCTCGAAGGTTACCCAAAATGGAACCTTGAGTGGCTTCAATGAGTGGCATGTGTCGCTGGTGGTATTGTTGCTGACGGGCTTGCCTAGATGTAATCGTTTGCAGAGACTGTAGAACAGTGTCGTAGGACCTGTCTGTCCTCCGCTGCGACTCTTGCATGAAGCTCATATTATTCTCCAGTTGTTGTTGGATGGTAGAGAGTAGGTCATCATGTAACACCCCGATAAAATAAGATAATTATTTAATTTAAGTTAATAATATAGTTATTAATTTAATTAAATAATTGGAATATTATTATTGGAATAATATAAATTGGATTATTATTATTATTATTGGAATAAAAGTTGAAATCAGTAAAAGATCCCATTTGGTAAAAAGAGGTTTTCACGTGAAAACAGAGAACGACTCTAAAGTGGAAAAAGGGCAAAGAGCCAGAGAACAAGGGTTGAAGAGAGGAAGAGCTTGAAGCTAAAGGATTGCCGGATTAACTCAGGTAAGGGGGGTTTATCGTCGATTAATGGGTATTATGGGATAACATGTAGTGGGTAGTGATAAACCATGGATTTGACTCTGATTAGAATGATGTATGCTGAAAAATTGTGAAATATTGGATGAACGAAATACGGGTTTTAATTGGAGAGATTCGTAAGAATTAGATGGAATAATGTTAGAATTGTGAAATTGAATAGGGTATGATTCGTGTTAGATGATATGAATGAATTCTGTGTAAAAATTGGACTGTGGGAGGTTGGATTTGGGAAACCTCGTAGCAGAGAAAACCCATAGCAGATCTGGAAATTCTGGTTCTGGTCATACGCGTATGGCACTAGGCAATACGCGTATGAGATGGCCTGGAGGGGGGAAAAACTGGCGCTGATACGCGCCATACGCGTGTATTACGCGTATCCTGTGTTGGTACGCGTATGGGGTGAGGCCATACGCGTATGGATGAGGAAGATGATGATTTTAACGTAGTTTTGTCTCTGTTGGTACGCGTATGAGGAAGTGGTACGCGTAGCATACGCGTATGGGACAGGCCAATACGCATATGAGTGTGGCTAGAAAATGGGCCATACGCGTATGGGCATGAGGCATACGCGTATGGGCAGGATTGTGATTTTTCCGTGCTGTTGTTGTGCAGTTTTTGGTTGTTCAGCTGAGTAATGTAATTTAGCTGATGTATGATAGAGTAGGGATCATTTCCCGTTGTTTTGAGTAGTATAGGTATTAGTAGAGTGTGCTAATGCTGTGATTGATTATGTGGTATGACATGATATGATTATGTGGTGGATATGTTGATGATGTATGATGATATGCATAATGTGGTGAATGTATCTATCATGTATGAAATTATGAATGGACTGTTTATGGCTTAGAGTGTGAGCATATGTCCATTGTGGATGATTGTTGATGTTTGCATGACTAAGTGATTTAGCTTGCATATTGTGGCCTTTATGGTGGTAGCTAATTCCCATGGTGAGGAATTAGTGAGTTAGTATTGTGGATTGTTGTTGATGTTTGCATGCTAGGTGATTAGCGTGCATATCATAGCCCTTGGGGTGGTAGCTAATTCCCATGGTGAGGAATTAGTGAGTGAGTCACTAGGTCTCAAATGAGTGGGACTAGTGAGCTTGGTAGCCGTATCTGGATTTGATCGGTGAGGTTGAACTATATGTTCACGAATAGTCGGTACCGCATGCATGGAGTCTCATTGCATAATGTATGTATGGCGTATAATATGAATGGATGTATTCCAATATTATACGTGTTGTTTTGTGTTGAGTTTGAGTATGATGATGATGATGATTATGAGTTGATATTGCCGTTGCTGAATATGTGTTATGATTAGAGTGATGAAATGTGTTAATTTACTTAACATTACATGATATTTTATAATGCTTATTATATCGATTGAGGAACTCACCCTTACAACTATGTTTCAGGTAACGAGCAGTGATTGAGTAAAAGCTAGTCCTTGGAGTCTAGTGTAGTTCCTTAGGGGGTCATGCTCTGGTAGATGTAACATCGGGACGGGATGTTTTACTTGTTTTTCATTGATGATTGTTGAACAAGTTTACATGTAATGTGTTACATGTTTTGCATGTTGTTGTTAATTTCTATCCGCTGCGAATTATGCAAATGTTTATTTTGATGAATAAATGAGCATGACGAGTTAAATTGGAACATGGTGTGAAGTGTCATGTGTGACACCCTTAAATTGCATATATACTCTGATTTATATCCGTTGTTTTAAATTAATTACTGGGGTATTTTAGAAGGGTGTTACATTAGTGGTATCAGAGCATAGTCGGTCGAGTCGAGTCGTAATTATTCTGTTTCCCTGTACGTGATAGGTGTTGTGTAACCCTATCAGTACTTATTGTTTTAGCTTGTTGGGTTTTCAGAATAGAGATGGCTGGAAGAGGTAGAGACGATGCTGCGATTGCTGAGGCTCTGGGTATGCTAGCTGGAGTACTTGGAGGGAATCCGAATGTTGTGGGACTGGGAGCTGCTCGTCAATTGAGTGAGTTCCAGAAGAACAATCCTCCAAGGTTCAAGGGAGCATACGATCCAGATGGTGCTCAGAAGTGGTTGAAGGAGATCGAGAGGATCTTCCGAGTGACTGAGTGTGCCGATAACCAGAAGGTCAGGTTCGGTACGCATATGCTGTCAGAAGAAGCAGATGATTGGTGGGTTGCTGCCCGCACTGAGTTGGAAGCTGCTGGGAATACTGAGATCACTTGGGCGGTGTTCAGAGAGAGATTTCTGAGGAAGTACTTTCCAGAGGATGTCAGAGGAAAGAAAGAGATAGAGTTCTTAGAATTGAAGCAGGGCAACCGGTCTGTTACTGAGTATGCTGCTAAGTTCACAGAGCTGTCGAAGTATTACACTCCCTATAACGAGGCTACTGGGGAATTTTCAAAGTGTGTGAAGTTTGAGAACGGATTACGTCCCGAGATCAAGCAGGCTATTGGGTATCAGCGGATTAGAGTGTTTTCTGATTTGGTTGACTGTTGCAGGATTTTTGAACAGGATACCAAGGCTAGAGCAGAGAGCTATCAGCAAAGGGTTGATAGGAAAGGCAAGAATCAGAATGATCGTGGGAAACCGTATGCAGTTGGCAAAGGTTTCCAGAGACAGAGCGGGATGAGGAGACCCAATGAGGGAGACTCCAGTGCCCCTGCTAAGTGTTTCAGATGTGGTCAGGCTGGACATCGTATCCATGAGTGTACCAGTAATGAGAAGAAGTGTTTTAAGTGTGGAAAAGGTGGTCACTTGGCTGCAGAGTGCCGGTTGAAGACTGTGACTTGTTTCAACTGTGGAGAGGTGGGTCATATCAGTCCACAGTGTCCTAAGCCGAAGAAGGAGAATCAGTCGGGAGGCAAGGTCTTTACTTTATCGGGTTCTGAGACTTTTGCAGATGATCGTTTGATCCGAGGTACGTGTTATATTAATGGCTTTCCTCTTGTAGCTATTATTGACACAGGTGCAACTCATTCCTTTATATCTTTGGATTGTGCTGTGAAACTTAAATTAGAGATATCTGAGATGCATGGTAGTATGGTGATTGATACTCCTGCGAAGGGTTCAGTGACTACTACTTCAGTTTGTTTGAATTGTCCTTTGAGTATTTTTGGTAGAGACTTTGGAATGGACCTCGTGTGTCTTCCACTAGTGCAGATTGATGTTATCCTGGGTATGAACTGGTTGGTGTTTAACCGAGTTTATATCAACTGTTTTGATAAGACTGTGATTTTTCCTGAGATTGAGGAAGGAAAGAGTTTGTTTCTATCAGCAAGGCAGGTGAATGAGGCAGTAGCAGATGGGGCAGAGTTGTTTATGTTGTTAGCTACTATGGAGGCTAAAGATAAACTGGTGATTGGCGATCTGGCCGTGGTATGTGATTTTCCTGATGTGTTTCCTGAAGAAGTGAATGAATTACCGCCAGAGCGTGAAGTTGAGTTCTCGATTGAATTGGTACCTGGTACTAGGCCGATATCGATGGCTCCTTACCGTATGTCTGCTGTTGAGTTAACTGAATTGAAGAGTCAGTTGGAAGATCTGTTGGATAAGAAATTTATTCGTCCGAGTGTGTCGCCGTGGGGTGCACCAGTGTTATTGGTTAAGAAGAAAGAAGGTACTATGAGGTTGTGTGTGGACTACAGGCAACTGAATAAAGTGACGATCAAGAATCGGTATCCTTTGCCGAGGATTGATGACTTGATGGATCAGTTGGTTGGTGCGAGTGTGTTCAGCAAAATAGATTTGAGATCGGGATATCATCAGATACGTGTGAAAACTGAGGATATTCAGAAGACTGCTTTCAGAACAAGGTATGGACATTATGAGTATTCTGTAATGCCTTTTGGTGTGACTAATGCGCCTGGGGTATTTATGGAATATATGAATAGGATTTTCCATCAGTACCTAGACAAGTTTGTTGTGGTGTTTATTGACGATATTTTGGTGTATTCGAAATCGGAAGAAGAGCATGCTGAGCATTTGAGAATGGTTTTAGGAG
Organism: Lathyrus oleraceus; assembly: GCF_024323335.1. Lineage (NCBI taxonomy): Eukaryota > Viridiplantae > Streptophyta > Magnoliopsida > Fabales > Fabaceae > Lathyrus > Lathyrus oleraceus. The sequence continues at coordinate 132,133,450 of NC_066585.1, forward strand.
TTCTACGAGAAAAGAAGTTATTTGCTAAACTGTCTAAGTGTGAATTTTGGTTAGAAGAGGTTAGTTTTCTTGGTCACGTGATTTCAAGAGGTGGTGTTGCTGTTGATCCTTCTAAGATAGAAGCGGTATCTAAGTGGGAAGCTCCGAAGTCAGTTTCTGAGATAAGGAGTTTTCTTGGACTTGCAGGTTATTATAGGAAATTCATTGAGGGATTTTCTAAGTTGGGGTTACCGTTGACGATGTTGACTAGGAAGGGGCAAGCGTTTGTTTGGGACTCAAAGTGTGAAGAAGGTTTCCAAGAATTAAAGAGAAGGTTAACTACTGCTCCTATTCTGATATTACCAAGTCCGTCGGAACTATTTGAGGTTTACTGTGATGCTTCATTGTTGGGTTTGGGTGGTGTTTTGATGCAGAATAAGCAGGTTGTAGCTTATGCTTCGAGACAACTGAAGGTTCATGAGAGGAACTATCCGACACACGATTTAGAGTTGGCAGCTGTGGTATTTGTTCTGAAGTTATGGAGGCATTACTTGTACGGGTCAAGATTTGAGGTTTTCAGTGACCATAAAAGTTTAAAGTATTTGTTTGATCAGAAAGAGCTGAATATGAGACAGAGGAGATGGTTAGAGTTCCTGAAGGATTATGACTTTGGTTTGAATTACCATCCGGGTAAAGCAAACGTAGTGGCTGATGCATTGAGTCGGAAATCATTGCATATGTCTATGTTAATGGTTAAGGAATTGGATTTAATTGAGCAGTTTAGAGACTTGAGTTTGGTGTGTGAGAGTACTCATAATAGTGTTAAATTGGGAATGTTGAAGTTAACGAGTGGTATTCTGGATGAGATTAGAGAAGGTCAGAAATCCGATGTGCTTTTGGTTGATAAGTTGACTCTAGTGAATCAAGGTCAAGGTGGTGAATTCAGAGTTGATGAGAATGGTGTTTTGAAATTTGGTAATCGGGTGTGTATTCCGGATGTTACCGAACTTAAGAAGAGTATTCTTGAGGAAGGACATCGTAGTGGCCTGAGTATTCATCCTGGAGCTACGAAGATGTATCATGATTTGAAAAGGTTATTTTGGTGGCCGGGAATGAAAAGAGAAATTGCGAGTTTTGTTTATTCTTGTTTGACTTGTCAGAAGTCAAAGATTGAGCATCAGAAGCCGTCTGGGCTAATGCAACCGTTGGCTATTCCAGAGTGGAAGTGGGATAGTATCAGTATGGATTTTGTTTCTGGTTTACCGAGGACAATTAAGAATTTTGAAGCTATTTGGGTGATTGTTGACAGATTGACAAAATCGGCTCATTTCATTCCGATCAGAATGGATTATCCGTTAGAGAGATTAGCTGAGTTGTATATTGAGAAAATTGTAAGTTTGCATGGTATTCCGTCGAGTATTGTTTCGGACAGAGATCCTAGATTTACATCGAAGTTCTGGGAAGGTTTGCAGAGGGCTTTGGGGACTAAGCTGAGATTGAGTTCTGCATATCATCCGCAGACTGATGGTCAGACTGAGAGGACGATTCAGTCACTGGAGGATCTTTTGAGGGCGTGTGTTTTGGAAAAAGGAGGTGCTTGGGATTGTTATTTACCTTTGATTGAGTTTACCTACAACAATAGTTTTCATTCGAGCATTGGTATGGCACCGTTTGAAGCTTTGTATGGTAGGAGATGTCGGACACCTTTATGTTGGTATGAGTCCGGTGAGAGTGTTGTGGTTGGACCGGAGATTGTTCAACAAACTACGGAAAAGATTAAGATGATTCAGGAGAAGATGAGGATTGCTCAGAGTCGTCAGAAGAGTTATCATGACAAGAGGAGGAAGTCACTTGAGTTTCAAGAGGGAGACCATGTGTTTCTTCGTGTTACTCCGATAACTGCGGTTGGTCGAGCTTTGAAGTCGAAGAAGTTGACACCTCGATTTATTGGTCCTTATCAGATTTTGGAGAGGATAGGAGAGGTAGCCTATCGTATCGCTTTACCGCCGTCACTTGCGAATCTACATGAGGTTTTTCATGTGTCTCAGTTGAGGAGGTACATTCCTGATCCGTCGCATGTGGTCCAAGTAGATGATGTCCAGGTGAGAGATAACCTGACTGTTGAAACATCACCTATGAGGATTGAGGATCGAGAATTGAAGCAGTTGCGGGGTAAAGAGATTGCCTTGGTGAAGGTAGCTTGGGGAGGACCAGCAGGTGGCAATGCGACGTGGGAACTTGAGAACCAGATGAAGGAGTCTTATCCGGAGTTATTCGCTTGAGGTATGTTTTCGAGGACGAAAACTCTTTTAGTGGGGGAGAGTTGTAACACCCCGATAAAATAAGATAATTATTTAATTTAAGTTAATAATATAGTTATTAATTTAATTAAATAATTGGAATATTATTATTGGAATAATATAAATTGGATTATTATTATTATTATTGGAATAAAAGTTGAAATCAGTAAAAGATCCCATTTGGTAAAAAGAGGTTTTCACATGAAAACAGAGAACGACTCTAAAGTGGAAAAAGGGCAAAGAGCCAGAGAACAAGGGTTGAAGAGAGGAAGAGCTTGAAGCTAAAGGATTGCCGGATTAACTCAGGTAAGGGGGGTTTATCGTCGATTAATGGGTATTATGGGATAACATGTAGTGGGTAGTGATAAACCATGGATTTGACTCTGATTAGAATGATGTATGCTGAAAAATTGTGAAATATTGGATGAACGAAATACGGGTTTTAATTGGAGAGATTCGTAAGAATTAGATGGAATAATGTTAGAATTGTGAAATTGAATAGGGTATGATTCGTGTTAGATGATATGAATGAATTCTGTGTAAAAATTGGACTGTGGGAGGTTGGATTTGGGAAACCTCGTAGCAGAGAAAACCCATAGCAGATCTGGAAATTCTGGTTCTGGTCATACGCGTATGGCACTAGGCAATACGCGTATGAGATGGCCTGGAGGGGGGAAAAACTGGCGCTGATACGCGCCATACGCGTGTATTACGCGTATCCTGTGTTGGTACGCGTATGGGGTGAGGCCATACGCGTATGGATGAGGAAGATGATGATTTTAACGTAGTTTTGTCTCTGTTGGTACGCGTATGAGGAAGTGGTACGCGTAGCATACGCGTATGGGACAGGCCAATACGCATATGAGTGTGGCTAGAAAATGGGCCATACGCGTATGGGCATGAGGCATACGCGTATGGGCAGGATTGTGATTTTTCCGTGCTGTTGTTGTGCAGTTTTTGGTTGTTCAGCTGAGTAATGTAATTTAGCTGATGTATGATAGAGTAGGGATCATTTCCCGTTGTTTTGAGTAGTATAGGTATTAGTAGAGTGTGCTAATGCTGTGATTGATTATGTGGTATGACATGATATGATTATGTGGTGGATATGTTGATGATGTATGATGATATGCATAATGTGGTGAATGTATCTATCATGTATGAAATTATGAATGGACTGTTTATGGCTTAGAGTGTGAGCATATGTCCATTGTGGATGATTGTTGATGTTTGCATGACTAAGTGATTTAGCTTGCATATTGTGGCCTTTATGGTGGTAGCTAATTCCCATGGTGAGGAATTAGTGAGTTAGTATTGTGGATTGTTGTTGATGTTTGCATGCTAGGTGATTAGCGTGCATATCATAGCCCTTGGGGTGGTAGCTAATTCCCATGGTGAGGAATTAGTGAGTGAGTCACTAGGTCTCAAATGAGTGGGACTAGTGAGCTTGGTAGCCGTATCTGGATTTGATCGGTGAGGTTGAACTATATGTTCACGAATAGTCGGTACCGCATGCATGGAGTCTCATTGCATAATGTATGTATGGCGTATAATATGAATGGATGTATTCCAATATTATACGTGTTGTTTTGTGTTGAGTTTGAGTATGATGATGATGATGATTATGAGTTGATATTGCCGTTGCTGAATATGTGTTATGATTAGAGTGATGAAATGTGTTAATTTACTTAACATTACATGATATTTTATAATGCTTATTATATCGATTGAGGAACTCACCCTTACAACTATGTTTCAGGTAACGAGCAGTGATTGAGTAAAAGCTAGTCCTTGGAGTCTAGTGTAGTTCCTTAGGGGGTCATGCTCTGGTAGATGTAACATCGGGACGGGATGTTTTACTTGTTTTTCATTGATGATTGTTGAACAAGTTTACATGTAATGTGTTACATGTTTTGCATGTTGTTGTTAATTTCTATCCGCTGCGAATTATGCAAATGTTTCTTTTGATGAATAAATGAGCATGACGAGTTAAATTGGAACATGGTGTGAAGTGTCATGTGTGACACCCTTAAATTGCATATATACTCTGATTTATATTTGTTGTTTTAAATTAATTACTGGGGTATTTTAGAAGGGTGTTACACATCACGCCTTTGCTCTCTAGCCATGTGGTCACGCCACATCTCCTCCGTAATATAGAAGCCAGGAGTGGTACCTGCAGATGATGTGGTGTGTGGTGAAGGATGATGGGGAGACACATGGGGTACGAGAGATCTCTCTCTCCGATCATATTCATCATCAGTGTCATGTCCCGCCTCATCAGAAATGTTAGGAGGAAGAGGACCCAAAACAGGTGGAGCATCTAAAGCGTAAGTCCAATTCCTTTCATCTCGTACATTTGTACGTCTAGTGCAAGGTAAAACAACAGATGGGATGGCTACACCATGAACCATAAGAGTATAGCCTCCTTCTCTCCTTAAACGGCACAATTTCATGTCTCAAAAATTTTAGGTTATATATATATATATATATATATATATATATATATATATATATATATATATATATATATATATATATATATATATATATATATATATAAATAAAAGGATTTCAACGCTTTTTGATTAAATTATAATAATAAATTAAAATCTTGTTTGATTACTCAATTCATTATAGAACTGAATACTAAAGATTAGATTCACAATAGAATAAATGATGCTATATTGGTTATTTGTTTGTTATTATCAAGCTATATTGTTTTTAAGTACACTCTTTAATCATTATCATAATAAATAAATAAAATATTAAATTAATTGTATAAATGAGTATCGGATCGTTATGAAATATTATATACATCAATCATTTAAATCAAGTTTTTTTATTATTATTTATAATAATTATCAGATGGTGTACTATTAATGTTGAAAAATTTCTTACTTGAAGCTGAAAGAGTTGTCATTTTAATTGATTGTTTTTGGTCTTCATAATTATAAGATTATGACTAAACACGAATTTGACATATAATGAATTGTAGTAAGATTGGTTATCAAAATTTTCCATAAACTAAAGCATCAAAAATTACAAAATCGAAGTGCATGATTTGGCAGGAAAGGTAATAACATGTCTTGTTCGTATGGGTACGCTTTTCCCTCCTCATATGAAACATAACACGATCTCAAAACATTTTAAGAATTCATCTAAGAAATTTACACGAGCAAGGTCGGTTTTAGGTATAAGTCCCTTCATAGGCATGGTGGAGTTTTTGCTTTTGTCTTTAACAAAAAAGAGTTGTGGAAATTAAAAGCTTTTTTGGTAATCGGATTTGAAAGCGTTTAGGTATTAGTATATTTCACACAAAATATTAAAATTGAATATGGATAAACACGTTAGGAAACAACTTACGAACCCCGAAATTGTTAAGGCGTAAATCTGTCTCGCTCTAACTTTTTGTATGAAACGTTGGTTTGTGAAGCTCCTCTCTCTTTCTGCATAACTACCTCGCCTTATTTATTTAAGGTTTCTAACATTATCTTTTACAAGAGATGTACGGAAATGTTTTATGGACATTGTGGTTGACAACTTAAAAACCGTAATTTTAAAAATGCTCACACATTGAATCAATTGATATTTAATAGTGTGTGTTTTCATAAGAGAACACTTTCACAAGTTACAATTTTTTTTAGAGTAAGAATGAATTGAATATCTGAAATGATGTGATTTGAACTTTATATAGTATAGACGATTAAAATCGTATGAGTGTGATTCGGTGCATTATGCGGGTTCTCATTCAATCACATCTAATGGTGTAAGATGTGATGGAAGGCGTGATCATATGTCTCAGACAAGGAACCTTCTCCTTCAACACTTGTTATGACTATCGTTGCGGGTCTCACAAACGACCTTAAACAACTGCCTCTCAAGCCCTTTTTTCTACGTCGTAGAACGAGGACTTTGTTGGGTTTGTCTTTAATCCAACCTCTAGTAGAAAAAAAGATTCTTGATGGGATGTTGATGTCTTTAGGAAAAGATTATTTAAATGTCTATCTCTGGATTAGTAACGCTTTATAGGTATATCTCCACATACGTTCCTTTGTCTGACGGTAATGATTCATTCTCGTACTCGGCCATTTGAGTGGTCTTGAACTATGTGTGATAAGATCTTGACTGTCGATAGTGTGGTTCACGCTTTCCAGCACCAAGGTTTGCATAGTTCACCTTCCTTGGGGTATATATATATATATATATATATATATATATATATATATATATATATATATATATATATATGGAGTTCTAGGGTTACCATGTTCCCCTTTTTCGCTATTTGTGAATCTTCAAAGCTCTTTTATGTGTTTGCAACCTTCTTTATCTTTGCCAATCTCTTCCCATTAGCCATTAATTCTGACGTATTTGTGCCACCTCTTTCTGGTAGAGCATACAATGTGCGGGTCACTGAGTTCTTCTTTTGTAAGATAATGCTTGAGCCTGGACTTTCTCTTATTTTCAGACTTGTTTACTTTATTAGGATTTCTAGAGATGAGAGTTGTAAGTTTTTAGTCTTTTTTGTTTCGTACTTTGGTGATTTCTCTAGCTATATATGCCTTTGCTGAGGCGCAAAGTTTGTCTTTGTATTGACCTTGTTCTTTTTCTTACGACCATTTATTTCATGTTTTAACAACTTATTTTTGAAGGAGAAAATCGATCCAAAATGCAACGGAATTTAAAAATTTCTCCTTTAGTGATCCTTACGAATGGGCATGATCATTGATAGAATCGTTACCTCTTGTGGTGATTGAAACCTTTGATGCAGATCTATGGAGCGATCACGAACGTTGAATGGTGACAACGCCTCTACTCAGTCCACACGAACGGATTCCTTCAATCTCAGTGCTAGCTGCTACGAATGAAGGCTTTGAGTGAGAGGGAGAGAGAGAGAGGGAGAGAGAAAGAAAGAGAGAGGGAGAGAGAGAGAGAGAGAGAGAGAGAGAAACGAAATTACAACTGTACAAATGCTTCTGCACAAGGGTTCTATTTATAGAACCACTTATGTGGGCTGCAAGCTAAAAAGCCCACTTAAGTGTATGTGGCCCATATCTTATATTATGCCAAAATCACTTAAGCGTGTGGTACCTTACCATATTTTGTATTCTACTTAAGTATACCGTACCTTACGATATTCTACAATTCAATTAAGGGCACCGTACCGTACGATGTTCCTTAGTTACTATATCTCTCATCAATCCGTCCTTTTGTGTGTGGCCTTGTAGGTTTTCGCGGCATTGGCAATTATATTAAATCACGTATTTAATATAATAAACAGTGAGCGGTATATAGCAACACATCACTGCTATTCAAGATACGAAAATGTCATATAATCTGAAAAATCCTTTTGTGATAATACTTATGTGTGCAATTACCCTTTTGCCTTTATGTCTATATTGAACACAAGACATAGACCGTGTCATCCTTGTCCAGTTCAATATTGGGCCCATAAACATTTATCCTGTTACGCGGGATGCGAAAATTCCATCTAGGTCACTCATGTCCCTCAGCATGCTCCGTGGAGTACCCATCAACTGTCTTTATGGTCATCCAGTTACGGACAACGTTTGATCAGCAATAAGGCACTCGACTCTACATCTAGGGTACATAGTGGTTTCAGGTCGAAGGGTGGTATACACCATTATCACCATGAGAATAAATCATGACACTTTGCATAACATTCTATATAGTATTCTCATAGCGGGTCAATCCAGTATAAATATTACTCTTAATATTCATACCTATGTTTAAGACTTGATAACTCCTTATCCATGATCCATGAGATGTGATCATCAGTCTATATACATAATAGTCTTAATGCTTTAATGTTATCCCACTTTACAATAAAGCTCGACTACTGATACTTTAAGAATAGTGTCCTTATGTTTGATGTGATCTCATGATTAAGTCACACTTGATACATTAAACAGACTAGCTATTCTAGGGACTTTATTAAACAAACATAATAAAGAAAAAGCATTTTTATTATTAATAAATAATTCAACACAAGTACCAAAAGTGTTGGCCTCTAGGGCTTACACCAATAATTTTTACATGGGAAACTCTCAACTCATAGTTCATAGGGCGGAGAGGGACAACTCTGCAATGTGGGTGGATCAAGAGACATTAGAAAATGTTTCTAACTTTGTGGGTGAAGGTGGCTTATACCACGCCTTTATTTATGTTGTAGAGGTTATCATGATCCACCTCATTAACGTGGCTAACCAGGTCGTATCGGTCCTTGAAGTTTTTCAAACTCTCTAAATAAATATCAAACATCTTTGTACTTTGCCTAAGGGAAATCATACACTGACCTCGTGCTGAACCAGTAGAAATTCGTTGGGCTTTAAATAGGTGGAATAAGAGCATCATAGACAACATAACTTTCTTGTATTTGCACCAATACTAAACGACTTTGATATAAGCACAACTCACTTAGTGCAGTTATGAAAGAGAAATTATTATATGGTTTAGAATGCTCACTTCAAGTTCGTTAAAGGGAAGACAAAAAACTATAAAAAAAACAAACACTCATGGAGAGGAATGACACACCCACCATAATTATCCCCTTAAAAGATGTTGGTGAAAATGTAGTCACATTATTGTATGGTATCGCTTACTTGTTTTGATGTTTTTTCTATTTTGAGTGTAGTTGTTATAGTTTGTTTTGATATTTGTAATTTTCTTATCATCTAATATTCGTGTGTTTGTACTTTATTCGCATTCAAGTTTCATTATAATTGTTTCTACTATTTATAAATTATATTGTTAAGACCCTTCATTATTCAATATAATTAAAGACTTTGATTCCTGATAATGTTCCTTTTTTATCCCAACAATTTGCTTTTTTGTCGTTTCAACAGGCATGACTTGAATCACAAGTTAGAACACTTAAATCTGGATGTTGAGTAACTTGATTTGAATCAAGTGTTAAGCATGATTAGAATCAAGAGCCTTGTGAAAATTGGAATTTTCCTCTGGACAATTTAATTCGAATAACAAAATGAACCTGATTCGAATCACAACCTCGTGTGACTCGAATCAAGGGTTAATCCTGATTTGAGTCCAGTGTTTCCATGAAGCCAGATTTGTGCTCTGCTCATATTGACTCGAATCAAGCATATAACTTGACTTGAATCACAAAAATCTTGTGATTTGAATCATAATTTCTTCTTGACTCGAATCATAACTTCCCAAATCCAATTTTCCATTTTAGATTTAAACAATTATTTCTTTGATGAAAGTAACAAGTGAGTGAAACTTGTGGTTCAAAACCCATTGAGACAAAAATGCAAATTTATCTCCTCTTCTTTAGTGTGTTTATTCCTAGCACCATTAATATTTCTCTTATTCTCTAGAATAACTTATTGAGTGTTAATCCATGTCATATTCACTTCTTTTTGTTGCATTTTGTTCTTGTGAAAGTTGTAATTGTTTTGACTAAATTAGAGATAGTGAGTTGATTAATTGTGTGTGTTCATCATGATTAATCAAGATCATGATATCAATCAAGAACCAAGACTCATTTACCCAAAAACTAGAGAGAACCTTGTAGTGTGTGTTCTTCTTTCACCTACATCTAATTACTTGACTAACACCTTAAGAATTAGAGTATTTGTGAGATATTCTGACATTGTTCATCATCTTCATCCTTTGTCATTTTCCATTGTTGTGGATGTTCATCTCTAAAGATTGAGTGTTGAGGGAGACTAGTGGTACATTAGGGTATCTAATGTTTTTGTGTGAAGTTTGTTGTTTGTAATAGGTGCAAATATCATTTCTTGAATGTAATTTGGTCTTTATTGTTATCTATCAAGGATAGAGTTTCAATATACTCCAAGGACGACTTTGGCGAGGTCAAGTATCAACAATCCATAAGGCAGACTTGGAAGTTGTCCATCTTGTGTGGCATTGGAGAAAGATTGATTGCAGACAAAGTTGGATAACTCTCGACTATGAAGAATGGACAACTCCCAAAGAATGGACAACTCCCAACTTTGTCTGTGAGCAATCTTTCTCCAACACCACCAAAGATGGTCAACATCCAAGTCCGCCTTATGGACCGTTGATGCTTGATCTCGCCAAAGTCTTCCTTGGAGTATATTGAAACTTTATCCTTGATAGATAACAATAAAGACCAAACTACATTTAAGAAATGATATTTGCACCTTCTAGACTTTTTTGTGTCAGTGTTCTCACCCAATAGTTGGGTCCTATGTTTATATATTAGATAACCTGTCCCACGAAGAAACTATATGAATAGGAAATTGGTATCCTTCTTTGAAGATTTAGACTATGTTGACAACACTACTCCATTGGGGGAGACGCCGAGGAGACAAAAGAAACAGTTCATAGAGACACACTTGTTAGTTGAAGTTGATTTAGAGGAGGATAGAAAAGTCACATTTGGTGAATAATAAGGTAGATTTACTCTTTTTTGATGTTTCTTAGATGGTTATTATTCCCTTGTCTTAATTGATCTCTGGTATGCACATAAGATGAAATTTTATAACATGGTGCTTTAGATGAAGAAGACGCATATGGTTGCTCCATTGCCTATGGCCACTAATGCCCGACTCGGAACTAGAGGAATCTTGCATATAGGATCCCCTGAATGTATGGTTGTGGTTAACCTTCTTATCTCATCCCAAGTGGAAGCCCATGATTCTCAGGATCAAGTTGTGGTAGAAAGTGTTATACGTTCACCGGTAGTCGTAACTTAAGGGAATCCTGTCACTAGGCATGTTTTCAGGGTGTCGCATGAGGAAGGGTTGTTTGTCCGACATTGGATGCTCGAGAAAGATTTAGGAAGGCTTGGTCCTGTTGTTTGCCCATGCCAACAAAATTGAATTTTCACATTCACTTATGGCTCATCCTGGTCCAAGGAAGGCTGGGGAGTTTTGATCTTCTATTTTTGATGAGGATTACACATATTTTCAAGTAGGGGTGAGGTTATTCATAAATATGAATTAGCTTAACTGGCGTACCAAACTTGTCTGGTGTCAACCGTTTTGGCCTTTGGTACTACTGGAAGGATATACGTTTTCTTGTCTAGCCTTCTTCAAAAGGAAAATAAGTGCTTCAAGAATGTGTCAATGTTATTACTATCTAGTGGGGTTGATATCTAGAGTAGCTCACTAGGACAATTGTTTTTTTAAAGAAAGATAAGGACTGAAGTGCATAATTTTGAATACCCTCACTTATTGGCTAAGAAAGTGCAATTAGTGGTGAAAGAGATGAAATAGAAAGATACATCTCTAACATCAACTCGATTGGTGTTATCCACCAATGAGGCCGTTCTTTCAAAGGCGAACCAAGAATTGGAATATTCTTGCAAGACAGTGAATGATTTGGAGTTTTCTTTGAGCGAGGCTCAGAAAGGTTGGAAGGAAGCTGAAGACAGTCTTTGGGAGATACGTCATGAAAACTTTGAGATATCCAAAGAGTATGAAAAGTCATTGGAAGATAGTTTCTCTATGTTGGATGTTTATTTTGAAAATGCCTTGCAGCAAGAGGAATTCTTCCATTCCTTGATGCATATTTCAAGAGAGAAAATTCGCCTTGATCTAAAAATTGTTGACGAGAAACCAATCTTTAATTTTTTGTGGATGATCTAGCCTGATAGTGTTATCTTTCTTTTTCTCTTTTTTTTCGTCTGGGATGAATCTACACAGTGCAATATTTGTTGTAAATAAATTCCACAATTGTTGCTTCCTAGTGTTTTCTTATCTGGTTTAGTTACATTACCATTGTTCTTACCTATTATGGTGTTGCTTTATTTATTGAGTTTGTTTCTCTAGGAATTTGGTGACGTGCGAAGTTGCTCCCAGAAGTTTTTTGGAGGTCTTGGAGGACTGTTCTAGGCCAAGAGTCGATACTGCTTCCTTGCCCCCAATTTTAAACTTAGTTCAATGTCGATGTAGTGGGGACTCACCTCGGTCTTTGGAGTGGCTTAATACCAAGAGGCGTGTGAGTCTTGATTACCACCTTGTGGTATACTTTTTGTATCCTTGTAAATTTTGTTGCAGGTTTCTGATTGCTTTGGTCATAAATTTGTGATAACACCCTTGAGTTATCCATTGTGTGTGTGTGTGTGTGGGGGGGGGGGGGGGGGGTGGTTATCGCTTTAATCATATACATGTGGCGTTTGCAACAACACCCCTGAATCATGTCTATCCTTTATGATCATAAGGAAGATAATTTAGTGAAAATTTACTCATTCATTTAAAATAGTGTTACATTTATAATGAATGATTTACTTTACACATGCAATAAAAGGAAAATTTAACCTAGCAGTGTGATTATTGTTTATTTTTCCTTGGCGTACTAGTGTGGCATGCCATGACTGGCCTTGTTCTTTATTCGGGATTGTGCATTGCCTCTGTCAAGTTAGAATTATTCACATCATGCTTTTCAGGGTCTCTAGTTCCTTATTTTGGGGTTTGATTGTCATTTCTTTTAACTGCTTGGTGAGGGAGGCCATATTGATTTACACTACCTTATAGTTGTCTTATCCTTTTTGGTAGATTTATATGTCATTTATTCGCCTGACAGGTTGACGCATATTGTCATAAGATCATCGTGAACATTGTGATACTTCAATTTGTGGTGGATTAGGGAGGCCGCCATATCAATAATTGTCGCAAAGTATATACCTGGGGTGGAGTTGAAGACACTCCTGCAAGGGATTACTAGGAATTATAGGTTAACCACCCTGCTTCTCTCCCTTCTCCTAGGGTACCATCATCTCATTATACCTCGAGAGGCGAGTTAACATGTCTCGTCCCCTATGATCTTTCTTCCGGCCCCGATCGTCTCTTCGGCCTCCTTCTCGGGAATACCTGGACAACCACCCCTTTTTGATCAGTTCTCAATTGCATCTTTCATGTGAATGCATTCATTAGTGTTTTGGTCGTGATTTGTTTCCCGATATTGACTTCTATGAACTCAATGTTTGCATATTCTCAATATTTTCTCTCTCAATGTGTATAAATAACTATATGTAGAAAATCTAGACTAGGGTCTTCTCTCTTGGTGATCTCTTTAATGATTACTATCTTTTGCGGAATCCCGGCCATATACAGGGTTTCTTATTCCTTGTGTCTTCTATTCAACTAAGAGTTCTTCTTCATAGTTGATATAAGATTGGACCTTATTCAACAACTTACTTAAGTTGCAACTACTTCTAGACCTTGTTTTTCTCGAAACAATCAATCTGACATTTGTCCTTTTTTTAATATCCAATGATTTAATATGTCATTTGTACCTCCTAGTTACACTTCTATCTTGGTGAATTGGTCAATTTACTCTCGGAGAATCTCTTTCTTCTTCTACATGATCTCGTTGAGTACAACCATAATGGTCGTTTGTCATTTTCAAGCGGTGAACTGAGTTGGATAAGAGTCGTAGAGTTCCTTCCATGAATATATATATATATATATATATACCTATCACCACGGTTGGTAATGTCAACCGTTGTGAAAGACATTATATTTTATCATAATTTTTGAATACGGCCGTAGTGAAATTTTTTAACCATATATAAGCGAATTAACTCCTGCTTCTTGACAATATCGTCGTATCTCTCATAGTAAAATCCTATCACACATTTCTCTTTTCTTCTTTGTCATTAACTTTTATATTCTACAATATAGCCCCAGTTTTGTTTTTCATACATAAAAATATTCTTCTTCTTCCTTATTCTCTCATTTTTGTGTATGTTATTGTCATGTTTCATATGACTTTCACATGATTTCTTCTTATTCGAGAGTTTATGAGTTTTTTAGTTGTTGTATATTTTTATTGTTGTTGTTGTTGATGATAAATGTAGATAAATTTTAGTTGACATGATTTTCATATTATTTACTTCGGTCTCACATGTTTTGTTGTTGGTTATTGTCGTTGACAAATCTTTTTCCATATTCCCTCTTATTCGTGTATGTTATTATTATGTTGATGTTATTATTATGTATGTTGATAAATTTTGGTTGGATTACAATATACTACTTGTTTATGTTAACATGATGTTTTTTAATGTGTTCGTAGGATTATAATTGATTTGTGTTGCTATGAAGAAAAAGTATAAGAGAGGATGAAACTGAACTGAAAGATGCAAACTCTTGCGATAGACCTAGAATAAAATCAATTCAAATCTAACACAAGTTTGCAGCTTTCTCCTCAGTTTCATCCTCATTTCATTTTACAAGTTTGCATAGTATCGGTGTAGTTCACATGATGGTTTGTTTTAATTTTCCATAATTGTTTTCAATTAAAAGTATGTACGTTGTTGATAAATGTTGTTGTTTGTTGTTGATGTTGTTTTGTGTTGTTTGTTAATAAATGGTTTTTAATGTGTAGCTAGCAAGTGGTTATGGTTCTTTACTTATCACTGATGAAGCTAGTTGTGTGAATATGGATCTAAGAGAGTTGTGAAGTTATGTTCGCTGTGGAAATTTATACTAGTCTGTCATATAATATTCCCATAGTGAACACATGTTTTTTCATTAACCTGTTTTTCAAGAATAATTTATTTTTTCTTATTATTATCTCAAATATCTATTTGAATGGTTGTATATGGTTAATGAGGGACATGGGAAAACAAGCAATCCCATATTTTATAATAAACTCTTACACATACTACCACGGTTGAAATATATATCCGTGGTGAAATGTTATTTTTATGCGCTTTAACTTGATTGCAGGTGGGTCTCGAACCCATGACCCTATATTTATGACAACGGTTGTTTAGGTCAACCATTGTGATAGGTAGCCCGCTACATAGTTTATCACAATGGTTGCACGCCCGTGGTTGAAAATAATGAACTTATAACCACATCCTACTTCACCATGGTTGGTCTGGCGTGATGGTATCCCTTTCCAATCATTGTGAAAGAGTTTTTTTTCGTAGTAGTGCATGCGCCTAAATGGATACAAGCCAGTGATTTGGATTTGGGACCAAATCCATTTATAGTGAATAAATGATTGGATAAACATAAGGATTTCATCAAGTTTGTGGATGAGGTTTGAAAATCATTAGAATTGGAAGGAAGACAAGGTTATGTATTGAAAGAGAACTTCAAAACTCCAAGATCAAGATTAAGAGGGTGGAATAATTAAATATTTGGGTGGCTTGATTTTAAAGTGGATGAATCGGTCAAAGAATTGAATGATATAGATGAATGATGATTAAAAAGTGATGAATTGGTAGAGAGAAAAAAGGAAGCCTTAAATGGAATATGGAAAAACTTGTAGTACAAGGAAAGTATGCTTAGACAAAAATCAAGACATAAATGAATAATAGAAGGAGATCTAAATCCAAGTTACTTTTATTCAATCATGAAGGAGAGAAGAAGAAATTAAATAGAACTAGTCATTGTACTTGGAGGAAGTAGATTGAAGATGTAGATGGAGTGAAAAAGGGAAGTGAATAGAGTGTTTGAGGAAAGATTCCAAGAACCAAATAACCATATACCTGTCTTAGAAGGAATTGATGTCATGAAGATCTCTATGGAGGAAAGGGATGCATTATAAAAACAGTTTAGATATGAGGAAATAAGAAGATTGGTTGATATAGAAAAGAGTCAAGGGACAGATGGTCTAAATTTTTGACTTTCTACATAAATATTGAAGCATATTGGAAGGTGGCATAGTGAAACTTATTAAGGAATTCCATATGAATGTCAAATTGGCAAATTCTATCACAACCTCATTCCTTGGATTAATAACAAAGAATAAGAATTACCAAGGTTAGGGAAAATATAGACCAAGGAAGTTGGCAGAATCTATGGAGTATAAAAACAATATTTGTGGGTTTTATATTGGTAGTTGGCCTAAGAGTAAACTATTGCAAGAGTACGTTGTATGGCATACATGTTAGGGAGTATTTTATGCATGCAACCTCTCAAGTTTTATCTTGATATTTGGATCCAATACCATTAAGTTCTTAGGTATTCTAGTGGGATCTAATCCAAGAATATGTGCTACATGGAGGCCAATTATAGAAAGATTATGGAAGAAGTTAGAAAGATTAAGGAAGAAGTTATCAACATGGAAAAGAAGATTGTTATCTATTGGAGGAAAGGTGAAACTTTTGAACTCCATATTGTCAAGGATTTTGATATACTTCATGTCATTCTTTAAAGCACCTAAGAAGATGATACAGGAAATAACTCAATACAAAGTAGACTTCTATGGAATGGAAAGGAAGACAAGAAATGAATCACTTGGGTTAAGTAGAATAATATTTGTAAATAAAAAAAGGAAGATGGACTTAGAGTCAGGAACATATAAACTTTCAACATTTCTCTACTAGGAAAATGAAAATGGAGGATGTTATTTAAAGAAAAGTCAATATGGAGGGACATACTCACAAACATAGTTGGTAATTTAAAGGAGCATTTAATGTTTAGAATGAATCAAGAATAATTAAGAAAACATTGGTGTGGTGGAATGATTTACAATTTGTTGGCAGGAATGAAACATTCGACAGTGATTGGTTTGCAGAAAACATAGATTGCAGGATTAGATTAGGAAGCAAAGTCTCATTTTGGAATAGTAGATGCACACGATGTTGGTCATTAAGCTATGCATTTTCTGCAATGTACCAGCTGACAGATAAATAAGATGGTATGGTAAGCGAAATGGGAGGAAGGAGAGTAAGAGCTTGGATGTGGGGTTTACAAATTAGTGAAAGTAGTGGAGATGAAGATGTGGATGTGCAGAAGGAAGAACTAATAGTAATTTTAAGAGATGTGGAGGCAAAGCCAAGAGAAAGTGACAAGGGCGTCTAGTGTCTCAGTCTGAATGGAAAGTTTAATGTAAAAAGCTATTATTAAAGGTTAAGAGAAATGGAAGATGAGGATGAATTGGATGTAGAAACTAAAAGATCAAAAAGAATGATATGGAAGACAAAGATAACATCTAAGATTAAGGTATTTGTATGGAGGATGGTGTTCAATACACTACCAGCAAGAGATCAATTAGTAAGGAGGGAAATCATTCATAACGCTCATGAGAGGGTTTTTGTTTTCTGCTTTGAAAAAGATGAGAATTTATCACACTTTTTCTTTCAATGCATAGTCAATACAAAAGTATGATGCATAATGGCCTAGTGGATGGGAATTGGTGAAATGATGAAATATGAATGTAAGGAACACTTTATCCAATACACAAAGGCACTACAATGGAATGTGAAAAAACTAAGGTGGGTGTCTCTTGGCTGGCCATTGTTTGGTGTTTGTGGTATATGAGGAATAACATCATGTTTAAGATGAGTTTTGTGCAATAAATGACATTATAACAATCATTAAATCAGTCACATGGTTATGACATGTCATATGAATAAAATGTAGTGTATGTGTAAGCTTTTATGATTGGTGTAATAGTCCAAGGGACTTTCTAAATTTAAATTGAGCCCTTTATAATGGGCAAGAGTACCCATGTACTCTAATATGTTGAGAAAAACAAGTGTGAGTTAGAAGTGTTGACAAACAAGTGTGGGGATATTGATTAGAAAAGTGGAGATTAAGTGCTTTATTAGCGAGAGGACCCACACACTTATCACCTCAATATTTTGGGTGAGTATGTGGTGTATCTCTCATAAGGTGTATTGCTCATAAAGAAAATACCTAATGTAGATGCTCTCTCATGTTGACCCCTAAATTGATGAGATTCTCAGATGAGTATGTGGTGCATCTCTCACATGATGTGTTGCATCTCTCACATGATGTGTTGCTTATAAAGAAAATCCCTAATGTAGATGCTCTCTCATGTTGACCCCCAAATTGACGAGGTTTTTGATGAGTATGTGATGCATCTCTCACATGGTGTGTTGGTCATAAAGAAACGTCTCGATGTAGATGCTTCATCATGCTGACCCCAAATTGATGACCCAACATTGGTATTAGAGCCTGAATCGAGTGAAGGACATGGTCACTTGTATTAAAAATCATTCCCACATGGTGGTGGATAGAAGGCATGCACGTTGAAAAAGTATCAACGGTGGTACAAATGTATGTTAGTGAAAGTGTTTCTGCTTGAGATGGAGCATTGTTGATATATTCACACTTGAGGGGAGAATGTTGAGGAAAACAAATGTGAGTTGAAAGTGATCAGACACAAGTTTGATGAAGTCTCACATTGATTAGAAAAGTGGAGATTGAACATTTTATAAGTAAGAGAACCTCACACCTATCACTGTAAAATTTTGGATGAATACATAATACATCTCTCACAAGATATACTATTCATAAAGAAAGACTCCGATATACATACTCTCTCATATTGACCTCCAAATCAATAATCCAACATAATCGATATAATTTGCCTATAAAAAAATTTATTTATATTTGAATACATTTCTACAAAAGCAAGTTAAACAATAACTTTAATCGTAACAATAGCTATAAATTCAATTTTCAAGTTGAATAAATTCTAAAAAACATAATGAATTTTCCTTGAGAACAATCAAATATATCAAAAACAATTCTACACATTTCAAATCTATTCTACATGCTCCAAATATAAAACCAAACATATACAATTAATTTAAGTATAATCACTTATGTATGTATAATCATTTTTAGTTAAAAAAATCAAATGCATGAAAATTATTCCAAATTAATCATACAACTTTAAAAATTGTTTTAGTCTCTTTGAAAATCAACCACCATACATTCCGAATTGAAATATACGGTTGAAATCTGTTATGCTGATCCGTTGGTTTATTTAGGGAAGAAATTTGATAAAATCAAAACAAAAGATGATTAAATTGGTAATCCATATCACAATCTCAATCACTCAAGAACATAATAAAGTTTTACTCTAACTTTTAAGATTAGGTAGAACACTTTACGTGTAGCAGAAAACTTTCTTACCCACTCACAACACAAACACTGGCTTATAAATTTTAGTAATTTTAAATTTCCATTGGCCATGTCATTGTCATCGAGTTAGCAGTGTGTTAACCACAACACAGCCAGAAAAAGACAGGTAGAGAGAGAAAACAGATTTCTCATTAGGGCTTCATAAAGATGGTTTTGCTCAAATTCTTAACGAATAACAAATTAACAACTACAATTTCACATTTTATTCATAATCTTAAAATTATACAAATCACTCTTTTTCTTCTGTATATAAATATAAATCTCATTACAACAGAACCGCACAAAAAAATATTCACAGTTTTTATCTCATTCTTCCAATTTTGTTGTGAAAATGGGAAGGGGAAGAGTGGAGTTGAAGAGAATTGAAAACAAAATCAACAGACAAGTTACCTTCGCTAAACGAAGGAACGGGCTTTTGAAAAAAGCTTATGAACTTTCGGTTCTTTGCGATGCTGAAGTTGCTCTCATCATCTTCTCCAATAGAGGAAAATTGTACGAGTTTTGCAGCAGTTCAAGGTATTCACTAAAATATGCAACAATTAAAACCTAAGTTTTTTTTTTCAAAGATCTTGAAATCACGCGAGTTTTAATAATATATATATATATATATTATTATTTGTATTAGTTTGTGAAAACATTGAAAAAGTTGATTTTCAATTTTCACTGTTTGAGTTTTTCCGTTTCTGTGAATGTCTCGGCGTTTATAGAAGTTTGAGTGTTTCTGCAATCTTATTGATGTTAGATCTGCAACTGGAAACACAATAAACCTAATAAAAAATAAATAAATATTCAATTAAATAAATATATCACTGTTGTATTGTATTGTATTCTATTGTATTAATCTATTAATAATCTATTTTTGTTTTTGGTTTGTTACTTTCTCTTTCTTTTCCCTCTTTTAGGTCTAAACCCAGCCTCTGAATTTACCATATTTTCGCTTCGCCAGCGTTTGAAACAGATCTGGTTCAAAAGCGTTTTCTAAAAGCGATTTTTGAGTCTCTAGTCAGGTCTCTTTTCGGTGTAAATTAAGTGTTGGGATAATCAATTTTTTCTTCCATTTTGAGTTTTACTAGCTACTTTGCTTTTCAGTTTCAAAATTCAAAATCACTCAAACTATGTAAATTTAAACCTACTTCTCTGAACCTAGGGTTTCTTCTTCAACTTTAACTTTTCAAATTTCAATATTATTATATATATTATATCTATTCCCCTTTCTTGGATCCACGTTCAACACTATTTTATATGTCCAAAGAGCAAAATGGTGTTATCAATTGCTTAATAATTTCTTCATTTCACTTACATAATTTTTTTTTTACTTTCAATCGTTCGTTTCATGATAGTGACTTTATGTTAAACTAGAATTCAGTGGATAATATCATGAATGACCTCTATCTTCTTTTCTGTCAATTCATGTTTTTCAATCACTTCATGGCTTGTTGTTCTCATATTTTCCTTTGGATAAACCCTAATCCTTTTAGATCTGGTTGTACAAAAATTTCTAGTACATGTTTTTTCTCCTGGATTAACAAGTGACACTACTCATAAATGGTCTAAATCTAACCACATACACAGAGATATCTCAATGGTTTTTAATTTTCCGCATAAGGCTATAGCCTCTCGTCATGATTCATCAGGTAAAATATGTGTTAATTTTTTACGTTTATGGGTCAATTTTGGATATACATGTGATGTCATAGTAGATTTCTTGAGTCTCTGATTATTTTTGTGGAAAATGAAATCTTTTCACTGATGAATCTCTAATTTTGTCTCATTTAAAGTTGATTACAGCCCTAAAATATGATTTCTGAAAAGATGTTTTACTATTTATTTACTAATTTCCTTGATGGCTTTCTATGTGAATACATTTTTTAGTGAATTTTTTCCTTAGTTTTATACTTTTTATTAAAACGTCTTTATTAATTTTATGTCCAATCAAATGATAAAAATTTCTATATATAAAGGATTTTGATAGTTGATGTAATTATATTTTATTATAAATTTATCTACTATTTAAACTATTTTATTCACAATTTTTCCGTTTTATACTGACCGAAAAAATGAAAATGATTAAACCAAAAATCCAATTTATATTGGTTTACAATCAGTGCTTACTAAATTAAGCTGTCAGTGTTCACTTTTTTTTTCTTTCTATTTTCTCTCTTACAATGTTTTAAGAGTGGGTATAATTTTGTGTCCAAAAAAATAGTGCCTATAATTTAATATCAACATTAATCGGTATTTTTTTTTTTAATTTTTATTTATATTCACTTTTGTTTTTTCAAAAATAAATAAAATTATTTATATTAATATGAATTAAAAAATAATTTCTAATTGTAGGATGAAAGTTTATATATATTTTTATTATATTTATATGATATGTAATTTATACAAATTTGTTTATTTTGTCAATGTGGTGGGTGCAGCATGCTCAAAACGCTAGAGAGGTACCAGAAATGCAACTATGGTGCTCCTGAAGCCAATGTATCTGCACGAGAAGCATTGGTAATACTCAAGAATCTCATATATCTTACATAACTATAATGCTAATTGTCCTTTTACCTTGACTAAAATTTTGATTATTTTTTTCTTTTAATTTTCAGTTACTATGCTTTATATACATAAAATAGTCAAAATAATTAAAATTATGTTGATCTACTATTATCTTTTAAGATTTTGAATTAAAAAAGCCAAGTTTAGAACTGATGTATTATTTTTGTGATGGCAACCATGAGTATAGGAGTTAAGCAGCCAACAGGAATATTTGAAGCTGAAGGCACGTTATGAAGCATTACAACGGTCTCAGAGGTAGTGATTATTTATGCTCAATTTTTTCTTTAATCTCTAAATATGACAGATACAATACAAAGTCACTGATAATGTTTCTAACCGTTACCTTTGTTAGGAACCTTATGGGAGAAGACCTTGGCCCTCTGAGTAGCAAAGAGCTCGAATCGCTTGAAAGGCAGCTAGATTCATCCTTGAAGCAAATAAGATCAACAAGGGTAATCATCAACTTTCAAACTTTTGTCAAATTACTAGATGAAATTCCACCGCAAAACATAGCTCCCATTATGATATGCAGTTAACCACAGCAGAATGGAAATAATGTAGACTCACTAGTGTTTACAGAAGTAGCCTAGAAGTTGTCACAGTCACAGTAACTAAGATCGGTGACTATTCAATAAAGAGTATCAGATATAATTTAACTCATATAATTTCAACTGTTTCTTTGATAACTAAAGAAAAATATTAGAAGAGCCAAGATGTGCTAAGCTGAACTATACAACAAAGTCTGAATCAAATTGTATGGATTCCAAGTACAAAGGAAAATAATAACACTCAACCATGCACCAAGCTTGGATGGAGAGCTTGGTTAAGGGCATGTGCATTTTCGGGTGGTGTATGAGTTCTGATTGATGGTTGTCCCACTGAATAAATAGACATCTGTAGGGGTCTAAAGTAGTGATATTGTTGGCCCTGTTCCTTTTTCTTCTAGTGATCAAGGGACTGGGCCTATATTTCCTAATGAACCGATCAGTATCTCTGGGCCTTTTCAGGGTTTTAAGGTGGATCCATCCATTAGATGTAGTAGCATCTCACCTATTGTCTGCAGATGATATTTTTCTAATTTGGGAGGCTAGTGCTGGTAATCTGCGGGTAACCAGTCATTTCTAATATAGTTAGAGGTAGCTTCTAGTTTGAAGATGAGCTTCTCTTAGAGTATACTTTTGAGTGTAAACCTCGATTCTTTCTTCCTTTCAATGGTTGCATGGTTTCTCAATTGTATGTTGTGGTTGATGTCATTCATATTCTTTAGACTTTTGGTTGGTGCTGTTGGGGGAGATTTTTCACTAGGGAGCATTGAACATAGTGGGACTTCCTTTCTAGAGCAACACTTGTGAGAGACACACCACATATTCACCTAAAACCTTAAGGTGATAGGTGAGTGGGTTCTCTCACTTATAAATGCTCAAGTCTCCACATTATCAACCAATGTGGGACTATTATCCACACTACTCACACTTGACACATTCTCAATACTCCCCCTCAAGTGCGAGTCCACAATGCTCCCCCTCAAGTGAAAGCCGCACGGAACGTTTCTTATTCACCCTCTAGGCGCCGTTGACACTCTTCAACGGAACGTTTCTTATTCACCCTCCTGGCGCCGTTTTTTTTTTGACTTTCGATACAAGTAACCTGGTCCCTTTCTGAAACCAAAGGCTCTGATACCATTTGTTGGGGGAGATTTTTCACTAGGGAGCATTGAACATAGTGGGACTTCCTTTCTAGAGCAACACTTGTGAGAGACACACCACATATTCACCTAAAACCTTAAGGTGATAGGTGAGTGGGTTCTCTCACTTATAAATGCTCAAGTCTCCACATTATCAACCAATGTGGGACTATTATCCACACTACTCACACTTGACACATTCTCAATAGGTGCTAGCCCAGGAAGGTGTTGGAAATAGACCCTTTTGTGTTTAGGAAAAGTGTGTGGGAATATTAGAGGGTTGAATAAAAATTTGGAAGGTAGGAGAATTATTTATGGAAGAGAGAACTTTGTATTTTTGCTTGATTCAAAAGTGTTGAATTACATCTCTATTTATAGTACTCTAAGGAGAACTCTAGACACACTAATTCTAGAGACTTCTCAACTCTAGATATTCAAAGAGTATTCTAGAAAATATTATAATCTTAAGAAATATCTAGATACTCTAAATAGTACAAGATTTTTCTAGAAACATTACCCAATATAAATTAAGCCCAAATAACTAAGTCCAAAATCAAATAGTAAGATTAGGCCCAAATCAAGTTTAATATTTCAACATCCCCCCTTAAACTTGATTTGTGACTCCAAGCATATTCTTTAGCCTCACGAAAGTTTCCAACTTGAGTGGTTTGGTGAAAATGTCGGCAACTTGATCTCTAGATATCACATACTTCAATTTCACCTTGTACACCCATCTTATTCCGATTTCTTTATGTCCTCGTGGAAGTGTAGTAAGTTCCCATGTATCATTCTTCGTGATTGACTTGACTTCTTCTTCCATGGCGTCTCTCCACTTTACGTTTTCAACTGCTTCTTGATAGCTTAGAGGCTCGCAATCACCCAAAAGGCAAAAAAGGTTAATGTCATTTATGTTTTCGGTTACCTCATAAAGCTCTTCAATACTCCTTAGTAGTGGTGTCCTCTCACTTGAGCTTGTTTCATCCAACCTTGGTGTCGGTGAGGCCGGTGGTGTAATATTTTCTTCTATCATTGGTTGTTCCATTTCGTCTTCTTCTTCAAAGTAAGGAAGAAAATCGTACCTGTCTTCTTGAAGACTCCAATCCCAACAATCTTCTTCTTCGAACTCCACGTCACGACTTATGACGATCTTTCCACTATTTGGATTATAGAGCTTGTACCCTTTGGAGCTTGAGTCGTAACCGACGAATACATACTTCTCACTTTTATCATCGAGCTTTGTTCTCCTTTCATCAGGAACGTGAGTATAGGCAATGCTTCCAAACACTTTGAACAAAAAAAAAAAAAAAAAAAAAAAAATGGGACAAACTTCAAACATGCAACAAAGGAGTGGAACAGGTGACAAAGATTCGTCTTCAAACTCTTAGAGGTGATTTTGAACGTTTATTTATGGAAGAGTCCGAGTCAATTTCTGATTATTTTTCTCGAGTATTAGCCGTAGTCAATCAACTTAAAAGAAATGGTGAAGATGTTGATGAGGTAAAAGTCATGGAGAAAATACTTCGCACTTTAAATCCAAGTTTTGACTTCATTGTTACCAACATTGAAGAAAACAAGGATTTAAAGACCATGACTATTGAGCAACTCATGGGTTCCTTACAAGCATACGAAGAAAAACAAAAGAGAAAAATTAAACAAAAGGAGGCTATGGAGCAACTACTACAACTCAACATAAAGGAAGCAAATTATGCGAATTACAAGAGCCAAAGAGGACGAGGTCGTGGCCAAGATCGTGGGCGTGGACGAGGACATGGAGGAGAAGGAAGAGGTAGTTACAACAACTACTCTAACAATGGAGAAAGAAGTTGGAATCCACAAGCAACAAGAGGTCGTGGAAGAGGAAATTCATGGTCGAGGTGTGACAAATCACAAATCAAGTGCTTCAACTGCAACAAGATCGGCCACTATGCATCTGAGTGTAGACTCTCGAAGAAAGTTGTGGAGAAAGCTAACTTTGTAGAAGAAAAAGGCAGAGAAGAAGAAACTTTGTTGCTCGCGTGCCAAAACCAAGTTGAAGAGAAAAGAAACAAATGGTACCTCGACACCGGCGCAAGCAATCACATGTGTGGCGACCGAAGCATGTTCGTAGAGATCAATGAAGCGACAACTGGCAATGTCTCATTTGGAGATGACTCAAAGATACCGGTCAAAGGCAAAGGTAAAATTCTTATACGCTTAAAGAATGGGAGTCATCAATTCATATCCAATGTCTATTATGTTCCTAACATGAAGAATAATATTTTGAGCTTGGGACAATTATTAGAGAAAGGCTATGACATCCACTTGAAAGAACATAGTCTTTTCTTAAGAGATTGTAGACATAACTTGATTGCTAAGGTGCCTATGTCAAATAATAGAATGTTCCTCTTGAACATTCAAAATGATGTTGCAAAGTGTCTCAAGACTTGCTATACCGACTCTTCGTGGCTATGGCATCTACGATTCGGACATCTCAACTTCGATAGTCTAAAATATTTGTCAAAGAAGGAAATGGTGAGAGGCTTGCCTAGTATAAACCACCCAGACCAACTATGTGAAGGATGTCTAGTTGGGAAGCAATTTCGAAAAAGCTTTCCAAAGGAATCAACGTCAAGAGCGACAAAACCGCTAGAGCTCATACACACTGATGTCTGTGGACCAATCAATCCAAACTCTTTTGGTAAGAGTAAATACTTTCTCCTCTTTATTGATGATTATTCTAGAAAAACCTGGGTTTATTTCTTGAAGGAGAAGTCAGAAGTGTTTGAAAACTTCAAGAAGTTCAAAGCCCTTGTGGAGAAAGAAAGTGGTCTTTCCATTAAGGCCATGAGATCTGACCGAGGAAGAGAGCTTTCTTGTCTCTCTTTCTTGACTCCCTCAATGTCTCCTTTACACCTTGGCTTAGCGAGGCTTCATCTTGCTCATTGAAGCCTTTCTCAACGATATCCCACACATCTTGAGCTCCTAGTAGCGCCTTCATCTTGATACTCCAATTGTCATAGTTGTTCTTTGTGAGCATCGGCATTTGAAAAGGGAAACCTCCATTCGCCATTTTTTTTAGGACCTTGAAGCTCTGATACCACTTTGTTGGAAATAGACCCTTTTGTGTTTAGGAAAAGTGTGTGGGAATATTAGAGGGTTGAATAAAAACTTGGAAGGTAGGAGAATTATTTATGGAAGAGAGAACTTTGTATTTTTGCTTGATTCAAAAGTGTTGAATTACATCTCTATTTATAGTACTCTAAGGAGAACTCTAGACACACTAATTCTAGAGACTTCTCAACTCTAGATATTCAAAGAGTATTCTAGAAAATATTATAATCTTAAGAAATATCTAGATACTCTAAATAGTACAAGATTTTTCTAGAAACATTACCTAATATAAATTAAGCCTAAATAACTAAGTCCAAAATCAAATAGTAAGATTAGGCCCAAATCAAGTTTAATATTTCAACAGAAGGTGCATGCCCGCATGGAAACCATATTGCTGGAAGTTCTTCAAAAATAACTTGGGATTCTGACAAAACATGTTTGTTTGATAGATTCGGTTAATTCTCTGAAGTCTTTATTGAAAGCAAAAGTTACTGACTTCAATTTATAAGAGTATATATATGGTATCTTATTTTGCAAGTTTTTTTCCTTTACAGACCCAATTCATGTTGGACCAACTCTCTGATCTTCAACGCAAGGTATGAGAACAATTTCACCATCATTTGCCAGTAAATGTTATCTACTCCAGTGTATTATGTTTTTACTCACCTGTCATTGTTGCTTGTGTAGGAACATATGCTAAGCGAGGCTAACAGGTCTCTCAGACAAAGGGTACGCAAAAAAAACACTTCACATGTAAAATTATATAACACATGACAAATATACATGACCAAAAACCTGATATTGTCATGTTGGAAATCAGTAATTAAGTGTCTCTGTCTGTTTTTGTAGCAGTTGGAAGGGTATCAATTGAATCAACTTCAAATGAACGCGTGTGTTGAAGAAATGGGCTATGGTCGGCATCCAAGCCAAAATCACGGTGATGGCCTCTTTCAACAATTGGAGTGTGAGCCGACATTACAAATCGGGTATGCACTTTTTCTTAACTCAGTTTTGATCATGGATTACAATGTTAACTTAGTTTTGGTTTTTTTAGGCATTTGATATCTTAGAAATATCTTAGAAATAGTATTTTAGATGCAATTATTATTGACATTAGTGTGGGTGATATGTTAATATACTTTTTAAAGACGAGACTTTAGATAAATAGAAAGGTTAATAGACAGATATGGTGGATTTAGACGTAAATTGGTATTATTTTCACATTGATTTGTTATATTTTGATATCATTAAAATTAAATGTTTCGTTGTATAGTCAAATAATGAAATGGTTTTCCTAAGCGCAGTTATCAGCACGATCCAGGATCGGTGGTCACAGCAGGCCCAAGCATGAGTAATTACATGACAGGATGGTTACCATAGTGGGAAGCCCTGGTTGCGTTTTCACTTTTCAGCATATGATCCACTCCACCAGCAGATTTGTGGTTCCAATTTTATTTGAAAATGGTCAGAAAAGTTAGTTTCCTTTGACATGTAATGTACACTACTACTTGTTTCCTTTGACATGTAAGTTTCTACTGTGTAGGAACAATGTAAGCAGTTCTTTTCTATGTGTGCTTTCATAAAACTGCACTTGTTTCTTTCTGTCACTGTTTTCTTCCCTTTCTGATTAGATAAATCTTAATAATAATAATTGTTTGCAACCTCTTATTGCCATGAGTTATTATTATTGTTATTATTATTCTGAGTTATTAGATATCATTTTTTTAGATGTTATCATGAATGAATAATATATCAGGCCTTCTAATAATTACTTAGAGTAGTTTGGGTACTTTCAAAAACAATTGATATAATCTTAAAAGTATTTTTTATTACCTCTTACAATATGGTGGGATGTTGTGTTACCTAAGTATTTTTGTTCCAACCTCAACTCTTTTATAATTAATTTATGGTGGAGGGACTTCAATAAGAAGAAGAAAATTCTCCGGAAAGCATGGAATCCAATCTACAAAAGAATGAATATGAGTGGTTTTGGGTTTAGAGTTTTAAAAGCCTTCAATGAAACTCTTTTGATCAAACAGAGATGGGGAATCTTTGAAAATCCAGACTCTCTTACTAGTCAAAAATTGGTCAGAGGCCTGGTTCCATTTGGAAGAGCATTCCATTCTTTTTGGGTCATTAATAAAGGTGGTTATTAGAATATAGAAGATGAGTCTGAAATTATTATGTGGCAAGAATAAGATGGATGGCTTCCTAGTCAGAATGGCTTCAAAACTTGGTCCTATGACCCCAAAAGTCCTAGGCTTAAAAAAGTAAGTGGTTTTGTTCAACAAGATTCAAAAACATAGAAATCTTATATGTTGTGAGTATCTTTTGACCTTTTGAAGTTTAAAAAAAAAAGGAACTTACCTATCCCTATCTCTAATTATTCACACATTCACTCGGGCTTTAGAAAAAACTGGTGTTGTGTTTGCTCAGTAGAGTAAGGTAATCCCAATCATAGATATTTTATGATACATAAACATTAATTGCCCTAGATGTTTCTCAGATTATGAAACCCTAGTCATTCTTTTAAATAATGTGATTGGGCTTAGAAGATTTGGTTTGAATCTTCTCTTGGGAATCCAATTGGACAAGACCCTTTGGGTATTACTTTTCCCATCCTTTGTTAGTTCACCACGCTGAAAAATCTCAAAAGTCCTTTGATTACGGAGACGCATCTCCAGACATATCCAAAATACACAGACCTCAACACTTCGTGATTGAGTCATCCCACGTTGCTAAAAAATGTATCAGAAGATACATCGTAATTATATTAGGGTTTAACCGGAAGTGCATCTGTGTAATAATCCTTAAATAAAAAATTGAAAAAAGTTTACAGAGGTGCATATCCGGAATGTACACTAAGCTTAAACCAAAAACTTTAACATATGGCTGCAGAAAGTTGAATAAAAGCATAAAATAATATCAAAATATGTCACATTACATAGATAATTGTAACTTAAATATGTAACATAACATATATAATCATAACATAGATACGTAATTGTTTACGTTGGAATTTCATAAACAACCGCTAGTCTCTTACTTAAAGGTTATTTGTAAGATCAATTAGAGAATCATATGACATAGTACTAAAAAACTGTACTTTTATAGTGTAGGTTGAAAAAAAAGACTAATTTCGATTTGGTCAAAACTATTGTAGAAAGATGTAAAAAATAGGACTTCGATAGTAAATAAAAAAAACAAAGAAGATTGTATGAACAAAAATAAAGTGACAATGCAGGCAAGAAAAAGATGCAGACAATTGGGCAGAAATCGTAAAAGAATTTAAAGACTTTGCATTGAAATAAAGGTGGGGTTTCTGAATTCATACATTTTCTCAATCAAACTCTTTTCTCTAACGCTGGTACTTTGAGTATATGTGAGATTCTATGATGAAAACAAATGAACACCTCGAATTCTAACACTAGAAACTCTATTTATATTAACATGAAATAATTGCTTCCTAACATTCCATTCTTCAGCTTTAGCCACGTAGACTTCTGCATGCATTTCACCCCTGCATTCTCTCTACGTGTCTTCAGGGTATAATTAAGAAGAAGTTACTGATTTTTGAACATAACGCTTTTGCGCGCTCAGATAACTGTCACTTCGCGTGTTCGCTGCGGTCGAAATGTTGATGTCGAAATATCTTCCAAACACATTCCAAAAAATACTAAGTCCCATTTTTCTATATTTGAGACATCTACAATGCACACATCATCAAACATTTCATTGCCATTGACTTATCCTCATGCTGAGATTTTCCCTTATGTCGAAAATCTTAGCTAACAAATTGTCCCCAAAAAATGTATCTTTCGACGACAAGGAGATAAGGGCGTTTTTCACTTTCTCAACACACTATTCATCTAGTGGACTGATGTCATGGGCATCATGACATTTCCATCATTAATCACCTCGAAAACGTGTGTTTCCCACTAAACCATAATTTTTGTAATCATGGCTACGCCTTCGTAGGGTGGTGTGGCTAAGTGTATCAAATTGCTTCGATCCCTCCTCTCAGAAGATGACACGTGTCAACCCATTTCGCGTCATTTGTGAAACACAAGAAACTGAAAGGTTTTTCTCCTTCGCTATAAATACGTTTTCTTCAAGTTACCAGAAAAACTCCCAAACTCAAAACAATGGCTTCCAAGATAAAGACTAGTAAAGCTACCAAAGAGTCTCTCCCACTAGCTCGCGTGCTTTCTTTTGCAAGTGTTGTTGGGAATCAAGAATACGTTCCAGAACCACCCCATTATGAAGAAAAGCTTCATATTTACAAGTCCTGGGTAATCATTCCTTACTCCATCTCTGGAAATACCCATGCACTCATGAGTCCAACGCATGATCCCTTAGTGGATCTTACTAAGCTTAGGTAATTTTTCTCCACTTATCATAAGATAAAACTTGTAGTAAGCATTAAGGAACCCTTGAACTTAGAATATATGACTGTCAATTTACGTGTATTTCATTCAGCTCCCCATACCAAAAAGCATGAGGATTATATCCTCTGGCTAAACAAAATTGAGTCGAAGATGAGTGAAACTTGGAAGTCTAGGGATATTTTTGACTTAATTCAACTATCGAGAACTAGTCCCACTTACTTCCAGAACATGTTGGTCGCATCCATGTACTTCTGAGAAAGCACCACTGAAATTCTGGTGTAGTCAGAGTTCAGATGTTCTACTCCATATCATGACATCTGATCTAACATTTTTGCAAATACAGCAAGACAGTTATATAAATTATGATCCAGTACTCATATGCACACATTCACAGATGTTACAACATCTGCTAATGCAAACACAGGAAAGAAGAACATCCAGTTCTGTCCATCTTGTGCACACACACAGTAGAGATCAAACATAGCCCTTATGTTTATTTATCCTGCCCAGTTATCAGCATGATGTCTCATTGGTTTGAACATCACCTGTCCCAACATTACAGATGAGTGAACTGTAACAGATCAACCAGTCCATCAATATCAACAGTCAATTATGAATGTCATAATGTTCTGTTTGACATTCAGACTGCAGGCTATGTGTCATGTTTGTTATTCCCTTCATAAACAGACTAAAACTAGACTGAGTTATAACAGACAACATATAGTGTGCAGAAGGTAAAAACACACGCAGTTGTTAACCCAGTTCGGTGCAACTCACCTACGTCTGGGGGCATACCAAGCTAGGAAGAAGATCCACTATCAGCAGTATTAATTCAGAGTTAAACTCCCCCGTTTACAACTATTCACTTAATCCCTACCCAATGCAATCTATACCTAGGAACTCCTAGATAGAAACCTCTAGTTTCCATTCCTATCACTACAAATACAATGTAATGTTAACACACCTTGAACTTGCTTCACAGCTTCATTCAAGAACAAAATCACTCTTGCCTACAGGCTTTGAGTTACAAATACTCTCAGCTTTGACCACTGAGAAACACATGGTAACCTTCCCACAGATTAGGAGGTTTACCTCACACACACCCCTAAATTTTCATTCTAGGAGGCTTACAAAAACTAGGTTACAATATGCTATTTATAACCTAATCACCCAACTGGATTTGGGCCTTCAGAAATCGCAGCAAACTTCTCCTTTGCTGTTACAACATCAGCAGAAACTTTCTGCTACAAACAAGGTCTTCAATCTTTTAGTTCCTAAAATATCTCCATATTTAGTTCCTAAAATATCTCCATATTTAGTTCCTACAATATCTCCATATTTTGTTCCTAAAATATCTCCATATTTAGTTCCTAAAATATCTCAAGACCTCCACAAATAATGCCACATAGGATGCTAACTAATTTCCATATATTAGTGTGCGGCTATTTGTTAGGTTCCTTAATTGTAGCTTGGTTGTTGATTTCCTGGATTTTCTCTCAGCTGTTGAATCCCTGAAGAATAGCCTGAGAAAAAGCGAAACAGAAAACTGAACACCTTCAATATAGCATATGCTGTCAGGAATGAATGTCACGACATTCAACTTGACATCAAGGATCATATGCTAAGTCTGTTTTTCCAGAAAACAGACTGTACAATTTTGCTGACCTGTATATGACCAAAATGACCATACTACAGTAACAGCTTACATTAATAAATGTCAAAGTATCCAATTTGACATTTACACCTTTGGCCTTAAGTCAATTCTGTTATCCTCTTGAAGAACAGACTAAGAAACATACTGAAGTGTAGCAGAACACCACTTTGTCTATTATTCAGTATATGCTGTCCATGATGAATGTCATAACATCCAGTTTGACATTCATATAGTAGGCCTTATGCCAGGTCTGGTATTTCCTTGATAACCAGACTGCAAATGAATACTGAGCTCTAACAGAACACCAACTGTTCTATTCCTCAGTATCTGCTGACAGGGATGAATGTCACAACATCCAGTTTGACATTCAATAAATCCTGTATTAGCTAATCCTGCAGTAACTACTCAAGTGTGTCATGACATCAGTCAAGACATCAGAGTACAGTTAGATATTCTAACCTACAATGCAGTCACACATACACACCATGTCATGACATCAGTCAAGACATTAGAATCCAGCTAGTGTTTTACCATATAATGCAACCAATCAAACACCTACAAACTCCCCCTTTGGCAAATTTTTGGCTAAAACACTTTGATCCCCATAACAGAGTTCATAGCAGCGAAATCACACACCTAGCAGGAAATAAGCCTAGCTAATACACTCAGAGTGGCAGCACACTCACACACATGGAAGTTAAATAAAACTTCACATAACAGCACACATCAGCTGCAGGGGAGGGAATCTTGAATCTGTCATGAACATCTGTTTTAACATAATAACACTCTGTTGTCCTGGGGTATCACCTGTTACTCCCCCTTTTTGTCAAAAATGTTGCCAAAGCAACACTTTAAATTACAGACCACAGAAAAAATAGAATTACACACAAATGACAGAATTACATACTTGGTTTTGCCTCACAGTTTCAACCAAGTTTGCACCCACCTGATCTTGCTTCACAACTTTGATCAAGTAGTCACACACTGTCTTCACAACAGGTGTATCAGGTGTCATACCTTGTTATCTGAGAATACATAGACCACAAGCTTGGTGATTACTTGCAGCACAAAGATAGAACTCCCCCTGTCATGAACAACCAACTCTCCTCTTGAAACTTGGAGATCACACATGACCATATTCAACACCCCAAGGTTGGACCTTCACATACTTCCTGATTCAAAGAGAACCCAGACCACTTGATGAATGGAAAACATAAGACGCATCTTCATGTCTTCAAGAGCACACCCTCTGTTCAACCCTCTTGGTTGAACACATCCACACTCTGTGTCAATCTCTCTTCTAACCAGAACAGAACACCACTTCACAAAATGTTCTAACATTAGTTAGGACATCCGCACAACATAACAGGGAACACCATCTGATAATCTTCAGATATCACTGAGTCACCAGCTTACTCCAAAAGGACCCAGACACAAGTTGGGACATATACATTCTCATCCCATTATAAGAGATACTCTTCCATAGATAGCTTAGAACTTCTACCACAAGCTCCAAGAGATGAATAGAAAACACCTCCTTTTGTCTTCAACTTACTACTTTTCTACTCAAAAGTAATTTGTCTCAGACTTTCCTCAAGAATAATCAGCTGCCATATGTGGATTATCTTGATTCTTCGAACTCACTTCTGAGATAGACCAAATGCCACTGGTTGATTACCTCCTTCATGAATCCTCATATGAAAAAGTCAAATGCCATTCTTTGACCTCTCCACGTCTATCAGACCTCTCCCAAAGATATTCTGACCTTCCAAGTGAGTCTTGAACTTCAAGCTACATGTTGAACAAAACTTAGATTTTCTAAGACATGAACATGTAACATCCTTTCTATCCAGCAACTCCAAAGAACTGCAACGAGAACGACCTTTTTGAAGTATCCAATCTACCACCCTGTAGACCTTTCTATCTCAAGTTGATGTGCCACTTCACCAACTAAGAATCTGATGTTGAACCAAATGTCACAACATTGTGTTTTGACATCTAGCTGTTGAATTCAGCTCCTTCTTCTGCCACTTGAAAGAACTTCCTCCCTTCACAGAACAAGAGTTCAATGTTCTCATAGACTTGATTGTGGAACCAAGTTTGAGTAAACAACCTCCATTCTGCAGGTTTGCAGTTAAGTCATCCAAGCTCACACCTTGATGAATCCCTGCTTCTTCTCCAAAGACATCAGACACTCTGATGTATGAGTCTTCAGAAGGACCAGTTAGAAACTAACCCTTCAGCTATACCAAGGATTCCACATCCTAAAGCAAGGCTGTTTCCATGATGTCAAGACTGCTGCCACTTGTTCTTGACTCCACAGTGTGCATAAGCTAATGCACTTCCTTACCTAGATCAGAAATAAACTGATCCAAGTAACCACCATCAAGACTATGATGTCTTCTTCTTCTTGTACATACCAAGGCTGAACATGTTTCTTGCCAGGAAACCTTTTCAGAGATCATATGCTTTTGCTGCCACCAAAGAGATAGATCATAAGCCAATGTACTATCCTTCCTGTGATTCTGCACAGGGTCTTGAAGAAGTGATGTTCCAACATCTTTAAGAACATCAGTTATCTTGAGCTCCAAGGATAATCAATTAAACACTTGTACTTGGCACAAGTTGACATTGATCTTAAATCCTTTCCCAATTATCCTTTCAGATACTTCCACCATAAGAATACTTTGAAAGTACTCTTCTTGTGTCAACATCTTCTGCTTGCAAGCACCTCGACAATTTTGAAAGTCTTCCCAGATTAAATTCACCCTTAGGAATGAGAGAGATGAATTCTTCCTTGCAAATGTGTCACACAACCACCAGAACCCATGTGACACAAGTCAACAGCCAACCAGACCCTAGGCTGACCAAATGTGAGGGGGTTAACCAAAACTCCCCCTCAAATTAACAATCATGGAAACTTCACACCAATATCCATGCATTGTACAGACATGTCTCGACATGACATACACCATCCCTACCAGTGGCACTAACTCTATGAGTTATACCTAAGCATCCTCCAATCACACCAATCAGACTTTGGCTGACCATAAGTACTAAAGGAACACCAGTCAATAGCAGACATGCATTGCCAGAGCATACTACATCAACCAACCTATGAATCTTCATATTCTCACTCCTTGAAAGAGCTACCACTTCTGATCGTGGTGCTTGAATAACAAGATTCATGGTCCCAATCCTCTTAAATGAAGTAGCAGTCAGGTTACCCCATTATTGACTTCTAACATCCAGAGGACTTGTCTTCCAACACACCATAGTACTCCAGAGAACAGCTATCCAACCCTGATCAATCTACAGGAGTAGGGCAAAAAGCAGGAAATTACGCAATGTCACATCTCAGCCAGCTCCACTTCTAGAGACCAGACCTCTACATGTGACCTTCTTGAGCATACACACAGTTGACCCTACCCTTGTCAACTTAGCACACACAGATGTCTCCTCTTCCAGGTCAGGAGTAGGTTCCAAACAAGGTCTCCCTTTGTTTGACACCTAAAAACATCTGCTCTTCAACCAGTAGCTGCATACTTGTTGAACAACATGTTCTAACATCACATAGAACATTAGTTCCACCTCCTTGGAACAAACTTTCCTTGAAATTCTTCAAGGTCTTCATATACATTACCCAAAAGAGTAAAAGAATCAGTGATCAGTTGATTCTTACCATCCTGAAGTGAGAGCGTCATGATGAATGCACTTGAGGAGACTCGAGTATCTTTGACATCTTCAATAGATTATGATGAAATCTTGAATACAACAGCCTTTCATCCACATGAGGGGAAACTACATCAGAGTTTGAGTTTTGCCTGGTATTATGCAGCAGAAATCATAATACAACTCAACCTATGAACACACACTTCACCAGTTCAGCCTCCAAGACCATACCAAGTTTGAATGTGATTCAATACTGGCACAACTGTCCCACACAAAGGCCAATTGCCAACCTCCAGAGACAGGTACACTCCATTCCTGTCATGAACAGTCCATCCACCTACTTCAAGGGATCATTCAGGGAAGTTACAGAACCTTCCACAGGTTCCAACATAACTTCTTGCAAGATACCAGAAAGTATCACCCATGGATCTCATCCAGAAGCAGAACAGGATGCCTGCTCTGATACCATTTGAAATTCTGGTGTAGTCAGAGTTCAGATGTTCTACTCCATATCATGACATCTGATCTAACATTTTTGCAAATACAGCAAGACAGTTATATAAATTATGATCCAGTACTCATATGCACACATTCACAGATGTTACAACATCTGCTAATGCAAACACAGGAAAGAAGAACATCCAGTTCTGTCCATCTTGTGCACACACACAGTAGAGATCAAACATAGCCCTTATGTTTATTTATTCTGCCCAGTTATCAGCATGATGTCTCATTGGTTTGAACATCACCTGTCCCAACATTACAGATGAGTGAACTGTAACAGATCAACCAGTCCATCAATATCAACAGTCAATTATGAATGTCATAACGTTCTGTTTGACATTCAGACTGCAGGCTATGTGTCATGTCTGTTATTCCCTTCATAAACAGACTAAAACTAGACTGAGTTATAACAGACAACATATAGTGTGCAGAAGGTAAAAACACACGCAGTTGTTAACCCAGTTCGGTGCAACTCACCTACGTCTGGGGGCATACCAAGCCAGGAAGAAGATCCACTATCAGCAGTATTAATTCAGAGTTAAACTCCCCCGTTTACAACTCTTCACTTAATCCCTACCCAATGCAATCTATACCTAGGAACTCCTAGATAGAAACCTCCAGTTTCCATTCCTATCACTACAAATACAATGTAATGTTAACACACCTTGAACTTGCTTCACAGCTTCATTCAAGAACAAAATCACTCTTGCCTACAGGCTTTGAGTTACAAATACTCTCAGCTTTGACCACTGAGAAACACATGGTAACCTTCCCACAGATTGGGAGGTTTACCTCACACACACCCCTAAATTTTCATTCTAGGAGGCTTACAAAAACTAGGTTACAATATGCTATTTATAACCTAATCACCCAACTGGATTTGGGCCTTCAGAAATCGCAGCAAACTTCTCCTTTGCTGTTACAACATCAGCAGAAACTTTCTGCTACAAACAAGGTCTTCAATCTTTTAGTTCCTAAAATATCTCCATATTTAGTTCCTACAATATCTCCATATTTAGTTCCTAAAATATCTCCATATTTAGTTCCTAAAATATCTCCTTATTTAGTTCCTAAAATATCTCAAGACCTCCACAAATAATGCCACATAGGATGCTAACTAATTTCCACATATTAGTGTGCTAACAAATAGGCTATTTGTTAGGTTCCTTAATTGTAGCTTGGTTGTTGATTTCCTGGATTTTCTCTCAGCTGTTGAATCCCTGAAGAATAGCCTGAGAAAAAGCTGAAACAGAAAACTGAACACCTTCAATATAGCATATGCTGTCAGGAATGAATGTCACGACATTCAGCTTGACATCAAGGATCATATGCTAAGTCTGTTTTTCCAGAAAACAGACTGTACAATTTTGCTGACCTGTATATGACCAAAATGACCATACTACAGTAACAGCTTACATTAATAAATGTCAAAGTATCCAATTTGACATTTACACCTTTGGCCTTAAGTCAATTCTGTTATCCTCTTGAAGAACAGACTAAGAAACATACTGAAGTGTAGCAGAACACCACTCTGTCTATTATTCAGTATATGCTGTCCATGATGAATGTCATAACATCCAGTTTGACATTCATATAGTAGGCCTTATGCCAGGTCTGGTATTTCCTTGATAACCAGACTGCAAATGAATACTGAGCTCTAACATGTAACACCTCAAAATTTGCCCTCCTCTCTTGGGACTAGCTTAACATATTGCATTGCATTTCTTAGGTCATTAGGCATTGCATAATTGCATATCATGTGGCTACATTGAGCAAGTCATTCTCCTAAGTATTGATCAGAAGACAAAGAGGTTAAGATGCAAGCTAGGGTTTCATTGGACTGATCATTAATCATCTGAGGATGTGTGTTTCAAATTAGGGTTTCTTGATTCTCAAGAAGGTTGAGCTTTGTCTTGGTTGGAATGATACATCATCATCATCATGGTTTTGTCATCACCCAGAGGTTCAAGAGATTGATCAGATACCTTGAGATTAGGGTTTTGACCACTGGTCCACCCTAATCATCTGCATTGGGCCAATCAGGGCTTGGCAAGGAGATGGGGTTTTCAATGGATATGGGGATCATCATGTGATTATATTGAGCTTATGGAAGCTAGGGTTTCATCATTGAGCCATTTTCATCAGGAGTTTGAGGCTCAATTTGATCAGTGCATAGCCAGATTCATCTATCAGTCAGAAAAGTCAACTGTGGTCAGCTGTGCCTGAATTGATGGATTTGGAGGTGGGAGAGGGTTAGAGATACTTCATTCATGTCCAAACAAGTTTCATTTGACATTTCAAACATCAAGAATGAAGAAAATAAAGTCGGATGAAAAGTTTCCAAAAATGGAAGGTGACCTGTAATTGGAAACTGCCAAAAATGGAAAGTTTTTCACCTCAAGATTACGTGTCCAAATATGCTTCAAATGAAAATTTGTTCAACATGAAAGTTGTAGATCTTGCTCTCACCTTTCCAAAAAGTCCAAGAACATGAATTTCTCATGTGTGGTTGGCAAGTTATGATCAAATCATTTTCAGAAAATGTTGATTTTCAAAGTGGCATAACTTTTGAATGGAAAGGCCAAATTGGGTGATCTTTCTTTGAGCAAACCACATTTGATGTGTACTTTCATGATGCATTATCACATTTCATCAAAAATCATCATAGCAAAAAGTCATTTTTCAAGTGAACCATTTGAAAATTGGTGGGAAAAATAGTGAATTTCCAAAATACAAGGCATTTGCATACAAGACCAATTGCAACACATCATAAACATCAAATGTGACTTGCTCCAACTGGTTTTGTACTGTTACATTGGCTGAATTGGAAAAGGACATTTTGGTCATTTGACATAAATTGCATTTTTGCTAATTTCACTTGGATTTTGTTAATTGTGATTAACACTTGGATTAATGCATGGTATAAAGGCATAATCATAACAGAAAATGCATAATCACAATTCACTTTTCAGATCTAACAAACTTTTCATCCAAATTCTCTCAATTTTCTTCAAACCTTTTCACACTTTTTCATCATTTCTCATTGCAAATTCATCATCCATCGTGTGCATTCTTGCTTGATCCATCATCTCCAAGTGCTTGTGAAGGACTGTTTGCAACAAGATCGTGGCTAAGGTTGAAGAATCGTGACTGTTGCAATCTCACTCATCCATGGCAAATTGAAAGTTCTTCAATCTGGAGCATAGTTGAGCTACAATACATACTTCAATCACCTTCCTAAGCATCAAGCATCATCTGTTTTCATCCTTTGGACATTGAAACGCGCGAAATCACCAACTGCATCATCATAAGGTCAGAATTCGATTTCAACCATTGCTTAAATCATGATATGGCTTGTGTAGATCTAAGTTCGTAGAGTACACTGTAACTTGTGGTTTTGATTTTCATGCTGAATTGAATGAGATATCTGGATTTGAACATTTGGATATGAAACTTAATTCGATCGATCTCGTTGATATAGTTAGAATTAGGTCATATGCTTGTTAGTTCCATGATGTACATTGAGCGAGGATTCCATTGATATATCGTTTGCTCATTTTGGTTGACAAATGTCCTTGATGAATTTTCTGGAATGATGGACGCGCATGGAGGATGAAGAACACGCTTCATACTGTTTTTGATTCATTTCGCCTGGCCTTGCGTTTGAATTTTCTGTTTACCGCGCTCACTGACCAATCACATGTCGCCAGCGAATAAATTGAAGCGCTGCGTTTTGCCCTTGCCGTCACATATTTACAATTTTGCCATTTCTGAATATTATTTCATATTATTTCATTTTCTTCTTTCCAATTTCATTTCATTTGATCTTGCATTTTTAAAAATTCATAAGTGATTCATTTTTAATCCAAATTTGATGAGACTTTTTTCACCATTCTCCTTGTGATGTGTAGTTTTTTATGGTGATTTTTAATATTTTTGTGCACGTGTGGAAAAATAAAATGCCTAGGGATTGTTTGAATGTGTCATTTGTGTGTATGTTTTGCCATATTGATCATGAAATAATGATGCCTTATCCAAAAGTGATGAAATTTTACATGCATGTTCTTGACTCTTTCCTGGTGATTTTGGTATGTAGTTTGCAATTTTTGAGTTTCTGGATCAGGAGATATGATGTGATCAAGTTGAGTGTGACAATGTGTGTCACACTATGTTATGCCATGTTCATGAATTTTGTTTCCATGCCTATGCTTTGTCTTTTGCCCTGGATTTTTGCATGTGATTCCATCTAGATGTTAGGTTCAACCATGATTTTTTGTAGGATTTGTTGATCCATTTCCTATTTGATTGGGATTTTTGTTTGTTGTTTAGTCATTTTTAGTTTTTTCTTGAGTGGTCTACTTACATGCCTTGTAAAATTCTCATACCTTGTCACATGAAGATGAAATTTTGTGGAGTGGTTATTAACATGTTTAACTTCATTTTGGCTTTGGTCCCATTCATTTATCATGTTTTGTCACTGTTTTATGATTGGTTGAAGTTGGTGCCTGTTTTGATACCATGTATGAACTTGTCTGGACTTAGTGAATTTAATTTCCATACTTCCTCTGGTCCAAATAGCATGAAAATTGATATTATGCTCCTTGAATGTGTTCTGTTTAGGCTTGAATTTTTGTGGAATTTATTAAGCTGTTTTGATATTGATTTGATTGTGATCATTCTGTTTGCTCTAATGTGATTCCAAAGTGCATAGTTTGACATGTTTTGTTCATAAAATAGATTTGGTGCATAGTTTTGATGTGAGACCAATTGGACCTTATTCTGGAGTGATTTATCTTGATTCTTGTTGAGTTTCACTTGCTGTTTTAAATTTTTCATCTCCTTTGGACCCTAGGCTTGTCCTAGTGGTCTTGTTTCTCACGTTTGAATGTGATTTTCAGGTTGAAGAAGCAAATGTTTAAAGGAGATTAATGCAAGTTGATTGAGTTTGGTTGATTGTTATGAACTAACTTGGTTTATTTTGTAGGATGCTTGGCTCACTTGAGTTGATTGTGCTTTGCACATGTGATTGAGAGTTTTTTTCCTGCCTTGCCCCCATTTTGAAATTTTTTTCCCACCATACCCCATTTTGAAAAAATATTCCCAGAGTACCCCCTTTTTAAGTTTGGCCTCGTCACTTCAAGTGACGAGGGGGTGCTAGAAGATTTTTTTTCTTTAGGTGCTCGTCAAATGGAATGACGAGGGGGTGAGCGAAATTTTTGGGCCTCATTGGCTCGTCACTTCAAGTGACGAGGAAGTGCAGGTTTCAGTTTTTTTTAATTCTGTAATTATTTAATTCTTTAATTCTTTAATTGAAAAATAATAATTAATATTTTTTTTAATCTTTAATTCTTTAATATTTTAAATAGTTTATTAAATAATAATAATAATTAATATAATTTTTTTTAATTCTTTAATTCTTTAATATTGAATAGTTTTTAATTGAATAGTTTTTTTTAATTATTTAATTCTTTAATTCTTTAATTGAATAATAATTATTAATATAATTTTTTTAATTCTTTAATTCTTTAATATTGAATAGTTTATTAAATAGTTTATTATTTAATTCTTTAATATTGATTTAATTGTGATAATTTTTAATTGATTTAAATAAATTGTAAATAATTATATTTTTTATTGATAATAAAAAAATTGTGATATTATTATTTTTGAAATATTAATAATAAAAATGATTAATTGATATAATGGAAGCAAATACATTTTATTGATATAATGGAAGAAATACATTTTATTAATATAATGGAAGCAATACATTTTATCTATAGTGACCGCCTGTTCCACATCTTGTGCCAACTTTTTTGCGTTTTCCCTTGCCCAAGTCTTGTTGTGTTTGTCTTACGGGAGACGGAGATGAGTCGGAAGACAATTCATCAAGGGCGTTTTGTTGTTGTTGTTGACTTTGACGTTGTTGTGATGTGTTAGGAGGCATATGCATAACGTCGAGTTCTTGAACGCCAAAAGAAGGCATACTCATTAAATGGTCATCAGTGAGCTCAAAGTTGGGTAGTGAATGTGTGGTTTGTGTGTAGGTTTCGGGTGGGGTGTTTCGGATAGGAGGATAATACACATCATCAGGGTTGTATGTGGGAGTGGGATGTGCGTATGTGGTGTTAGGAGGTTGGGGTTGAGAATGAGGGTTTGAGTATTGAAAGTTGGGTTGAGGAATTGGAGTGTATTGTATGGGTGGGCGTAGGTTGGTTTGTTGTTGATATTGTTGGTTGTAAAAGTAGTTTGTTGGAGGGAGTGGAGTTTGGGGATTATGGTGTTGAGTTGAGGTGGAATAAATGGTGTGTTGTTGGGTGGTCTGCATGCGTTGGTATGATTGTTGAGCTGAGGATGATGGTTGGTTATGTTGTTGTGGGGGTGATGTTGTGTGTTGGGTTGTGTATTGGGTTGAGGAAGCCACACGTTGACGGGGATCATCCAAAAATTGTGTCGGAGCAACGTGCATAAAAGGAATTGATAAAAACCAATTCATGTATTCTCTACCCGGCTTAGACTCACCATTGACCGAGTTTCCTTGTAACACCAAATGCCTTCTTCTTTTCCATTCTTTCAGCTCTTCTTTATTTAAATCTTGCCAATGGGTGTCCCAAGCTTGGACCATAGTCATGTTATGGTGTTCAGTAAGACATCTTGGCGGAGACGGTATTTGTTGTTCAAATCCAAATTGGAGTTTGACTCGATCCGTCTGATGCATCTCAACGGTATAGAAACATATGATATATGTTGTTGCACTCCAGACTCGGTTGTCATTATAATCAGGCACTGGATATTGTATGTACGGCCTCCAAATAAACTGTTAAAAGAAATATAACTATTAGATGTATAAAATAAATGTATTTAATATTATAATTAATATTAG
The DNA here is from genome assembly GCF_024323335.1 of Lathyrus oleraceus. Classification (NCBI taxonomy): domain Eukaryota; kingdom Viridiplantae; phylum Streptophyta; class Magnoliopsida; order Fabales; family Fabaceae; genus Lathyrus; species Lathyrus oleraceus. The sequence continues at coordinate 132,177,040 of NC_066585.1, forward strand.
AATGTATGTAATAAATATAAATAAGTTAAATATTATAATTAATCATTCTTACATCTTTTTCTTCCATGTGTTCTATTGCAACACGGTACCCTTGTAAATGATGTCGAGGATTAGTTCGATAATTCATACCTCGTTTGCACCATCTTGCATATTAAAAAAAATACGTTAAAGTTAGGTATAAATAATTTTGATAAATATAAATTGCATTTAAATGAAAATCGTTACCTTAATGCATAAGGAAATGATGGAACCTCGTTACTAACCGGGGCTATCAATGGTATGCGTGTGAATGCCCATACAGTTAGTAATACCACACACCCTCCTATGCTCTTTACTCCTTTATGGGCCGCCTTGCACATATGTCTATATAATGTAGCCAAACAAGCAGAACCCCAACTGTATGAATTACATTTTTCAAGGTCTCCTACTAAAGGTAACCAAGAAGAATGCAACAAATTATGACTTTTATCTGGCATTAAAAAAGTAGCAATTAAAAGTAAAATATAAATTTTAGCATGTAAAATATTTTCTGCCTCTGATGGGTTAGGGTTATTTTTGAGTTGCGTTAATACTGCTTCTAGCCAAACAATTTTGACAGAAGCCCCATTTTTATCCGAGGCGGTCGGTTCGATTCCCAAATTTTCCAAGTAAACGTCATTGGTTACGTTTGTTGGCCCATTGACAGCTTTTCCATGGATTCGGAGACCGAATAACATGCTCACATCCTCTAATGTGATGGTACATTCACCGGTTGGTAAATGAAATGTGTGTGTCTCCGGTCTCCATCTCTCTAACAATGCCACAATGAGTTTAGAGTCTACTTTTAGACTTGAAATTTTTGCCACATTCGCAAAACCTGCTAGCTCCAAGTACGGTATTATAACCGCACTTGGTTGAATATATGAATGCGAATGAACCCGAAATTTTCCATCTTGCTGAAATTAAAATAAATAACAGTAATGAATGTTTGGTCTAATAAAGAACGGAAAAAAAAACGATAATTAAAAACGATAATAAAAATGAATATTTGATTGAGACTTACGTATTCGGCGATGTTTGCCGCCGTCCCACGGTGTGATTCGCCCATCCATAGGAGAGACATCTTGAAAGGTAGTGTAGAAATTGAAGAGAGTAAATATTTGATTAGGGTAGAAATATGTGTAATAGAAATTGTAGGTAAATGATGAGTAAGAAGTGTAGAAGTATTGGATATTTATATGGGTAAAATAATAATAAAAAAATGTAGTAAAAAATATGGTAAATATATGATTAGACTATTGCATGTAGAAAATGTAGTAAATGTATGATTAGACCCTTGCATGTAAATATATGGAATGCATGTAGAAAAAAATGGAATCGGATTCCCCTGCAACATGAGATTCCCATGCTGAAGGGAAAATTCAATGAAATTTTTCTACACCTAGTCCTCGTCACTTTGATTGACGACTTGTGATTACTTCTTCATCAACTCGCCAAATGGAATGGCGAGTGCATATGTTGTCTTCATCAACTCGGCACTCCAAGTGACGAGGGCTTTATGCCTAGCGTGTTGGCTCGTCACTCCAAGTGACGAGGTATCACATGCAATTCAAAGGCACGCGTTTCCCCTCTCTCAGCATGTGATTTGGATTCATCAACTCAAATCCTCAACTTACATTCATCAACTCGGCAAATTGAATTTTCCTATAAATACTACTACTACCTCATTTACATTCATCAACTCAAATCCTCAACTTACATTCACACAAAATCAAATTCATATTTCCTATAAATACCACTACTACCTCGTTTACATTCACCAAACCAAATCCTCATATATCTTCAAACAAAATTTACACATCCATGGCTCAAAGAAATTTAATTGTTTCTATCCATTCCGAAGGATCACTTTTCACATGTTTAAATGAGGGATTCTCATTTTGCAATACGAATGTAACTATGTTCAAGATCCACATCAACTCCGACTATTTCCATTTAAAAGACCGTATTGAAAAGAAGTTGCAACGTTATGTTGAAGACATCATTTATCGTCAACCATTATTTAATGGAGATGATAATACCGTCTTTCACATAATGACACCGATTAAGACCGAAGAAGATGTCAGGTCGATGTTTCAATGTCATGTAACATTATCTCAAGTACCCAGCATTGAGATATATGTTCGTCTAGTTGATATTCCCGAAGAACAACCGATTGACAATGTTGAGGAACAACCGTCTCACTGTTATCCAACGCAATCTGTACAGTCACACGACTATGGAATCAGTCAAGCCATTGACGAAGAGCCGACTCAAAATAATGAACCTTTCATACCAAATGAAGAGGTGGGCGAGAATAGTGAGGATGATCTTGAGGAGGTTCGATTTGAAGATCTTTTTGGTGTTAGCGATGACGATGGCAATGAGGAAATATTAGACACACCGGCTGTTGCACTAAGAGTGCAACCAATTAGTTTGTACAATCCACCTGCGCACATGCAAAATATAAGTTTGGATGATGCCGAACCAAGCTCCGTTTTCGGCAGTTTCATACCAACTCACAACTCTGACGAAATTGAGGAGGGCATAGAGTATGAAGATAAGGAAGAGTGTCTTCTGGCGTTGCAACAATGGCATATAAAACGTAGTCTAGATTTCTCTGTGGTTAAATCTGACAGTGTACGTTTTGTCATTAAATGTAGAAATGCAACATGCAATTTCAAATGCAGGGTCTCTTTGCGCAAGGGCAACTCAAGGTGGAGAGTTGGTAAGTCTAGTGGGCCTCATACGTGCACAACAACTTCCATGTCACAAGACCATACAAAACTCAGTTCAGAAATGATTAGCAAGAGCATAATGGAGCTTGTAAATCGTGACGCTTCTCTTAAGGTGAAGGTTATCATTGCTCATGTTGTTGAGAAATACCGCTATATCATATCATACAAAAAGGCATGGATTGCAAAGTGTAAGGCGATTGAGTCGCTCTATGGAAATTGGGAGACATCTTACAACGATCTTCCGCAGTGGATACTGGTAATGAAAACATATCTTCCAGGTACCATTATAGAATTACAAACCCTACCCGTGATTTCAAATGATGGTTCATACTTGGGTGACCAAAGGATATTTCATCGTCTGTTTTGGGCGTTTAGACCATGTATATGTGGCTTCGCGTATTGTAAACCAATTGTGCAGGTTGATGGAACTTGGTTGTATGGCAAGTACAGAGGGACTCTGCTGATGGCTGTGGCACAGGATGGGAACGGAAACATATTTCCGATAGCGTTCGCATTGGTTGAAAGTGAAACAAAGGAAGCCTGGAGTTTCTTTCTTAAGAATTTGAGAATGCATGTTACCCCCCAAGCAAACCTATGCCTAATATCAGACAGGCATGAATCAATAAAGAGTGCATACAACAACCCGGAAAATGGATGGCAGTTTCCTCCTTCATCACACGTCTATTGCATCAGACATATCGCGCAAAACTTCATGTGGGAGATTAAAGACAAGGATCTGCGGAAAATGGTTGTTAACATGGGTTACGCATTAACAGAGGCAACGTTTAACTACTACCGGGGGGAAATCCGAAGAACAAACAACGACGCTTTATCATGGATAGACAACATCCCTCGCGAGAAGTGGGCAAGGGCATTTGACGGAGGGCAACGCTGGGGTCACATGACAACTAACCTAGCAGAAGCAATGAACGCCGTGTTGAAAGAAACCCGGAACCTTCCAATCACTGCGTTGGTCAAATCTACGTACTATCGTTTAGGATCACTATTTGGTAGAAGAGGCCATCAGTGGACAAAAATGTTAGCCTCTGGGCAGGTTTTCACTGATAACTGCAACAAGGGGATGGCTGAGGAAGTCATCAAAGCTAACACGCATAACATCATGCAGTTCGACCGAGAGAGATTTTATTTCATGGTCCAAGAGAAGATTAATCATAACGACGGTCGACCAACCGGAATGTTCAGTGTTGATCTAAGGAAACAACACTGTGACTGTGGGAAATTTCAGGCATTTCACTTACCTTGCTCTCATGTAATCGCAGCATGTTCGAGCATACGCCAGGACTATTCCATTCACATTCCAGACGTCTTCAAAATTCGTAACGTCTTCAAGGTCTATCAGGAGAGTTTCCTAGGACTTCCCCATGAGGAGAATTGGCCACAATATGAAGGATATACTCTTTGCCACGACGACTCTATGAGAAGGAGAAAGAAAGGGCGCCCAAACAGCACCAGGATTAGAACCGAGATGGACGACGTTGAGAAGGAGAAGAGAAGGTGTGGAATTTGTCGCGAAATAGGACACATGCGTAGGAAATGTCCTAATGTTGCAGGATCATCCCAACGACCTTCCAGATGATTATCTTGTTGTTTTAAATATCCGTTCAGATGACTATGTTTATTTATTTATTTATTAACTACTATGCACATAATATATATAAACCATTTTGTATTTCTAATGTCTTTTGGGAACAAACATTTATGAAATACATTTGATAATCAAAGGCTTCTGGTTACAAAGTACGACCACATTAACTAAACAACAACAACAATCAACACAACTGGTAATTAAAAAACTAATCAACAACAACAACCAACACAAGTGGACCTTCAACTCCTCTATTAACTTCACCACTATGTGCCGAAAACATACATTGGACATCTTCATCATTTTCTATACGATCCAGGTAATACATGTACGTACCATCGGGGCTTGCATCAGTCAACGTTATGTATGGACAACGATACTCTACTTTCCTCACCTTCATACGACGCCCGCCCAACTGTCGGAAGCCAGTGTGGATGGCAGAAATCAGTATTCTGAAATTCCATTGCGGATCAAGGCAAACACTCCTTTTTTCACCGTGTCCATAAAATACAAGACCACAAACAGACATTATGAACTAAAGAAAGGATTTGGTGGTGTGAGTTACATTTCTACAAGTCCTGCTACTTATACACAAATTAATAAATGAATACTCGGCAAACCATTGGCCGAGACAGTAAAAACACAAAAACTTTTTGGCGGGAAAAATATCATTCCCAAAAAAAGATTGACATTTTGGAGGGAAAAATAACGGTTTTATTATTAATATATAAAACACCAACTATTTCTATTATTAATATTCTAAAAATTATTCATTTTTATTAATAATATTTCAAAAATAATAATATCACAAATTATTATTTACTATTTACTATTTATTATAAATTATTTATTATTTATTTTAAATATTTTTTTATAAACAAATTATTATTATTTTTAATTAAATCAATTATATTAATTAAATATAGAATTAATATTTAAAAAACAATTATATTAATTATTATTAGTATTTAATATTTAAAAAAGAATTATATTAACAATTATTAGTATTTAATAGATTTAGTATTCTATTTACACTTCCTATTAATTAATTATTATTAATATTAATTAAATACTATTTAAAATAAAAACAAAAAAAAAGGTATGCCTGCACCTGCTCGTCACTTGAAGTGACGAGCCATTGAAGTAAAAAAATTTCGTCCATGCCCTCGTCATTCCATTTGCCGAGCCCATGGGGCAAAATTTCTTTCAGCACCCCCTCGTCACTTCAAGTGACGAGGCCCAACTACAAAAGGGGGTAGACTGGGATTTTTTTTTTAAAAGGAGGTATATTGGGATTAAATTTTGAAAAAAGGGGCATTTCAAGCAAAAACTCTGTGATTGATTGTGTTGTCTGTTGATTCTTATCTTGTCTCTTTTGACTCTGTGATTGGTATACTGACTGAATTAGATTGATTTCAGGTACTTTAGTCGCTAACAGTTCATCTTTGAACTTGCTTTGTGCTGCTGCTTGGTTGTATAAACCAATTGAGGTAGACTCTCTTGTCTCCATGTAGTCTGGAAGATCTGGCTTGTTATTTAGCCAGGCAACTGTCTGAAGTCCTCCTTAAGAGGCGATGTTTGTGATTGTTTAACTTTGTCCCCAAGCAGGAAAAGACCTTGATTAAGGCAATTGGCAGAACCCAAGGGAAGTGCAATCCATCCCCTGCTATTCTTGTTGAGTCGTCCCTCTGCTCACACCAATGTGTTGATGCATTGGGACATTAACCCAAGATCTTGTACAATTGTACAGTTTAGTCAGAGTCATGAGTGTAGAAGGGTTCCCACTTTCTGAACCCACACTCCTTTGTCTGAAGCTCTCCCTGGCCAGGGATAAGAGCTGTGAAGTCTAATCTTCACTCACCTTTCATCTGGCTTCACCCTGACTCTCAATGTCAGGGTTAAGAGCTAATATCACCTGACACAGTTGTGTTGCTTTTGCAACTTAACCCTTGATTGAGCCCACCTTGTCTGGATATAGCGTGTGCTAACTGTGAATGTTTGATTTGTTTGTGGATGCTTGCATGCTTTGCTTTTTCCTGGTTAGGATTAGCTTGTTGTTGTGCAAGTAAATAGAAACCATAACATAGGGCAATGATGCATGATAACATCTAGGCTCGAGTACAGCTCCCTAGTAGTGTGTCTCCCTTTGTATCTGGTTAGAATTTCTTCCCGTTCAGGGGAACTACGTCGCCCTGATCCTCATACCAGATGAGGTACGTAGGCAGGAGACCGTGCGAGGTCTCTCCGGGCACTCTTTTTCTTTTTGCGTGTGTTTGCTTGACAGTTGCTAGGCTCGAGTTCCCGACTCCTTAGTAACTTGTTGTTTGTTCCTTTTGTGTGTCAGGATATGGATGTAAGCCCAGCGATTGGCTGTCCGTATCCTGAGTGTGTTTGTTTGGTTCGGAAGCCGATGTAAGTCCAGCGATTGGCGTTCGGGTTCCAGGTTTGCCTGTGTTTGTGTGTGTTTTGTTTGGCGTGCGTGAGCCGAACTACAGCAGCTCTGATTCTCGTTCCAGACGAGATACGTAGGCATAGGATGCGATATCCTAGCGAGCCCTCTCCCCTTTCCTCCACCTGTGTTGTTTTCAGTGTGTGTGTGTGTGATGTTTGTTTTAGCAACTTTTTCTTTCTTTTAGAGCATGGATCCCGTCGAGTACGACGGATGCGTAGGGGTGCTAATACCTTCCCTACGCATAACCGACTCCCGATCCCATTCTCTTTGGTCGCGAGACCATGCTTTTTCCAGGTTTACTTCGAGCGTTTCCTTTCCCTCTTTTGGGATAAATAACGCACGGTGGCGGCTCTGTTTGTTTTTGTTTTAGCCCGCCGGTTGTTTTTTCGCGGATGCGACAGCTGGCGACTCTACTGGGGACTAGAAGTTGACCTATTGCTGGTCCATCTTCCCTAAGCGAGTCTCTCCTAGCGTTCTAGGATAGTTTATGTTGCTTGTGCTTTATTTATTGCATTTATTATTCTGATTGTGTATATATTTGCATAAATATTTGCATGCATCATACTATCATTCTGCTGTCCTCTGTACAGGTGGTTCCTCAGTTTGGGGTGGGTGTTCTGAGTGGGGCTAAAACCCAGGCCCGAGTATACACCTAGGATTAGTGTGGTCTCATGTTGCCTCCTTCATGTTAGGTCAACATGTGCTTGGCAATGTGATGTACCACAAGCCGGACGAGGTTCATTTGATAGTGCTCTTCCTTTGTGGGGTACTCCACTCGGGTTGAGTCACTTCATCTGAACTATTAACTTCGGTGACCGATCATTTCCCGGATCTTTGGTTTAGATGATCTCAGGAGAGCTACAATGGCACACCCGAAAGGGCAAACCCATTGAGTATCTCTGCCCGATTGTCGAGACTATTATCCGCCTTAGGATGACCTGTTTAGAATTTACCTGTGAGGGGAGGGTGATTCTTACAGATGCATGTTCAGATGGTGACTTTGATGGTGACTTTTGGTTCCGGTGATCAGAGTCCTATTTATAAGTCGGATTTATGGACCTTTATTTCTGAGACGCCGGAGTGTTGGCCGTGTTATTTATCAGTGGGGATCCGTTTATTTCAGGATTCCCCGGGCCGATTCAGAGGATTGTGGTTATCTGCTCAGAGATTGTCTGGTGATGATGGTGATGTATCTTTCAGTTCCGTTTATTTCGGAACCCTCAAGTCGGATTTGTGGTTACATATTCCTTCAGATGGTTATGATCAGTTCAGAGATCAGGCTTCAGTGCAACAGATGTTCAGATGACTTGGAGGATGGCTATGCATTGCATTCATTCATCAGCATCATTAACATTTGCATTTACCTGCATCTAACACATGTTTATTCATATGCAGGGACATTTTTTATTGAGATCCTGGTTGAGAGATTTCTTTGCTCAGACATGAGGACCGGTTTGAAGCATGATGTTGCCTACAGTTTCTTCGACCCAGAGATTGGTGTGCTGAGAGATATGATAGCCTTGATTACACCCGACCATGTGGGGATGTTCCGTGAGGCATACGGTGGTATTCTGAATATGGTTTTCAGGCTCACTGATAGCGACAGAAGCGCCATTCATACACTTCTCCAGTTCTATGACCCGGGTTTGAGATGTTTTGTGTTCCCGGACTACTTGTTGGGGCCTCTGATGGAGGACTATGCTAGTATTCTGGGTATGAAGATCCGAGATCAGATTCCTTTCTTTGCCACTAAGGTGGAGCCTGTTGTTATGGAGATTTCTCGTGCTCTTTATTTGAGCCCGGAGATGATCAAGGAGGGTTTGAAGGAGAAGGGGAAATTACCAGGTTTTCACTTGAGTTTCTTGGAAGCTAAAACCAAGGAACATGCTGCTATGGGTAATTGGAAGACGGTCTGTGCTTTGATTGCTGTGAGCATTTATGGGATCATTCTGTTTCCTAATCAGAAGAGCTTTGTCGACCATAATGCTATCAGATTGTTCATGCAGAGGAACCCTATTCCTACTCTGATTGGAGATGTCTATTACTCGGTCCATAACCGGAATGAGAAGCGGCGTGGGGGACTGATTCGATGTTGTGCTCAGCTGCTGTATAGGTGGTTTATGGGGTATCTGCCTTCCAAGGGTGCTTTTGCTCATCTCGATCCGACTGTCAAGTGGTCATTCAAATTGATGGGTTTGCGGGCTGCTGATATAGCATGGACTCATAACGGTATGGCAGGACGGGATTTCATATGCAGTTGTGGGAGTCTTCCCAATGTGCCTCTTGTGGGAGTTCAGGGTTGCGTCAATTACAACCTGGTGCTTCTCAGGAGACAGATGGGGTTTGCTGTGGAGGGTCCTCCTCTTCGACGAGAGATTCAGGAGTCCTTTTACTTTCCGATTGAGGGCAATCAGGCCAAGTTGAGGCAAGTATTGGATGAGTGGCGTGACATTCAGCGAAAGGGTAAGGTTCCTTATGGCAAGGTCAATAGCCGGTATTTTCCTCTATTCGATGATTGGCTTCGGAAGAGGATCGAGATCACACATCTACCATTTCCGGGAGGTGATCCTGGGTGTCCTTTGATTGAGGGTCCGCGTTCTTCTGTCAGTATGGAAGAATTCCTCGAGATGAAGAGAGCCAGAGATCAGTTGCTAGCGGAGAAAGCTGAATTAGAGATGAGTGTTGCTCGGACTCAGACGGCCAACCAGGAGATCAGAGTGAGGATGGAAGATCAAGATAAGCGACATGCATTGGAGGCAAAGCGCTTTGAGATGGATACTGCCTACTATGTGAAGGTCAGTCAGGCTTTGGCATCTTCAACAAAGGAGCACGACATCACCAAAGAGAGATTGGCTAGAGTTTCAAAGGTCATTGAAGATCAGAAGAGGAGGCAAATCCTCGTGAGGGATCAGAGGGATGACAGAGTCAGGGTTCTCATTGCTGAGTGGGAGGCCAAACTGAAGATTAAGGAAGCAGAGAATGTGAAGATCATCGCCGAGAGAGATCATTACATTGCTGAGAGAGATCATTACTTCAGGCAGATGAAGATTCACCAGAAGGAGGTGGGGAGATTACAGCAAGAGAACACCGAGCTTAGGTTCGTAGTAGAGTTTGCAAAGATGGTTGATGATATAGGGCCTTCTGTGGGACCCTCATCAGGCTAGCCTTTCTTGTTTGTGAGGATTACCGTCAGGCCTGTTGACGGAATTCTTTTGCTTGTATTTCTTTCCTGATTCTGGAGAATTGTATCTGATTTGTATCTGATTTGATGTATGACTATGGCACTTATTGTGCATTTTGCTATGTGATGGTTATTTTCATTCAGTGATCAATCTTCAAGCTTTATTTGCTTTCCCGTATGCACTCACACAGCACACACATGGTTGGGGGTATTTTGCTAAATCATATATCTCTGATCTGTATGATGAAGTCAAATGATGAATATCAGAATATTGCTGCCGGGTTATTATCTATCTCGATGAAGCCAGGATCGAGAGACAAAGTGTTCCTCATGTGGATAAACACTGCATTCATGCATGATCATAATAACTTGTGTTTTATTTTGCAGGTATCAGTTCTAACGTGCTTGATTGTTTCAGGAATCATTGCTCGTGCTCGCAGAACTGTACCTTTGCACTCAACCCGTCCTCACAGATACTTCACGCGACGCAATACTCCCAGACTAATGGATCTCCCGAACACAGATATCCTCGAGTTGAAAGACAAGATGAACGAGCTGATCAACATCATGCAAGGTTTTGCAGTTGGTCAGAAAGCTCTAGCTGACAAGGTTGAGAAGCTCGAGCGGGCTTCAGTGGCAAATAGTGGTGTCAACCTGGATGGCGTCTCCAACCAGGGGCTGGGTGGTTCTCGAGACGGTGGTAAAAGAACAACAGTGGGAATAGTGAATAACAATGTTGGGGGTTTTGGTGCTGCGGGTGGTCAACCTGGTCAGAATCTGAAGGACAGTCTTTTCCCGCCTTTCTTCGGGGTTGATGATGACAGAGAGGAAGACCGAGAGGCAGATCAGTTCTCTATGCACAATGAGCCGTTCGGTCAATACGGTGCCCCACCACAGAATAAGGAGATTCAGCTGCTGGCTGAGAAGATCCGAGCTTTGGAGAGTTATGCCACTCCTGGGGTGGTCAACATGTCAAATATGGGGCTAGTGGAGGGGATTGTGATCCCGCAGAAATTTAAGGCGCCCACATTTGATAGGTACAATGGGAGTTCCTGCCCCAAAACTCATTTGCAAGCGTTTGTTCGTAAGATCTCTGCATACACCATGGACCAAAAGCTGTGGATGTACTTCTTCCAGGACAGTCTATCCGGAGGCTCACTGGAGTGGTACACCAAGCTCAAGTCCTCAGATATCAAGAACTGGCAAGATCTTAGGGACGCCTTCTTTAAACAGTATCAGTTCAATGCTGATATGGCCCCGAGTCGTACCCAACTGCAGGGTATGTCTCAGAAGAATAATGAAGGGTTTAAAGAGTATGCTCAGAGGTGGAGGGAGTTGGCTGCCAGAGTGCAACCTCCACTAGTTGATAGAGAGATGTCTGATCTCTTCATGGGGACCCTGCAGGGGGCATTCGCCGAAAGAATGGTTGGTTGTCCGGTGACAAACTTCTCAGATATAGTTGTGGCTGGCGAGAGGATAGAGAGCTGGCTGAAGCTCGGGAAGATTCAGGGTAATGCTTCATCTTCAGGATCGAAGAAGCCTTTTGAGAATGGCCAGAGAAAGAAAGAGGGTGATACCAGCGCGGTCTACGCTTAGAGAGGACCCAGTAGGGATCGTTACTTCCAGCACACTGCTGCGGTAACTATTCCTGCTGAGAACCAGCCTGCACAGCAGCAACAACAACAACCTCAACAACAAAGACAACCATTTCAGCAGAGGCCTCAGAGGGCTGGTTATCAGGTGCAGGGAAGAATGAATGACCGTCAGTTTGACAGGCCACCTGTGACTTACTCTTTCTTGTTGAAGAAATTGCAAGACTTGGGGTTGGTACAGCTGAGGACTTTGGCACCTTTGAGACCTGATCAGAGGCCAGCCAGTTATGATGAGAATGCTAAATGCGAGTTCCATTCAGGTGCGCCTGGGCACAACGTAGAGAACTGCAAAGCTTTTAAGCACGTGGTTCAAGACCTGGTGGATTCGAAAGCTATCAGCTTCGCACCATCTCCCAACGTGAATGCTAATCCCATGCCTGCGCATGGTCAAAGGGGGGTGAATGCTATCTCTGAGGAGAGTAGGGTTGGGCTGTCTACTGTTGATCAACTGAGGACTCCTCTGGCTGAGGTTAAACGGCAGTTGTTGTTGAATGGGGTTCATCCGGGTTGTGGTGATGATTGCGCTGTGTGCCCTATTTCTGTCAATGGGTGTGAATTGTTGAGAGAGACTGTCCAGGGACTGATGGACAATGGAAGTATTCTGATTGAGAAGGTTGATATGGGAAAAGAAGAGGTTTCCACCATAACAATTTATTTTGATCCGGTGGATTTGTCAAATCTAGCTGAGGCGGCTCCAGTTACCATCACGGTACCTGGACTAATTCCATATGACAAAGATGATGCCGTGCCATGGCATTATGGTGGGGAAGTATACTGTAATGGGGAGAAAGTAGAAGACCAGACTGCTAGTGAAACCACCGTTTCAAAGGTGGATAATGCCGGTACCAGTGGTTTCACTCACAGTGGAAGACTGTTTGCTCCTGATGCCTTGAGGGGAGGAGAAGGAGAAAAAGAGAAAAAAGAAAAGGCCGAGGCTTTAGCCAGGGCGAAAGGGAAAGCAGTGGTGAGCGATGGTACTCCAGTGGTGACACCGGCGCCCGTGGGGTCGGAAGAGAAACTTGATGATGATGCAGAGGAATTCTTAAGGATCATCAAGAAGTCTGAGTACAAGTTGGTGGACCATCTGCAGCAGACTCCCTCCAAAATCTCGATTCTGTCGTTGTTGCTGAGTTCTGAGGGGCATAGAGAGGCTTTGATGAAGATCTTGAAGAAAGCCTATGTTCCTCAAGAGATTACCATAAACCAGTTGGAGACAGTAGTGTCTAATGTGCATGCCAGCCATGGGTTGGGCTTTACTGACATGGACCTGACTGTGGATGGGAGGAATCACAACCGGGTATTACATATCGCAATGGAGTGTAAAGGAGCCGTGCTTTCGCATGTGTTGGTTGATACCGGCTCCTCATTGAATGTGCTGCCAAAGAAGGCTCTGGCTAAGCTGAATTGTGACGGATTGATCCTGACTCCCATTGATCTGATAGTGCGGGCATTTGATGGGTCAAAGCGGGCCGTATTTGGAGAAGTTGAGCTTCCGGTGAAGATAGGCCCGGAGTTGTTTAAGTCGACTTTCTATGTCATGGATATCCAGCCGGCATACAGTTGCTTGTTGGGTAGGCCGTGGATTCATGCTGCTGGGGCAGTGACCTCGACTTTGCACCAAAAGCTGAAATATATTTGGGAAGGACAGGTTGTCACTGTGTGCGGAGAAGAGGACATCTTTGTCAGCCATCTGTCCTCATTCAAGTACGTTGAAATGGACGGCGAAATATGGGAGACGCCCAGTCAAGCATTTGAAACCGTTAAGGTGGAGAATGCTCTATTTTCCAAAGAGGAGGAGAAACCGTCCATTGCTTCGTACAAACAGGCCGCTGAGGTGGTGAAGAATGGAGAGGCTCCTGGTTGGGGTAGAATGATGGATATCTCCGCAAAGAAGGACCGCTTCGGAGTGGGGTATCAGCCTGGCAGAGGCTCAGGACAAGGTAGAGGACGCCGTACGTCAGTCACCTTCACTAGTGCCGGAATGCTGGATCCGGATCACATCTGCATGATGAGTGATGAAGCTGATAGCGACTGCAAAATTGACCAATGGATAAAGCCGTGCGCACCAGGGATGGGAATCCAGAACTGGAAGGGTGAAAAGATCATCCGGGTCACTCTGCTCGAAGAGTAATATTTTCCTGTTTTTGATTTTATATGCATGAAAGCCATATGTGTTGCCCGACACGTAATGGTTCATTGTAAGGGCCCCCTCATGTTTAATTTTGCAAATTTGCATCATCAATAAAAGGATGTTTTTCAGTCAAAAGCGGTGTTCCCTGTTTTTCATTTATTTTTACAGTTTAAAAAAAAATACAACAAAATAAAAATGGCAATGTTTTCATTTTTATTTTTCAATTTGTCTCGTTCCGGTTCTAAGCAATGCATGAATCAACATTCATGCAGATGCGATTCCTCTCCGGATCTCATTGATAAAAATCCTGTTACACCCTCGTATGACTTCGACAATCCGATCTATCATGCTGAAGAAGAAGAAGACGAAGAAGATTGTGAACGGCCAGGGGAGTTAGCCAGGTTGTTAAAACAAGAGGAGAAGGTGATTCAGCCGCATGAAGAGCAGATTGAAACGGTGAATCTGGGTACCGACGAGGTCAAGAGAGAGGTGAAAATCGGGGCTGCTTTGGAGGAAAGTGTCAAGAGCAGAATGGTAGCATTGTTAAAAGAGTATGTCGACATCTTTGCCTGGTCATATCAAGATATGCCAGGGTTGGATACCGATATCGTTGTGCACAAGCTACCGTTGCAAGCAGATTGTCCTCCAGTGAAGCAGAAGTTGCGCAGAACTCGACCTGACATGGCGATGAAAATCAAAGAGGAAGTGCAAAAGCAGTGGGATGCTGGTTTCCTTGCTGTCACTAACTATCCGCCTTGGGTCGCGAACATCATGCCAGTCCCGAAGAAAGATGGGAAGGTGAGAATGTGTGTGGACTACCGAGATCTGAACAGAGCTAGTCCGAAAGATGATTTCCCATTACCTCACATTGATGTGTTGGTAGATAATACAGCTCAACTCTCGGTGTTTTCCTTCATGGATGGCTTTTCTGGCTATAATCAAATCAAAATGTCGCCAGATGATATGGAGAAAACAACGTTCATCACACCATGGGGCACTTTTTGTTATAAGGTGATGCCATTCGGTCTCAATAACGTCGGTGCTACTTATCAGAGGGCCATGGTGACTTTGTTTTATGATATGATTCATCATGAAATTGAATGCTATGTTGATGACATGATAGCAAAGTCCCAAACAGAAGAGGGGCATTTGGTAGATCTGGCCAAGTTGTTCGACCGGCTGAGACAGTTCAGACTGAGGTTGAATCCGAACAAGTGCACTTTCGGAGTGCGGTCCGGTAAATTGCTGGGGTTCATTGTAAGCGAGAAAGGAATTGAGGTTGATCCTGCGAAAGTAAAAGCAATAAGAGAAATGCCTGAACCAAGAACAGAGAAAGAGGTTCGTGATTTCTTAGGTAGATTGAACTACATTTCACGGTTCATATCTCACCTAACAGCCACGTGTGAACCAATATTCAAGTTGTTGAGAAAAGATCAAACGGTCAGGTGGAATAATGATTGCCAAGCGGCATTTGAAAAAATAAAAGAGTATTTGCAGGAGCCTCCGATTCTGATGCCTCCTGTGGAGGGAAGACCGTTAATTCTGTACCTGACAGTCCTCGAGGGGTCTATGGGGTGTGTATTGGGGCAGCATGACGAGTCTGGTCGAAAAGAGCATGCCATATACTACCTTAGCAAAAAGTTTACCGACTGTGAAACAAGATATTCACTGCTCGAGAAAACTTGTTGTGCTTTGGTCTGGGCTGCTCGCCGACTAAGACAGTATATGCTGGTTCATACCACTTTATTGATTTCCAAGATGGATCCAATCAAGTACATTTTTGAGAAGCCAGCATTGACCGGACGGGTTGCGAGGTGGCAAATGATTTTAACCGAATATGATATCCAGTATACCTCTCAGAAGGCAATAAAGGGGAGTGTATTGTCTGATTACCTCGCCCATCAACCTATTGATGATTATCAACCGATGAAGTTTGAATTCCCTGATGAGGACATCATGTTTCTCAAATCGAAAGATTGCGAGGAATCAATCCCGGAGGAGGGGCCTGACCCTGAATCCGAATGGATTCTGATGTTTGATGGGGCCGTTAACGTGAATGGTAGCGGTGTTGGTGCTGTTTTGGTTACGCCGAAAGGATCCCACATTCCTTTTGCTGCCCGGCTAACATTTGAGTGCACCAACAACGTGGCTGAATATGAAGCTTGCATATTGGGGATTGAAGAGGCGATTGATTTGAGAATCAAGAACCTTGTCATATATGGAGATTCAGCTCTGGTTGTAAATCAAGTTAACGGAAAATGGTATACGCATCAATCTCATTTAGTTCCATACCGGGACTATACGAGGAGATTGTTGACGTTTTTCACCAAGGTGAGGATGCATCATGTGCCTAGAGAGGAGAATCCTTTGGCAGATGCTTTGGCTACTCTGGCCGCCTTGATTAAAGTACAATGGTGGAATCAGTTCCCCAGTGTTGAAGTAGGTCGTCTGGATAGACCCGCTTATGTGTTTGCTGTTGATACAGCGCCTGATGATGAGAAGCCGTGGTATTATGATATCAAGCGCTATCTAGAGACGCAAGAATATCCCGAGGGAGCATCGAAGAAGGACCGAAAGACTCTGCGGAGGTTGGCCATGGTGTTCTACCTGAATAAGGATGGGGTTCTGTACAAAAGGAATTTCGATTGGGTCTTGCTCCGATGTGTTGATGATAAAGAAGCAAGTCAGTTGATGAAAGAGGTTCATGAAGGATCGTTCGGTACCCATGCTAGTGGGAATGCAATGGTAAAGAAGCTGCTGAGGGCAGGCTATTATTGGATGACAATGGAGGCCCAATGTTTCAATTTCGTACGGAAGTGTCATAAATGCCAGATTTATGCTGACAAGGTGCACGTGCCTCCTAACCCGTTGAGTTTGATGTCGTCTCCGTGGCCGTTCGATATGTGGGGCATCAATATGATTGGGAAGATTGAGCCTACAGCTTCGAATGGGCATCGGTTCATATTGGTGGCTATTGATTACTTCACCAAGTGGGTGGAAGCAGCCTCTTATACGAACGTGACAAAGCAGGTTGTTGCCAGGTTTCTCAAGAGAGACATCATTTGCCGATATGGGGTTCCCGAGAGAATCATTACTGATAATGGTTTTAATTTGAATAACAAAATGATGGCAGAACTGTGCCGGGAATTCAAGATTGAGCATCACAATTCTTCTCCCTATCGTCCGAAGATGAATGGGGCGGTTGAGGCAGCCAACAAGAATATCAAGAAGATTGTGCAGAAAATGGTGGTAACTTACAAAGACTGGCATGAGATGTTGCCGTTTGCATTGCATGGGTATCGAACGTCGGTGCGAACATCTACTGGGGCAACGCCTTTCTCGTTGGTATATGGGATGGAAGCCGTGCTACCGGTTGAGGTTCAGATTCCCTCTTTGAGAGTCCTGATGGACGTGAAATTGCAAGAGGCGGAATGGGTAAGGACCCGGTATGAGGAGTTGAGCCTGATTGAAGAAAAGAGGCTGGCAGCCATCTGTCATGGGCAGTTATACCAGCAGCGGATGAAGCGTGCTTTTGACAGAAAGGTACGACCTCGGGTATATCACGTGGGTGATATGGTGCTGAAAAGGATCCTTCCTCCTCAAAACGATCAAAGGGGCAAATGGACACCTAATTACGAAGGTCCATTCGTGGTCAAGAAGGTTTTCTCTGGCGGAGCCTTGTTGCTAACGACCATGGATGGCGAGGATTTTCCATCCCCTGTGAATGCGGACGCAGTTAAAAAATACTTCGTATAAAGAGACCCGCTGGACGAAAAAAACAAAATAGTCCAGGCAAAAATGGGCATCCCGGCGAACCAAAAAAAAAACAGGAAAGAAAGGTTCGGGCAAAAATTAGGGATAAAATGAAAAACTGTACACCCGGCAAGTCGAAAACCTGAAAAGGCGACTTGGGCAAAAAAAAAAAGGGTATCCCGGTGGACTGAGAACCCGAAAGGGCGGTCCAAGCAAAAGAGGGATTAAAACGAACAACTGCGTCTGGCATGATCGTTTTCTTTGGTTAAGGCACATGGATAATACCCGGTAGGGATCAATCGGAATCGTCTTGTTCAGAAGGCAGAAAGCACGGAGAGTCTGAGGACATATGGGGTGTAACTGAGTTGGAACTCGATGAGATCACGGGTTTCACATTGCCATTAGGATAGATTTTTTCTTTTGTGCGCAATTACCTCTTTTCAGGAATTGCTTCCTTTGTATTGCTCAATATGAGCCACACTTTTCCAATCAATAAAATGCATATTCAGTCAAATAATTTTGTTTTTGTTTTTCATTACCGCTTTGATTGCAAAAACATCCGATTATTTTGGTAACGAATCTTGCATTTTAAGACATACAGGTCCCTTCCAATGCATGTTTATAAGATTGAAAACTTGAAATCTTATTCGGAAGGTTGAGTGGCCCAAGTGTTGAAATCTTGACACGCCTGGGACACGGTTTTATCTAACGGTCTCTTTTGCAGGTACTGTTACATTTTTTCACTCACTTGCAGGTTGTGATGTGGAAGCTATTGACAAAATAAATCCTCACGGAGTCCGATCAGGGACGAATGAATAGAAGAATGGTGAAACGACGGCGAGACGTACGACAATCCTTGGAATTAATCAAGAAGACTCTTCAAAGTCTGAAAATTGAAAAGTCTGTATAAGTCCCAGGAGTTCGCTTTCCGTCGAGTACGGAGCGGTTTGGAATACAAGATGATGGAGCAGAAAAGTCCAGACGAGTCTGGGAGTTCTCAAAATTGGAAAGCTGGCATGGGAGTTGGATATGAATACCAAGGGGTCGACGAGTCGACGGGTGTTCGGTATCAGATTTTCCTCATCTCTCCAAGCAGAGTCGGAAGGACTAATTCCCCAGCAGATTCAAGGTCTGTGGATTCCCTAACAGGGTCAGGATGGTTATCCCCAGCAGGTTTCAGATCGATGCTTCCCCAGCAGCTAGGCCTGAAGGTTGCTGTCTCCCAGCGGAGGTATCTGTGAGTGGTGGATTCCCTAGCAGAGTCGGGATTTATATCCCCCGCAAGTCAAAAAACAGTTGTATCCCCACAGAGCGCGTTGGTGATTACTTCCCCAGCGAAGAACCAAGCGGATCCAGTGCAAAGGAGGTTTTTCCCCAACAAGGGTTGCCTATTTCCCAGTAGTAGTGTTATTCCCCAGCAGGGTGGAGTTGAAGTAATGGCGAGTTCCTCAGCAGAGCGCCTCGAGCTCCGCAGAAGAGTCCCTTGAGGGGGATACCTTTTATGCATTCATCATGTAGATAAGCATAGTATATTGCATAATAAATCGCGTAGCATTTCCATAATTATGGAGCATTACGCAGAAAAATCAATCATGCATCATATTGCAAGCATGAGCTAGTCTCAGACTGTGGTTACCGTTTGAGAAGTGGTTGCCTGAGGGTGAAGGTGTTGCTCCGAGGAGTTTGGCAGCGTTTTTTTATCAACAGTACTTCCCCAGTAGTGCGATACTGGAGGGAACTTTTCTGTCGGATAGAGATGGGAATGTTACGCGATCAGCGCGACTCAAGCCGTGGTTACCGTTTGAGATTTAGTTTCGCCGGATGGTGAAGGTGTTACTCTGAGGAGTTTAGCACCATGACGTCAGATCAGCAATGTTCCCCAGTAGTGCGATACTGGAGGAGACTTTTCCGTCGGACAGAGATGGAAATGAAATCAAAGGACGTTACGCGATCAGCGCGACAATCGGGGTTCAAATGGAGAAAGGGAAATGTTGAGGCATTTTCTGGAGATCGGGGTTCAATGGGAGAAAAGGAAATGTTGAGGCATTTTCTGGAGAACGGGGTTCAAATGGAGATTGAAGTTGAAGATTATATCCGGGATGAGGTCCTCAGGATTATCTTCTGTTCATGTGTCACCTTAGACTTTGGCTGAGGTCAATGGAGGTCGTTATGGGTGTCTTCTGAGGAAGAGATGCACATGTTACCTTCCTTTTGTGAAGGTATACCCTCTGATATGTCGCCCTCAGAGTGGTGTTTGGTGTTATTTCCGACGTTGCCAGCGGAATTATCACAAGAAAGTGGAGAGCGGGGTTCAAATGGAGAAAGGGAAATGTTGAGGCATTTTCTGGAGAGTGGGGTTCAAATGGAGAAAGGGAAATGTCGAGGCATTTTCTGGAGAACGAGGTTCACAATGGCGATCACAAGTTATCGTCAGGCGACTGGGGTTCAAAATGGAGAATGGGGTTCATTATTTTGGCAAACAAGATGTCGGGGTTCAAATGCAGTGATCCGGGATCATTTGCGCGAAAGAAAAATTTCGGGGTTCAAGAAAACGAAAAGAGAAAATTTCGGGGTTCAAGAAAAGCATTAAAAATAGATGATAATCCCCAGCGGATGTGGTGTTCAGGCCATGGTTATCCCTGCGTTACCATTTATTTTGGTATCCAGGTCGACGTTGCTGTTTCGGTGATCAGGCCGACTTTCTCTGTTCCAGACGGATTTTTCTTCAAGATTGTTTCTTTGCCGATTCTGACAGGCACTGTTAATTATTTCCCATCGGAGTGCAAATTGTTCGTCTGTTCTTGGTATTCAATCACTCTTCATCCTGATCATCTGAAAGCTGAGGCTGTTCATATCGACAGGTTCACAGTGGATTGAATAGGGGCAGCTGTAACACCTCAAAATTTGCCCTCCTCTCTTGGGACTAGCTTAACATATTGCATTGCATTTCTTAGGTCATTAGGCATTGCATAATTGCATATCATGTGGCTACATTGAGCAAGTCATTCTCCTAAGTATTGATCAGAAGACAAAGAGGTTAAGATGCAAGCTAGGGTTTCATTGGACTGATCATTAATCATCTGAGGATGTGTGTTTCAAATTAGGGTTTCTTGATTCTCAAGAAGGTTGAGCTTCGTCTTGGTTGGAATGATACATCATCATCATCATGGTTTTGTCATCACCCAGAGGTTCAAGAGATTGATCAGATACCTTGAGATTAGGGTTTTGACCACGGGTCCACCCTAATCATCTGCATTGGGCCAATCAGGGCTTGGCAAGGAGATGGGGTTTTCAATGGATATGGGGATCATCATGTGATTATATTGAGCTTATGGAAGCTAGGGTTTCATCATTGAGCCATTTTCATCAGGAGTTTGAGGCTCAATTTGATCAGTGCATAGCCAGATTCATCTATCAGTCAGAAAAGTCAACTGTGGTCAACTGTGCCTGAATTGATGGATTTGGAGGTGGGAGAGGGTTAGAGACACTTCATTCATGTCCAAAAAAGTTTCATTTGACATTTCAAACATCAAGAATGAAGAAAATAAAGTCGGATGAAAAGTTTCCAAAAATGGCAGGTGACCTGTAATTGGAAACTGCCAAAAAATGGAAAGTTTTTCACCTCAAGATTACGTGTCCAAAAATGCTTCAAATGAAAATTTGTTCAACATGAAAGTTGTAGATCTTGCTCTTACCTTTCCAAAAAGTCCAAGAACATGAATTTCTCATGTGTGGTTGGCAAGTTATGATCAAATCATTTTTAGAAAATGTTGATTTTCAAAGTGGCATAACTTTTGAATGGAAAGGCCAAATTGGGTGATCTTTCTTTGAGCAAACCACATTTGATGTGTACTTTCATGATGCATTATCACATTTCATCAAAAATCATCATAGCAAAAAGTCATTTTTCAAGTGAACCATTTGAAAATTGGTGGGAAAAATAGTGAATTTCCAAAATACAAGGCATTTGCATACAAGACCAATTGCAACACATCATAAACATCAAATGTGACTTGCTCCAACTGGTTTTGTACTGTTACATTGGCTGAATTGGAAAAGGACATTTTGGCCATTTGACATAAATTGCATTTTTGCTAATTTCACTTGGATTTTGTTAATTGTGATTAACACTTGGATTAAGGCATGGTATAAAGGCATAATCATAACAGAAAATGCATAATCACAATTCACTTTTCAGATCTAACAAACTTTTCATCCAAATTCTCTCAATTTTCTTCAAACCTTTTCACACTTTTTCATCATTTCTCATTGCAAATTCATCATCCATCGTGTGCATTCTTGCTTGATCCATCATCTCCAAGTGCTTGTGAAGGACTGTTTGCAACAAGATCGTGGCTAAGGTTGAAGAATCGTGACTGTTGCAATCTCACTCATCCATGGCAAATTGAAAGTTCTTCAATCTGGAGCATAGTTGAGCTACAATACATACTTCAATCACCTTCCTAAGCATCAAGCATCATCTGTTTTCATCCTTTGGACATTGAAACGCGCGAAATCACCAACTGCATCATCATAAGGTCAGAATTCGATTTCAACCATTGCTTAAATCATGATATGGCTTGTGTAGATCTAAGTTCGTAGAGTACGCTGTAACTTGTGGTTTTGATTTTCATGCTGAATTGAATGAGATATCTGGATTTGAACATTTGGATATGAAACTTAATTCGATCGATCCCGTCGATATAGTTAGAATTAGGTCATATGCTTGTTAGTTCCATGATGTACATTGAGCGAGGATTCCATTGATATATCGTTTGCTCATTTTGGTTGAGAAATGTCCTTGATGAATTTTCTGGAATGATGAACGCGCATGGAGGATGAAGAACACGCTTCATACTGTTTTTGATTCATTTCGCCTGGCCTTGCGTTTGAATTTTCTGTTTACCGCGCTCACTGACCAATCACATGTCGCCAGCGAATAAATTGAAGCGCTGCGTTTTGCCCTTGCCGTCACATATTTACAATTTTGCCATTTCTGAATATTATTTCATATTATTTCATTTTCTTCTTTCCAATTTCATTTCATTTGATCTTGCATCTTTAAAAATTCATAAGTAATTCATTTTTAATCCAAATTTGATGAGACTTTTTTCACCATTCTCCTTGTGATGTTTAGTTTTTTATGGTGATTTTTAATATTTTTGTGCACGTGTGGAAAAATAAAATGCCTAGGGATTGTTTGAATGTGTCATTTGTGTGTATGTTTTGCCATATTGATCATGAAATAATGATGCCTTATCCAAAAGTGATGAAATTTTACATGCATGTTCTTGACTCTTTCCTGGTGATTTTGGTATGTAGTTTGCAATTTTTGAGTTTCTGGATCAGGAGATATGATGTGATCAAGTTGAGTGTGACAATGTGTGTCACACTATGTTATGCCATGTTCATGAATTTTGTTTCCATGCCTATGCTTTGTCTTTTGCCCTGGATTTTTGCATGTGATTCCATCTAGATGTTAGGTTCAACCATGACTTTTTGTAGGATTTGTTGATCCATTTCCTATTTGATTGGGATTTTTGTTTGCTGTTTAGTCATTTTTAGTTTTTTCTTGAGTGGTCTACTTACATGCCTTGTAAAATTCTAATACCTTGTCACATGAAGATGAAATTTTGTGGAGTGGTTATTAACATGTTTAACTTCATTTTGGCTTTGGTCCCATTCATTTATCATGTTTTGTCACTGTTTTATGATTGGTTGAAGTTGGTGCTTGTTTTGATACCATGTATGAACTTGTCTGGACTTAGTGAATTTAATTTCCATACTTCCTCTGGTCCAAATAGCATGAAAATTGATATGATTCTCCTTGAATGTGTTCTGTTTAGGCTTGAATTTTTGTGGGATTTATTAAGCTGTTTTGATATTGATTTGATTGTGATCATTCTGTTTGCTCTAATGTGATTCCAAAGTGCATAGTTTGACATGTTTTGTTCATAAAATAGATTTGGTGCATAGTTTTGATGTGAGACCAATTGGACCTTATTCTGGAGTGATTTATCTTGATTCTTGTTGAGTTTCACTTGCTGTTTTAAATTTTTCATCTCCTTTGGACCCTAGGCTTGTCCTAGTGGTCTTGTTTCTCACGTTTGAATGTGATTTTCAGGTTGAAGAAGCAAATGTTTAAAGGAGATTAATGTAAGTTGATTGAGTTTGGTTGATTGTTATGAACTAACTTGGTTTATTTTGTAGGATGCTTGGCTCACTTGAGTTGATTGTGCTTTGCACATGTGATTGAGAGTTTTTTCCTGCCTTGCCCCCATTTTGAAAAAATATTCCCAGAGTACCCCCTTTTTAAGTTTGGCCTCGTCACTTCAAGTGACGAGGGGGTGCTAGAAGATTTTTTTCTTTAGGTGCTCGTCAAATGGAATGACGAGGGGGTGAGCGAAATTTTTGGGCCTCATTGGCTCGTCACTTCAAGTGACGAGGAAGTGCAGGTTTCAGTTTTTTTTAATTCTGTAATTATTTAATTCTTTAATTCTTTAATTGAAAAATAATAATTAATATTTTTTTTTAATCTTTAATTCTTTAATATTTTAAATAGTTTATTAAATACTAATAATAATTAATATAATTTTTTTTAATTCTTTAATTCTTTAATATTGAATAGTTTTTAATTGAATAGTTTTTTTTAATTCTTTAATTCTTTAATTCTTTAATTGAATAATAATTATTAATATAATTTTTTAATTCTTTAATTCTTTAATATTGAATAGTTTATTAAATAGTTTATTATTTAATTCTTTAATATTGATTTAATTGTGATAATTTTTAATTGATTTAAATAAATTGTAAATAATTATATTTTTTATTGATAATAAAAAAATTGTGATATTATTATTTTTGAAATATTAATAATAAAAATGATTAATTGATATAATGGAAGCAAATACATTTTATTGATATAATGGAAGAAATACATTTTATTAATATAATGGAAGCAATACATTTTATCTATAGTGACCGCCTGTTCCATATCTTGTGCCAACTTTTTTGCGTTTTCCCTTGCCCAAGTCTTGTTGTGTTTGTCTTACGGGAGACGGAGATGAGTCGGAAGACAATTCATCAAGGGCGTTTTGTTGTTGTTGTTGACTTTGACGTTGTTGTGATGTGTTAGGAGGCATATGCATAACGTCGAGTTCTTGAACGCCAAAAGAAGGCATACTCATTAAATGGTCATCAGTGAGCTCAAAGTTGGGTAGTGAATGTGTGGTTTGTGTGTAGGTTTCGGGTGGGGTGTTTCGGATAGGAGGATAATACACATCATCAGGGTTGTATGTGGGAGTGGGATGTGCGTATGTGGTGTTAGGAGGTTGGGGTTGAGAATGAGGGTTTGAGTATTGAAAGTTGGGTTGAGGAATTGGAGTGTATTGTATGGGTGGGCGTAGGTTGGTTTGTTGTTGATATTGTTGGTTGTAAAAGTAGTTTGTTGGAGGGAGTGGAGTTTGGGGATTATGGTGTTGAGTTGAGGTGGAATAAATGGTGTGTTGTTGGGTGGTCTGCATGCGTTGGTATGATTGTTGAGCTGAGGATGATGGTTGGTTATGTTGTTGTGGGGGTGATGTTGTGTGTTGGGTTGTGTATTGGGTTGAGGAAGCCACACGTTGACGGGGATCATCCAAAAATTGTGTCGGAGCAACGTGCATAAAAGGAATTGATAAAAACCAATTCATGTATTCTCTACCCGGCTTAGACTCACCATGAGTGTAGAAGGGTTCCCACTTTATGAACCCACACTCCTTTGTCTGAAGCTCTCCCTGGCCAGGGATAAGAGCTGTGAAGTCTAATCTTCACTCACCTTTCATCTGGCTTCACCCTGACTCTCAATGTCAGGGTTAAGAGCTAATATCACCTGACACAGTTGTGTTGCTTTTGCAACTTAACCCTTGATTGAGCCCACCTTGTCTGGATATAGCGTGTGCTAACTGTGAATGTTTGATTTGTTTTGTGGATGCTTGCATGCTTTGCTTTTTCCTGGTTAGGATTAGCTTGCTGTTGTGCAAGTAGATAGAAACCATAACATAGGGCAATGATGCATGATAACATCTAGGCTCGAGTACAGCTCCCTAGTAGTGTGTCTCCCTTTGTATCTGGTTAGAATTTCTTCCCGTTCAGGGGAACTACGTCGCCCTGATCCTCATACCAGATGAGGTACGTAGGCAGGAGACCGTGCGAGGTCTCTCCGGGCACTCTTTTTCTTTTTGCGTGTGTTTGCTTGACAGTTGCTAGGCTCGAGTTCCCGACTCCTTAGTAACTTGTTGTTTGTTCCTTTTGTGTGTCAGGATATGGATGTAAGCCCAGCGATTGGCTGTCCGTATCCTGAGTGTGTTTGTTTGGTTCGGAAGCCGATGTAAGTCCAGCGATTGGCGTTCGGGTTCCAGGTTTGCCTGTGTTTGTGTGTGTTTTGTTTGGCGTGCGTGAGCCGAACTACGGCAGCTCTGATTCTCGTTCTAGACGAGATACGTAGGCATAGGATGCGATATCCTAGCGAGCCCTCTCCCCTTTCCTCCACCTGTGTTGTTTTCAGTGTGTGTGTGTGTGATGTTTGTTTTAGCAACCTTTTCTTTCTTTTAGAGCGTGGATCCCGTCGAGTACGACGGATGCGTAGGGGTGCTAATACCTTCCCTACGCATAACCGACTCCCGATCCCATTCTCTTTGGTCGCGAGACCATGCTTTTTCCAGGTTTACTTCGAGCGTTTCCTTTCCCTCTTTTGGGATAAATAACGCACGGTGGCGGCTCTGTTTGTTTTTGTTTTAGCCCGCCGTTTGTTTTTTCGCGGATGCGACATAACAGAACACCAACTGTTCTATTCCTCAGTATCTGCTGACAGGGATGAATGTCACAACATCCAGTTTGACATTCAATAAATCCTGTATTAGCTAATCCTGCAGTAACTACTCAAGTGTGTCATGACATCAGTCAAGACATCAGAGTACAGTTAGATATTCTAACCTACAATGCAGTCACACATACACACCATGTCATGACATCAGTCAAGACATTAGAATCCAGCTAGTGTTTTACCATATAATGCAGCCAATCAAACACCTACAACCACTAACACCTTTTAACTCCCCATGTGGGATGCTGACACCCACCTTGTTTGACATAGCAGCCATCATTAGCATTCTCCTAACTGGCGAAACTTTTGACCCTAACGAGAGTGACGAAGAAACCATTAACTTCGATGGTAATCATGATAGTTTTGGCAAGTAAATTGAAGATTACCACGTTAATGACAACAATGAATTTTCGGACGAAGAGCACATCGCCTTTCTTGCGCTATGCTTGTCGAGGTGCATCTTCTGCTGCAAATTATGAAAGGTAGCCAAAAGATACATTACCTTGGCCAACCAACTGGATGAAAGTAAAAATGTTTGCTTCAACCAACTGATATTAGGGTCTTTATATAAATCCCTAGATTTAGCCACAAAAGTCTTAAGGAATCTCCATCCCAAAGACAGTCCGTTGTTATCAGGACCCTTTTAGTTACTCCAACTTTGGCTAAATTCCACATTTGAACTTCTTCTAAATGTCGACTAGCCTAGCATTGCTGATGCAGCCATTTGAGATAGGTGTATTAAGGGTGTCCGATTAACCCATATGACTCCGACCGACAAAAATAGATCAGATCGAGAAGCATTCTCGTCATATTTCCTAATGTTCGCCAAGCGTTACCATTTTAGCTCAACAATGGCTCATTTTGCTCGAAGGACTCATGGGCCTAAATGGTTTACTCGACCATTCCTTTCCACTAGAGAACAAGCAGCTGAGTCGAATCGAATATGGGAAGCCTTCTTGACCCCTAAGCACATATCAACCAGACTTGGAACCTCCAAGGAAAATGTGAAAATTCTCTGCTATCAGCCCAATTTGGTGTCGCGCCAATTTGGCATCATCCAGCTTGTGCCAAGGCTATTTTTCAGTCGAAAAAGCGAGTTATGCCTTTGCACCATGGGTTTTTCTGAAGATGAGTACCTTCGAAGGTTAGCTCGACATGCTTTTGATCGCCTCATGCTCACTCTGTTTGCTTTCCAACCAACGTTTTACTGCACTCCATAGTTTGACACTTGGTGGAAATCGTATCATGCTAAGAAATTTATGAATTCTGCCACATTAACTCAACAACTAACCGGTGCTTTCTCTGTCCTACAACAAAAATTCAAAAAAGGTAAAGCTAAACACATCAAAGGCATCCAGGCTTTCCAGAAATACTTTGAAATTGTGTATGATCCTGATGACCTTAGTCAGACGATCCGTGAAATAGTTGTTACATTAAAGGAAAAAGTGATGGTGAAACTTCCAAAATTGCGTATTCCTGATTACGTGAAGGGTAAGTATGCCTTCTCCTTAAACTTTCATCCTCCAATATTTCCCCATTTTCCCACCAGTGAAATGGATTTGGCTTTCGCCCCTCTATTTCCACAGTGGTTTATTTGTGGGGAATTTTTGAAGATGCACAAAAATGAATGTTTGAAACCTGCTCAACGTCCGACTAAGCATGACATATACAGTTTCAAAGACCACCTTCATGTCGGCATAAGTCATGTCAGGGTCAAAACTCTTACATGAGGGTGAGGAAAGCCATAAGATATCTTCACCAATATTTTAAATCCCACATCTTTCTTCTTACATTCACCTTTGATCTTATACGTTTGCAGTTGTTGAACACTGAAAGAGGATAAGAGATGTTGTCAGTGCTAAAGTAGCGTTCCATCCACTTAAGGTCGAAACAACTTCATCCAAACCTACTCAAGTAAGTTTCCAAATAATCTGAAACTAAATTTTTAGGTTGCCTAACATCAGTACTTACAACATTTTAACTTCTTGTCTTGTTCTTTTTTGCAGGTTGATCATGTAATCATCAAAGATGAAACTAATGATACCATTCCTAAACCCATTTCCATTGAAGATTCATCTCTTGGACCTCCTCCATAGAAAAAGAAACCAAGAAACACTGGTGTTGGTGCTAGGAAAGTCACCCCTAGCCCTAAAGTAGCTCTTACACCAAAAACTAAGAAGGAGAAGAAAGCTCCTCCAGGGAAGGGTGGAAAAATGACTAGCACAACAAGGAAACTGGTCTCAACTGAGAGTGTTAATTCAAGCCCAGATGTAGACTCCTTGAAAGTAAGCTTATCTTTGTTATCCTTTCTTACATCATTTTCTTTAAGTATTAATAATTGAATCCTTGCAGGACCATCCGTCAACCAAACCTAAGTCGACCTTCATTCAACCAATGGCTCAAACTACCAGTTCACCAACAAATCAACCTCCTCATGTTGTAAACGTTACTGAAGAAGTTAACAAGCACAAAGAAATCGAGGACGTTGTCTCTTATAACTCGATTGTCAAAGCTCAACCAACTAAATCAATATCATCGACATCTGAGGAAGAAGGTGGGCATGAGATGACGGTGGATGCAACTTCTCTAGAGGAAGCCTTCGAACAAGAAGATCCTCAAAAAATTCCTCCTCTTGGTAGCCCCCAAACAACTCAAGACGTTTATCACCAAACAGAGACCATTGAGACTCCCACTAATACTGAACAGTCGAATGTGGAGACTTTCCCACATGTTGAAGGGATGCTTAACATATTTCGTCTATCAAAATAATTCCTCCATCCATCAACATTCTTTCTTAAGAAGAACTGACAACGCTGAAGAAGACAAATCACAAGGCCTACATGAAGATGGTGCTAAGCAACAAAGGTAGATCGACTGACAAGTGCTCGAGTTCCTCAGTTGTTTCTGGAGGCAACACAGGGAAGAAACCATTGACAAAAACTTTCACCAACTCAAAGCCCAACTCAGTTGAGTCGACCTTTTCAACACACTTAGAAAATAATTTCTCTATGGGTATGGAATCAAGTCCTTATTAAAGAAACTCGACGTCCTTGGTGCCCCCAGCGAAGTTGTTGATTTCATAGTATCTTTTGGACCACTCTTCGACCATATCCTTGCTGATTTTCAAAGAAAACAAGATGCCCAAACAAAAATGGCGCCTAAAGCAGATGAAAGGTCGAAAGCATAGAACCTAGCTACTAAATTTGATAAACATGCTGAGCAATTGGAGGAGAGTCTTCACTAGGAAGATAAATTTGTTGTCGCCTTGGATGCCAAAATCCTTGATTGGAAGAAAGAGATTGAGGCCCTGCAGAAAAAGGTGTCGGAAGCTGAAGGCGAAAAGAAAGCACTATGGTGGGTCAGTCAACTGCAACTAGATAAGGAGACCCATATTGGAATCCAAAACCTAGAGATTGTCACTACTTTTGATGTTGAACTTGAAGGTTTTGCATCAATCATCTCTCAGGCTGACCGTCGATTGGCTGCAACAAAGCTTCAATATGAGAGCCGTAAGACTTCTCTCTCCTTCTAGGGATGATTTTCATTGTTGTTTTTTATTTGAAGTTCCTTTATTGACAATGGTATTTGGGTTCTTTGTAATTGCTAAATACTCCCCCTTTTGAAGCATCTCGATAATTTTAAGGCTACTATTTTAGACTTTTTAATTCTAAAGTTTATGTTTATTCTGTGTTAATATGTATTTCCTGCAAAAGTTTTTAGGGTTTTTTTTGTTGTTATTATGTACATTAATGGTCAAAGACCACACAAACAAACAAAGTATACACAAACAAAATATATCACACAATATGGTCCAAATGGACAAAGTGAAAATTGCATTAACATAAATAAATAAGATGATATGAATAATAGCAAATGACTAAAAGCAAAACTTAAATTGCATTAAAGTAAATGGACTGAAATTAAAAGTTAGTAGTTAATAGGTTAGAAGTTAGTATTGCTTTGCTTTTGCTTTATAATTGAAGTCATTCTTTGGAGAACACTCAACCCACATATCACAAGCATGGATCCTTGAACCAAGACATCTTCCAAAGGAAGGAAAAAAGGTCAATTTTCCACACAATACCATGAAAGAGGGGAGACTTACAATCTCACTAACTAGAATGCTTATGCCTTTTATGTCACAAATTTAGCGCTATGTTAAGCAATCGTAATTGGACTTATGTAGAAGTCACAACTATTTGAGGCCGGACAATAAAATTTTGGTGTTAATTCATGTTAGAGACATAGTATAGTAGACTATGCTCATGAAACATACCACACACAAAAAGAATATGCAAAAGGGGTGGCCTAATCTCATCCATACTCATGTCAATTTTTCAATCAACTAGCCTTAAGATTTTGAGATAGCATAAGTCAAATGGAATGAATGAATGAAGAAAAGGAATAAGATGAAGTGGAAGGGAAAAGGATCAAAACACAAATTGGTCAAAGGAGGATTTTTACCAAATTAATATCATCCATTCATTTTGGGAGATGGAATGTACATTCCATCAATCCCCTAAATCCAATGATATTAATTTGACAAAGTCAAATCAACCTTGACCAAGGCCCAACAACAAGAGTCAAACATAAACAAGTCATCACAATTGGTCAACAAATTTATTTGGCATTTATTCAAATTAAAAATACTAAAATAGTGCATTTAAATTAAATATGGTTGTTCTAATTCCTAAAATCTCATCAAAACACCAAAGAAATGGCCATGAGATTTATCATAGGTCAAACAAGGTCAAAGGACATTGGAGAAAAAGTTTCATAATTTTTGAACATTTAAAAATATTTTTAAACAATTAAAAACAAATGCAAAATCAATTAATTCATGAAAAATATTAATAATGATCCAAAAAAATAATTTTAATTCAGAATATGAAAAAGGAAAATATTTGAAATTTTTTGGTGAAAGTTCCATATTTTTTTTATCAATATTAAATTTAATATGAATTATTGAAAATAAAGCAATTAAAATGAAAATTAAAATATCAGAAAAAATGTGGACCACTTGATCTCCCTCATTAATTGAGGTGGCAGATCAAGTGGCCACCAAAGCGCGTTCCATCGTGCACTTATGTCAGTGCGCCACACAGTTGGTATTCAAAAGGAACGCTCATGATTATATCATTTTACAAGGATCATATGGCTCAGAACCATCCAGCACACCACCGGCGGCCAAGGACCGGTTGTCTTCTCCGGCGAACCTCGCCGGACTGGTTCAGTCATAACCATCACCAAAATTAAAAACAAGGACATGATTTCAAAGTAAAAATGGCGCTGAGTTCGAATCTAGCCTCAATTCACTCTAACTCCAAGTATATTGAGAGATACATGGAGTTGAAATTTTAGGTACATGAACTGAGTTGCTTCGATTTGGCCTCTAAGCAACTTAATCTTATTGCCTACATTGGTAGGACTTCAGACAACCAAAGAATCAATAAAGTTGAGCAAGAATGAGAGAGAATTGAAGAGATCAAAATTTCTGAAAAATACCTTCAATGGAGGTCTGGATTCAACTGATCTTGCTCTTGCTCGTGCTTGATCTTACTCTAAATGCTTGCAGAAGAAGGATTAAATGCTCAAAAGGTTGTGGATTCCTGGATTTTTGAATTTCAAAACAGTGGAAATTCAAACTCAAATTCAAGTGAATTTTTCAGGATTATCCTTTGCAATGTGAGGGTTAGAGATTGGGGATCAAAGTTGGCGCCAATGTGTGTCCAATGCTGAGCATATGAGGCTCTATTTATAGCTGAAACCATTGCTTTTTGCATACTTGAAATCCACTTTTCAAATTTGGTATTGATGATGCATGGATGCATGGGCGCGCATAGGCCTATAAAATCATTGCCCTAAGTCCACAAATGAGTGTGAGATAGTCTGAATTCAACTTGGGTTGCAAGGCAAGTGTACATGAAGATTTGAAGTTTGATCCTTGCCAAGTGATAACACCACGTTCATGCCATGCGCAACCTATGCATTCCTTGTCCAAAATGTATGAAATTGAGCTCTTTGGAAAGGTGAGATTGAGAGGAATAACTTTCATGTTCAACACTTTTCCATTTGGAGTTTGTATCATGAAGAAATTTGAGGTGGAAGTTTGGAAATTTTTGACATATCAATTTTTTTCTAAGTGTCAAGCCATATGTCTCAATGTTACACCTTGCTTAACTTTTCATATGAGCTTCAAATGAGAAATGTGTCTTCATCAAAGTTGTATATCTTTCAAATACCTTCAAAATGGTCACAAATTTCATGCCATTTGGATTTGAAATGATAGTGTTATGCATTTTTGAAGTTTGGAAAAATCACTTGATCAATGGTATAGGTCAAAAGTGACCTATAATGTAACCTCATATCACATGCTCAAAAAAGTTGAATTAGCTCCCACTCCAAAAATCAAAGTTGAAGTAGACACATTAAATTTGATTGTGAGACTTGTAAACCTTTCATCTCATAAAAATTGAGCAAGTTATGGCCTTGGGAAGTTGACTTTCAAATTAGGGTTTAGACAAAATGACCTATAATGTTTCAACATAGAAAATGATTTTCCAAGCAAAACTAGCTCTAGGTATCAACATGAAAGTTGTTTGGAATGTCATTTAGAGTAAGTTTGCTCTTGGAATCATTTAATATGTTGAAAATTGTAGGATATAGGGTCTAGGGAGACCCAGTTTTGATTAGATGAATTCATCTGGCCAACCACCATCAACCAACTTGTTAACTTCCAATTATCTTGACTTTCTTGGTTCATGGTAGATCATATATGCATAAGAAGATGAATTTTGAAGTGTCCCTTGATAAATTTGATCAATTGGTGAGATAGCTTGTTGGAGAAGTTACTCAAGATACCCAGTCAAACTAGGGTTTCCAAGGCAAATCACCCTCAAACTCTTGAAGAAAACTTGATCAATATAACATTTAGAGAACATTGGGACTCATATATGATGCTCATAACCATTCTTGGATCAATTCTTGGTTGTGCTCTTTGTTCATGAGGGTCTCAAACTCTATATGTGAACTTGATGAATCAATGGGATCATGCCTTTCCTACAAAAGAGTTAGGCAAATACAAAGACATATTTTGGGTATTTTGGTTAGTGAAATGATAAAACATAAGTATGATACAATCACAAAGTATTTGGTGATCTCTC
Source organism: Lathyrus oleraceus (assembly GCF_024323335.1). Taxonomy (NCBI): domain Eukaryota; kingdom Viridiplantae; phylum Streptophyta; class Magnoliopsida; order Fabales; family Fabaceae; genus Lathyrus; species Lathyrus oleraceus. The sequence continues at coordinate 132,210,597 of NC_066585.1, forward strand.
CCCAAACAAACCCAATGAAAAAGGGGGAAGGAGGATGCCAAGGTATGATCCCATGCTAATGCCTATGATGAAGTTACATGAGGGATCTTAGGGTAAAAATTGGGGTCTTACAGCAACCAAAGAACGTGGGTAGTTATCTACAGACATGGAGGAAGTGGACTGACGCGTGTCATCGCAAGATAGGTTTGTAACCCCCCGAAGGTTACTTTTTATTAGTATTTAAACAAGTGTTAGGGATGATTCTAGAGGGAGAATTTTTAGCATTTGCAGTAGGAGAAAACTTGAAGTACTAAAGCGTTTACGAGAAAAGAGTCATCTCCCTACAAAAATGTACCTTTGCCTCCATTTACATTCATAAGTCATTTAAACTTATCCAATTGACTTTACTTCCTTGCTTTACTTTCAATACATTTTCATTTGTCATACTTTTTACTACATCCCTAACTCATCAAGAGTTATATTTACGCCTCTTTAACTTTTCAAAGACATTGTTTACCAAATCACCATATGCTCAAACACTAAGTCCAGGACTTTGTAGCCGATACTGCAAGTAACCCTCTCATAGGAATGCTATAGGTTGTTGACAAACCAACACTAATACTACATAACTTCCAATTCTAACTTACGTGTTCTCTCTTCCTTTTCCAAAGCTCGGGTGTAGATCTTTGTTCATGATAACAAAACCGCAAAACTCTCTCTCTCTCTCTCTCTCTCTCTCTCTCTCTCACACACACACACACACACACACACACACACACACACACACACACATATATATATATATATATATACATACATATATATATATATATATATATATATATATATATATGTGTGTGTGTGTGTGTGTGTGTGTATAGACACACACACACATACACATACACATACACACACACACACACACACACACACACACATATATATATATATATATATATATATATATATGTGTGTGTGTGTGTGTGTGAGTATATGTGTATGTGTGTGTGTATATATATATATACACACACACATACACATACACACACACACACACACACACACACACACACACACACACACACATATATATATATATATATATATATATATATATGTATGTATGTATGTATGTATATATATATATATATATATATATATATATATATATATATATATATATATATATATATATATATATATATATATATATATATATATATATATATATATATGCCATGGCCGAATCATCTCTAAACGTGGGTTGACACCAAACCATGGAGTTTGTATTTTGATGGGTCGAGTCACAAGGACGGAACAGGAGTCGGGGTATTAATATTATCCCCACAGGATGGCCCGACGAAGTTTAAGTGCAAGATCAGCGAAAAGTGTTCCAACAATGAAGTCGAGTACGAGGCTTTAATAATTGGTCTTCGACTCTTGAAAGGGTTGGAGCCAGACGAATTGAATTAAGGGGAGACTCAGAGTTGGTAATCAAGCAAGTCACACACGAGTACAAGTGCATCAAGGAAAGTTTATTGAAGTATTTTGTGACTGCAACTTAACTATTGGAACAATTTGAGGTTACAGACATAAGACATGTATCGAGAAACGAAAACCAAGAAGCCAACGAGTTGGCCCAGATCGCTTCCAGATATAAGATGTCTAAGTCGAAATTCCAAGATATGATTGAAGTTCTGGAAAAGATAGTGTCGGACGCACCACCATGACAGAAGATATCCTCGACATGAATGACAGTCTTAATTAAGGGCTCGATGAAGAATGTCAGGAAGCCCGTGGATTCAAGAAGTCCTAGGGACATGGAGTTTTCACTATCAATAGTTTATCACCAACGGACTGGAGGAAACCAATCATGGAATATTTAGAGAATCCAGTCGGAGGCACTGATAGGAGAATCAAATATAGAGCTTTGAGCTATGTGTTATTGTAAAATGAGTTGCTGAAGAAAACATCAAAGGGGATATTACTTAAATGTATGGGGGACACTAAAGCATATTTGGCAATATGTGAGGTACATAGTGGAGCCTATGGCACGCATTAGGAAGGCCAGAAGATGAAGTGGTTGTTGTTTCGGCAGGGTGTTTATTGTCCAAGTATGTTGAAGGATTGCATCGAGTTCGCCAAGGGATGCCAAGAATGCCAGGTGCATACAGGTGTTCAACACATGCCAGCGACGGAGTTGCATGTGATCATCAAGCCATGGCCTTTCAAGGGATGGGTATTAGATGTTATTGGAGAGATCCGGCCAGCCTCGTTGAAGCAACAGAAGTTCATCCTAGTTGGGATAGACTACTTCACTAAGTGGATCGAAGTTGTCCCTCTAGTGAAGGTAGATCAAGAGGCGTTGATTGAATTCATCCAAAAACATATAATATATATATTTGGCATCTCAAAGACCATTACCATAGATCAAGGATCGATATTTGTAGGACAAAGAATGCAAGAGTTCGCTAGCGAAACAAGTTTCAGGCTGGTTACCTTTGCGCCTTACTACACACAAGTAAATGGCCAAGTCGAAGCGGCCAACAAAGTGATAATAAGTTTAATTAGAAAACATGTTTCCAAAAAGCCAAAGAATTGGCACAAGACTATGGATCAAATCCTATGGGTCTGCCGAACGTCCCCAAAGGAAGCGACAAACTCAACACCCTTCCGACTAACATTTGAGCACGACGCTATATTACCATTAGAGATCTGTTTGCAGTCTGTCAGAGTACAACTCCACAATGATCTCCAATCGGAGCAATATTGGGAAATGATGTTCGACGAACTGGTCGATTTGGACGAAGAAAGATTGGCTGCAGTGGAAATGCTGGAATGACAGAAGGAATGCGTAGCCAAAGTGTATAACAGAAAGGTAAGGGAAAAAACTTTTATTGTTGATGATTATGTTTAGAAATTAATCTTACCTATGGATCGTCGAGATCGAACTCTAGGTAAATGGTCTCCTAAGTGGGAGGGACCATTTCAGGTAATTCGAACATTTGCCAACAATGCTTATGAGATCAAAGAGCTTGGTAGGGATCTAAGGTTCTTGAGAGTAAATGGGAAATATTTAAAGAAATATAAACTTATGCTACAAGATATCCAAATACGAACATAACAAGATTCCTTGATTATTTAAAGTGGCCTAAAAGGCATTACAAAACATGGTCGACAGACCTTATAGGAGAAATAAAAACAAGGAAAAGATTAAACGAGAAATCTAGACTTGAAGTCTTCAAAAGAAATTACCTCATGAATAATCCTATTGTCTAGAGAAACCTTCTTCCCACGCAAGTGTTTATGTCGGCCTCAATCTTGAGGGATTTTTCCCCATGGGATATCCCCTTTAGGACCTCACAGTCGACAGCTTATCGCGCCGGAATTTCCTCAGCTGTCTCCAAGGAAGCTTTCTGTGCTTCCACCTCAGCAATATTTTTATTAAGTTCAGCTATTTGGGCTTGATATTCAGATATCTGCTGGTCGAAGGCTTCCTGTTGACGAAGGCGTTCCTCCTTCTTGTGTTCAAACTCATCGAGCTTTCGTTCATAGGCCTCACTAGAGTCCCATTCTAACCTTACCTCATTCAGTTTCGTCTTGATCTGAAGGTTATCATTTTGGTGAAGGTTAAGGTCCTTGACAAACTGGGTGAAAAAGGCCTCAAACTCGACAAAGTACTTGACCATTGGAGCAGGAAGATCTTGAAGGGCGATTGAGTCCAGGAATTTGAAAATGTCACGAGCTAGCCCTTCCTCTATCTCAAGAGCATGTAAAAAGTCGCTCTCGAAAAGGGACGCCTTCAGTTGTTGAAGTATGAAGGTGACCTCACCATTTAGCTACGAAGAAGGAGCGACGGTCGAAGAGGGAGGTGGTGCATCGGTCGAGAGACGACGAATCTGTTGTAACTTCCGAAGGGCCTCAACAGGGTTTCGTTGCTTGATAGTCCTGATTTCCCTCATAGTTAACACGTCGTTCGACGCACTTTCGTTAACAGTGTTCGATGGATTTAGAGTTGATGAGGAAACGAGACTTTGTGGAACCACTAGGGAGGCGCTTTGAACCTCGGCTTGCCGCTGGAGACTCATGACAATATCGGTAGAAGGATGGTCGGTCTTATCTTCGACCATAGTTTCAACCTCAATTGGAGAGCCCACAGGTCCCTAAAAGATAGAAGTATTAGATTACACGATGAAAAGAAACCCATAGGCGGTGGAGATAAATGTCGACGAATACCTGAAGATCCATAGGGGGTGGAGAAGCGGTAGGTGTCCTATCCGAATCATGAGGAATAAAAGCTTACTCGAGGTCACCTTGGATTGTCGGGGTCAAAGCCATTGGAGCCACCTTTGAGGGGGTCTTCTTGGCCTGAGCATTTTTCCGCTGCATAGGAGTGACAGGCGTTTTGGGCGGTGCTTTTGACGTGGAAAAAATGTGCGATCACTCCCGTCAGATTTCTCATCATCCATTACAAATACTTCTTCAGGTACCTGGATCCTAAAATAGGTGAAGAGGTAATGGAAAATTCTAAGGTAAAAAACTTGTTCATGAGGTGGATAGGTAATACCTGCGAAGTGGGGGTCAAAGGCGCTTGTTGCTTCTTCGAGGGCTTCGCTAGAGTTGGATCAGTAGAGGGGACGACCCTCTTTCGACCCTGATAGTAGAAATTGTTAGTGTTGTACATCCCTAAGAAAAGAGGAAACGAAATTAGTGAGATGTAACTTTTTGGGGGCTTCGTCGACTTGAGAAGTTTGGATTTTTGGGTCGGGAGCATTAACGGATGGAGGAGGTACTTTGTCGGTGATGGTGGAGAGAGTATCAACCATGTTCTGGAGAAATTGGTCACTAGGGAAACCGACCCCTTCGACCCTGACTCAATTATGTAAGACAACAAGATAGGAGTCAAAAAGGCTCTCCATATGGCGTTCAATTATGCATTAGCCTGTGGAGAGCCACCTGGGAAAGGATCTTTGAACCATTTAGGGCCGAAGGGTCGATCAGCAAATGACGCCATACCATGAGCGAATTTATCTGCTTCAATGAACATATTCAAGTACTTCATGAAAAGATGTGTGTTGGGAGTCTCTTGGTAGGTCGTTAGAGCCAACCTGGCCCCTTTGATTGGTCGATATTCAGTTATCCTCACGATGTAGTCTGATACGGGGTATCCCAGCTGATACTCAAAAGTGGCATTTATCCAGTGTTGTAAAAGCCATAAAGGACCCGGCAGATTCAAGACCTTGGGAGTGTTGGAGAGAAACTTTAGTTTCAGGGTTGCTAGCCCCAAAGCTTGGTATAAGGAGGCTAGCAACAATTTACCTAAAGACACCTGTCGACCCTCATGGATCTGAATCACCAGAGTAATATAGCTTTTTGCTATCTGCAAAGTGAAAGAGAAGAGTGATCCAAAACGCAGCGGAATTTAAAATTTCTCCTTTAGTGATCCTTACGAGTGGGTATGATCAGTGATATAATCGTTACCTCTTGTGGCGATTGTAACCTTTGATGCAGATCTACGGAGCGATCACGAATATTGAACGATGACAACGCCTCTACTCAGTCCACACGAACGGATTCCTTCAATCTCAGTGCTAGTTGCGACGAAAGAAGTCTTTGAGTGAGAGATAGAGAGAAACGAAATTGCAACTGCACAAATGCTTCTACACAAGGGTTCTATTTATAGAACCACTTGTGTTGGCTGCAAGCTAAAAATCCCACTCAAGTGTATGTGACCCATATCTTATAATATGCCAAAATCACTTAAGCGTGTGGTACCTTACCATATTTCGTATTCTACTTAAGTACACCTTACCTTACGATGTTCTACAATTCACTTAAGTGCATCGTACATTACGATATTCCTTAGTTACTCTATCTCTCATCAATCTGTCCTTTTGTGTGTGACCCTGTAGGTTTTCGCGGCATTGACAATTATATTAAATCATGTATTTAACATAATAAATAGTGAGCAGTATCTAGCAACACATCACTGCTACCCAAGACACGAAAATGTCATATGATCTGACAAATCCTTTTGTGATAATACTTATGTGTACAATTACCCTTTTTCCCTTATGTCTATATTAAACACAAGGCATAGACCGTGTCATCCTTGTCCAGTTCAATATTGGGCCCATAGAAACTTATCCTGTTACGCAGGATGGGAAAATTCCATCTAGGTCACTCATGTCCCTTAGCATGCTTCGTGGAGTACCCATCAACTGTCTTTATGGTCATCCAGTTACGGACAATGTTTGATCAGCAATAAGGCACTCGACTCTACATCTAGGGTCCATAGTGGTTTCAGGTCAAAGGGTGGTATACACCATTATCACCATGAGAATAACTTATGACACTTTGCATAACATTCTATATAGTATTCTCATAGCGTGTCAATCCAGTATAAATATTACTCTTAATATTCATACCTATGTTTAAGGCTTGATAACTCCTTATCCATGATCCATGAGATGTGATCATCAGTCTATATACATAATAGTCTTAATGCTTTAATGTTATCCCACTTCACAATAAAGCTCGACTATGGATACTTTAAGAATAGTGTCATTATGTTTTATGTGATCTCATGATTAAGTCACACTTGATACATTAAACGGACTATCTATTCTAGGGACTTTATTAGACAAACATAATAACGAAAAAGCCTTTTATTATTAATAAATAATTCGATACAAGTACCAAAAGTATTGGCCTCTAGGGCTTACACCAACAATCTCTCACTAGCACTAGAGCCAATCAGGCATACCCCTAATGCCCATAGATCTAGTATGGCCATCATGCTTCTGTTGCACAAGAGGATTTGTCAGTGGGTCAGCAATATTGTCAAGTGTAGGTACTCTGCATATTTTCATACCTCCTCTATCTATTATCTCTCGAATGAGGTGATAACGCCTAAGTATGTGTTTGGATCGTTGGTGAGATCTAGGTTCCTTAGCTTGTGCGATAGCACCATTGTTATCACAATAGAGACCAATGGGATCCACAATTCTAGGAACTATACCAAGTTCACTAATGAACTTTTTGATCCAAACAGCTTCCTTTGCTGCACTTGAGGCAGCAATATACTCGGCCTCGGTTGTAGAATCAACAACTGTATCTTGCTTTGAACTTTTCCAACTCACAACGCCACCGTTTAAGCAAAACACATAACCAGATTGCGATCTAAAGTCATCCTTATCTGTCTGGAAGATAGCATTGGTGTATCCAATTACAGCCAGCTCTTCCTGACCTCCATATATCAAGAATGAGTCCTTAGTCCTTCTCAAATACTTAACGATATTCTTGACAGCTACCCAATGAGCATCACCGGGATCAGATTGGTACCTACTTGTTGCACTTAAAGCATACGAGACATCTGGTTGAGTACATAACATGGCATACATGATAGATCCTATTGCAGATGCATATGGAATCTTATTCATGCGATCTCTTTCTTCCTTAGTTGAAGGGGATTGTGTTTTTGATAGACACAGGCCATGTTGCATATGTATGAATCCTTTCTTGGAATCATGCATATTAAAGCGTCTCAGCACTTTATCTATGTACGTACTCTGACTTAGGCCAAGTAGTTTTTGTGATCTATCTCTATAGATTCTGATTCCTAATATATAGGCTGCTTCACCTAGGTCCTTCATAGAAAAGCATTTCCCCAACCAAGACTTTACTTGTTGCAGGGTAGGGACATTGTTTCCAATGAGTAATATGTCACCTACATATAATACCAGGAAAACGATCATGCTCCCACTTACCTTCTTGTAGACACAAGGCTCATCTTCGTTCTTGATGAATCCATATTGTTTTACTGTTTCATCAAAACAAAGATTCCAGCTTCTAGAAGCTTGCTTTAATCCATAGATTGATCTTTGTAACTTACATATCTTTTGGGCTTCTTCTGGTATGTCAAATCCTTCAAGTTGTGTCATGTACACATCCTCAAGAAGATTCCCATTAAGGAAAGCAGTTTTGACATCCATCTGCCATATTTCATAATCATGATATGAAGGAGAATTGCGGTCCAAAACGCAGCGGAAATTAAAATTTTCTCCTTTAGAGATCCTTACGAATGGTCATGATTAGTGATAGAATATTTACCTCTTGTGACAGTTGAATTCTTTGGTGCAGATCTCTTGTGACGATCAAAACTTTTGATGCAGATCCACGGAGCGATCACGAACATTGAACGATGACAACGTCTCTACTCAGTCCACACGAACGGATTTCTTCACTCTCAGTGCTAGCTGGTACGAATGAAGGCTTTGAGTGAGAGAAAGAGAAATAGAGAAAACGAAATTAATGCAACCGTAATGAATGCTTCTGCACAAGGGTTCTATTTATAGAACCACTTGTGTGGGCTTCAAGCTAAAAGCCCACTTAAGTGTATTTTGGCACATATCTTATAATATCCCCAAAATCACTTAAGCCCATGGTACCTTACCATATTTCGTATTCTACTTGAGTACACCGTACCTTACGATGTTCTACAACCCACTTAAGTGCACCGTACCTTACGGTGTTCCTTAGTTACTCTATCTCTCATCAATCTGTCATTTGTGTGTGACCCTGTAGGTTCTCGCGGCATTGGAAATTATATTAAATCATGTATTTAACATAATAAACAGTGAGAGGTATCTAGCAACACATCACTGCTACCCAAGACACGAAAATTTCATGTGATCTGACAAATCCTTCTATGATAATACTTATGTGTATAATTACCCTTTTGCCCTTATGTCTATATTGAACACAAGGCATAGACCGTGTCATCCTTGTCCAGTTCAATATTGGGCCCATCGATATTTATCCTGTTATGAAGGATGGGCAAATTCCATCTAGGTCACTCATGTCCCTCAGCATGCTTCGTGGAGTACACATCAACTGTCTTTATGGTTATCCAGTTACGGACAATGTTGGATCAGCAATAAAGCACTCGACTCTACATCTAGGGTCCATAGTGGTTTCAGGTCAAAGAGTGGTATACACCATTATCACCATGAGAATAACTTATGACACTTTGCATAACTTTCTATATATAGTATTCTCATAGCGGGTCAATCCGGTATAAATATTACTCTTAATATTCATACCTATGTTTAAGACTTGATAACTCCTTTATCCATGATCCATGAGATGTGATCATCAGTCTATATACATAATAGTCTTTATGCTTTAATGTTATCCCACTTCACAATAAAGCTCGACTACGGATGCTTTAAGAATAGTGTCCTTATGTTTAATGTGATCTCATGATCAAGTCACACTTGATACATTAAACAGACTAGCTATTCTAGGGACTTTCTTAAACAAACGTAATAAAGAAAAAGCCTTTTATTATTCGATACAAGTACCAAAAGTATTGGCCTATAGGGCTTACACCAACAGCTCCCACTTACCTTCTTGTAGACACAAGGCTCATCTTCGTTCTTGATGAATCCATATTATTTTACTCTTTCATCAAAACGAAGATTCCAGCTTCTAGAAGCTTGGTTCAATCCATAGATTGATCTTTGTAACTTACATATCTTTTGGGCTTCTTCTGGTATGTCAAATCCTTCAAGCTGTGTCATGTACACATCCTCAAGAAGATTCCCATTAAGGAAAGCAGTTTTGACATCCATCTGCTATATTTCATAATCATGATATGCAACGATAGCAAGTAAAATCCGAACAGATTTAAGCATTGCAACTGGTGAAAAGGTTTCATCATAGTCAACCCCATGAACTTGTTGATATCCTTTTGCAGCCAGTCTTGCCTTATAGGTATGTACCTTACCATCCATGTCAGTCTTCTTTTTGAAGAACCACTTGCATCCTATAGGGTTAACTCCTACAGGAGGCTCTACCAAGGTCTAAACTTGGTTTGTGTACATGGAATCCATTTCAGATTTCATGGCTTCTAGCCACTTCAGAGACTCGGGACCGGTTATGGCCTCTTGGTAGGTCACAAGCTCATCTTGATCCATGAGTAATACATCACCTTGATCAATTATAAGATATCCTGCTTGACCTACGTTGGTTTTGTTTTACTTAAGCAGGTTGCTCTTCCACAACTACTTGTGTTTCCTGCTCTAATTCCTCCATAGGTGTATCAATGCTTTGTGATTCTTAAATTTCTTCAAGCTCTACTTTCCTCCCACTTATTCCTTTGGAAATAAAATCCTTTTCTAGGAAAACTCCAGTTCGAGCGACAAACACTTTGCCCTCAGAAGGATTGTAGAAGTAATACCCTCTTGTTTCTTTAGGATACCCCACAAATAAGCATTTGTCAGATTTGGGCTCAAGCTTAGTTTGAATTTGTCGTTTCACATAAACTTCGCAACCCCAAATCTTCATGTAAGACATATGTGATTTCTTACCACTCCATATCTCATATGGTGTCTTTTCAACCTTTTTGGATGGAACACGGTTAAGTGTGTAAGTTGCTGTCAATAGTGCATGTCCCCAAAAGGAGTTTGGGAGATCGGTGTGACTCATCATGGATCAGACCATGTCTAACAGGGTTCAATTTCTTCTCTCAGATACACCATTCCATTGGGGTGTTCCAGGAGGAGTAAGTTGGGATAGGATCCCACACTCTTTCAGATGGTCATCAAACTCTAGGCTTAAATACTCACCACCTCGATCTGATCGAAGAGTTTTAATATTCTTACCTAGTTAGTTTTGTACTTCATTCTTGAATTCCTTGAACTTTTCAAAGGACTCTGGTTTGTGTTTCATTAAATACACATAACCATATCTACAGAAATCATCAGTAAATGTGATGAAGTACTGAAAACCTCCTCTGGCTGGTATGTTCAGTGGTCTACATACATCAGTATGTATGAGGGCCAAAAGATCATTAGCTCTTTCACCTTTTCCTGTGAATGGAGACTTTGTCATCTTTCCAATTAAACAAGATCTGCATGTCTCATATGATTCATAATCAAAAGAGTCCAAGAGTCCATCTTTATGGAGTTTGGAAATGTGCTTCTCATTTATGTGGCTTAATCGACAATGCCAAAGGTAAGTTGGATTTAACTCATTAGGTTTCATGCTTTTAGTATTAATGTTATAAATAGGCATTTCAAGATCAAGGACATATATTCCATTGTTTATTTGTGCAGTAGCATAGAATATATCATTCAAATAAATTGAGCAACAATTGTTCTTTATTATAAATGAAAAACCAAACTTGTCCAAACAAGAAACGGAAATAATATTCCTGCTAATTGCAGGTACATAGTAGCAGTTCTCTAACTGAATTATTAAACCACTAGGTAAAGTCAATACATAAGTTCCTACGGCTAAAGCAACAACCTTTGCTCCATTGCCAACTCGTAGGTCAACTTCACCTTTTGCCAAATCTCTACTCCTTTTTAGCCCCTACACATTGGTACGAATGTGAGAACCATATCCAGTATCTAATACCCATGATGTAGAAGTAGATAAATTAATTTCAATAACAAAAATACCTGAAGTTGAAGTCTCTACTCCATTCTTCTTATCTTCAAGGTACTTTGGGCAATTTCTCTTCCAGTGTCCGGTCTTACCGCAATGGAAGCATGTGTCTTCCTTTTTTATGCCTCCACTAGGCTTCAAAGCAGCAACAGTGGGTTTGGGTTTGGCAAATTCCTTGCCTTTCCCTTTATCACCCTGCTTGGTGGGTCTTTTGTTCTGTCTCTTTCCATTTCCGATCATCAGAATGGACTTCCCTTTTGACTTCAGACTTTGCTCAGCAGTTCTTAACATGGCTAGCAGTTCAGGAAGAGATTTGTCCATATCATTCACATTGAAATTTAGGACAAATTGACTGAATCTATCTGGCAACGATTGCAAGATCAAATCAGTCGCAAGTTCCTTTCCGAGGGGAAAACCCAACCTCAAGGTTTTCCACATACCCAATCATCTTGAGCACATGGGGACCCACAGGGGCTCCCTCAGCTAACTTGCCTTGAAAAAGGGCTTTTGAAACTTCAAGCCTTTCATGCCTTGCTTGCTCTTGATAGAGCATCTTCAGGTGTTTGATACTATCGAACATTGCCATGTTCTCATGTTGCTTTTGCAACTATGAGTTCATGGTAGCTAGCATGAGACAAGCAATTTCATTGGCATCATCGACATGCTTCTTATAAGTATCTCTTTCTGCCTTAGGTGCAGAACTAGGAGGTTCCTCTTCAGGAACAGGTTTCGCCAAGACATACAGCTTTCTATCATGTTTGAGGACAATCCTCAGATTTCGGTGCTAATCCAGAAAATTTGTCCCAAACAGTTTTTCCTTGTCAAGGATTGATCACAAAATGTTGTTAGAGGTGTTTGTTGTCATGGTAATTTACATGAAAATATAAGTATCAATAACATATTTAATTAGGACTTTAATTAAATATGCTCCCACTATTTTACTCAAAACAAATGACCCTCACCATTTGATTCGGAAAATCCCGTTGGAAGATTTTCTAGTGGGTCGAGATCCACATTTCACTTTGTTTTAAGTCCGCGTAGGCGGTGTGGCGGTGTATTCGTTACCATTGGAGATATTGACTAAATCCAAGGTAAATCATACAAAGTCGAGTCGCCACCGCACTTCTATTTATCCAAAGGAATGGTTAGAAAGCGAACAAAAACCTAAAAGTTTTACAAACAAAACTAGTAAAAGAAACAGAGATCTGGGTAAGGGGGTTGGTTATGCAATGGGAAGGTGTTAGGCACCCAAAACATCCTAGGTACTCCTAGGGAGCCCTTTTCACACTTGTGAAGGTTATTTGTTTTGTGAAAATTTTTATTTGTGCAAACATGATTGAAGAGATGAGAAAAGAATATACAAGTATTTACATTTTGTGTTTGGATGGATAAACCCATTGCCTACGTACCCTCTTATGAAAAGATTAGGATAAAAACCTCGTAGTTCGGGGTAAAAATCTCAAAACAAATTGGTGAATTGATTGGTCCAAAAGCCTTAAGGTCTTTTGTTATCAAAGGGAGAAAACTCAACCTAAAACCACAAATCCACCATGTGAGGATAACTTCAACATGCTAGTGAGGGGTTAACCCTATAATAAGCATGGAAGACTCATTGTCCATCATTAAGGATAAAGGTGAGTATTACATCTACCACAAGGATAACTCAAACCTAATAGCTAAAGGTTATGAAAAATTTGATTAAGAAGTGATCATTGAAACCACAAAAGAAATTTGAATGGGTTATATTTACCAATTAGAAGTATGTACAAAAGATGGTCAAAGTTGACTTAAAGATTCAATTCAAAATGAGTATTATGAAAAGAGAGTTTGAAAATCAAAAGCATAAGGCTTAGGTTTCTAATGTTGAAAACAAAGTCAAATGTTTGCACAAAAAGTGTTTTAGCTTGGGTTAGGGTGGAAAGATGAAGGAGAAGGGGTAAGCCCTAAGGAAACAAAAAGGTGGGGGGATAAGAAATGAAACCACACTAGGAGTTCATCTCTTGAGATCATATAGATGATCCAAGTGAATCCAATCCTTTGGAATAAGCAAGCACAAAGCATAAGCAATCACACAAGTCTCATAAGAGATCCTCAATGTATCTTGTATCTTTCACTGAGATGAACATGGTAATGATCTTTCAATTAAGCTCAAATGGAAACTCCTAGGTTCAGAGCACACACATCAAAAGTTCACAAGAAAACAAACATCACACACTATATACATACAAGAGGCTTCCAACAATGGGTGGGCTTTAGTCCAGAGGGGTCATGTCAACCTCGACAAACAAGCCAAACTGTAATGGGTAATCTGTAGCTCTTAACCACTAACATCGAATGTTAGGGTAAAGCTGATCAAAGATGGTAAATAAGGATGAGACCTCATGCTCTTAACCCTGGCCGGGGTGAGCTCATGATAAAGAAAGCGTGGGGATCCATAAAGTGAGATCCTATTCCACTTGACAGACACTGGACAAAGATCTTGGGTACATGTTCAGAAGCATCAGCACGTAGTGCGAGCATAAAGAACGACTCACTGAATAACAGGGGATTGGCTACTAATCCCTTGTATGCGTCAATTGCCTCTACTCTTGGAGGTCTTATCAAATATCACATGCCTCATCTTGGAGGTCTTTGGCACAATTGTAAACAAACACAAACAGAGCCTCTAAAGGAGGACTTGCCAGCAAAATGCCTGCCAAAAAGGTGACAGGACTTCATACTACATGAAGTAAGAAGATAACTACCTAAGTGGTGTGTCAACCATAATCCAAAGCTCAAGAAAGAGATAAAGCAAGCAAGCAACTAAGGTACCTGTACAAAGGCTAACCAGTTAGTATTTCAGTTATTAAACCAACAGACAAACAGTGAAACCACCTAACAGTTTTACAATGAAATTCACAAGTTCCTTGGCACTCAAAGGAGCTCAAGAGTTCACCACATCAATTAGAACCTACAAAAAAAACATATGTTAGAACTCAAATGCATTTGCATCTCACAAGGGAGAACAAATCAACCATCAATGCTAAATGTCCCAACCTGAAACAACAAGCAAGGTTAGTTCATGTATAAAACATTAGTGCAAAGACTAGATTCAAAACCAAATCAAATGACCAAAACAGAACCCGATCTTCTACACAATGCACAATCAAACAATCCACAAAATGTCCTCAAAAGGACCAACATCAAATCAAAAAGCAAGTATCTCAAATGATCTATGATATGCAATGACAAACAATGTGCACAAAATGAACTTCCAACTTAGAAAATTCACATCAAATCAGAAATGCATGCAATGACTTTGAAATTTTTTATGCAAGTTCCTCATGTCATGAACAAGCAATATGCAAAAAATCAAATCCAAAAAGGTTCAAATGATAGATGAACAAAAATGTAACAATTCAATGTCAAAAATGTGACACAAATTGTCACACTTTTCTCTATGTGTCAAAAACAATTATAGCATATGAGAAAAATTCCAAACCAGTGACCAAAAATTCACATCATGTATGAATGTCAAGCATGCAAAAAATTGGATCAAATGGCTCAAAGATGAAGATTTCATAATGCATTGAACACACTAGGTCAAATTAGCACAATGTTCATTCAAAAATTCACAATTAAAAATCCAGACATCAACAATTCATGAAATTAGCACCAAAAAATAGTAGAGATCAAAACAAAACTATGAAAAAAAATTGGGATTAAATTGGATCATTTTTGCATTTTTTATGATTTTTCTAAAATGAGCAAAATAATTGACATAACATGGAAAATTGGAGGGAAAAGAAAACATTTGAAATAAATCCAGAAAATCCACAACCATCTGATCTAGCGTGCGCCAATGATCCAATGGTCCACATTTGAACGGTGAAACACACCGTTTCATTTATTAGTCAGCATGCCTAGTAAGCGGTCAAGGCACGCATGGCAATGGTCAAAGGAAATACAACCAATAAATCTTACACGCAATGACACACGCAGCATCCACATGGCACAAACCCTAAACACACTCAGACGCCGGAGCTAAGCTCCGGTCATCTTCTCCGGCGAGCCCTACGGTGGCTCCGCCGTGAAAATTACCAGAAATTTGCGAGGCATACATCAATCGAATCCTCTTTCAATGTAGAATCCAAATATGATCTCAATTCATCCTAATTCATCCTATATTTTCCAGATCGAATGAAAACATTTTTCAGATCTAAACTTACAGTTCATACTACAAGCTCAATACTCAGCCAAATTCAATTCTAATCATATCTACAAGCTCTACTAAATAAGATCTACACATCTATGACCTTAAAACAGCAAAAAGAGATGATGAATTTTGAGTCACCTTGAAGTGGAAGTTTCTGAAATCGTGCTCTCAAGCGCTCTACAGCTCCAGATCTACTCCACTACACTTCCTTTGAAGCTTTGAGCAAAAATGAATGGTTGAAAACACTTGAATTCACCTCAATTTCAAAAATCCATCGCCATGCTCATGTACATGAACTGCTCGAATTCTGGCTCAATTGATCCAAACAGATGATGATTCTTGATCAGTGAAGAATGAGGATCAAGAATATGTCAAGATCTTTGAGCTTTGTGTGAAGAAAATGAGAATTCGAAGTGAGAGAAAATTTGAGAGAGTTCTTGATTTTGATCTGAAATGGTTCTGTTTTTGCAGTTATGATTAGGGTTTCAGCTTATATACTCCATGCTAATGACATTGCTAATCACACTTTTCATTGGCTAAACATGATTAAGGAGATATGGAGCAAAATGCAAAAATGAAAAATGAGCTCATGTAGCCATAATCCACGTGTACAACTCCATGTTAAGCTTGGAATTCACTCAAAATTATCCAATGGTCATGATTGAAGTGCTTGTTTGCTTGCATCTTAATCCAAAAATGAATTGTGAATATTTTCTTCAAAATGCACATGTGTGAAATAGTGAGAATACAAGCCATGATTCCTTTGCATAATTGAGCCAAATGAAGTCAATTTGAGATGTCTTGCACATAAGGAGCATTTTGCAAAAAGAATGGACCAAATTGGAGCATTGTATCAAAAGTTATGCCATTTTGAATTTCCATGCACACCTTGTGATCAAATGACCATAACTTCTCAACCATTCATCATATGGACATGAATTAGGACTTTTTGGAAAGGGAAGACAAAGATATACAACTTCCATGTTCACCAAAAATCCATTTGAAACTTATTTGACATTGACAACTCAAGTTGAATGTGGACTAAAAACTTGCCAAATTTGGAAACTTTGAATTATAGGTCATTTTCCATTTTTAGTAACTTTTGCCATGACCTTTGAATCTTCAAGATGGATGTTTAGAATGATGAATAGACCTCATTTGAACATGATTGAGGTGTCTCAACTCATTTCCCCACCTCATAGTCCTCAGTTGACTGCACAGTTGACTTTTGGTCCTCAGATGACCTTGAAATGTCTGGATTAACTTGAGCCTTTACCACTTGATGAAATGGCTTCAAAATGAAACCCTAGCTCATGTAAGCTCCTTATAATGATCATGTGATCCTCATCTCAAGAAAATACCTCATCTCTTGCACAAAGGATCTTCTTGAAGCTCTTGACCTGGTGATTGCTTAAGCTACAAACAAAAATGTTAATGACATATTTTTGTGCTTTTGGTTAGTAAACAAAAATGAGAAAAGCAATGATATACAATTCAAGCATGCTTGGTTATCTCAAACCACTCACAAGAGATCCCTACCCAAAGGGAAAGGGAGCCAAGATGCTCAAAGATCCTTGAGGATATGCAATGCAATGTTATGATGCCATGAGGGATCTTAGGGACAAAATTGGGGTCTTACAGGCGAATTACACAAAACTAGGTTATTTAGGTAGGAACTCCTTCCAATTGTATCTAATACAACTCTCGAATATTTTAGTTGGGTGAATAACTCCTTATTCCAATCCATCACATGGATCATTTACAACTCTTGCTTCTAAACATATATAATCTTATTATAATTTGTTTAGTTAAGTTTGACCCATTGTTTTAGCAATTGGATATTACAATTATCCCATCGCACCTTACTAATATAGAACATGCACCTCACGTAGGCGAAACCTACAATATCCGATATTGGTCTTAATGAGTGCTAAAACTTGGAAAGCATAAACTTAATATTTAATTTGAAGGAATTTGCAATTATTCTGATCTCATCGGCTTATTTATCATATAAATCGTCTCTCACATGCATCAACATACATTCACATGCATCAACATACATAATGAAACAGTTATGGCATCTAGCGCAATTGTTCTCCCAAGCCAATGAGAGAACCTAAGCTAACCTAATAACGATCTAAGCTTCTCCAAGCAAGATCTTCAAGGTTGTCCTCCTTTGATATTGAATTCTTCTCTTTCTTCATAACATTACATTACATAAAAGAAACTCGTTTTACATATGAGGGAGTGAGATGAGAAAAGAAGTCACATTAAGAGATTAAAAGAGAGGCACGACACGCAGGTCGTATTTTAAAAACCCAAAACAAAATAAAGGAAAACTAAGGCCATAACCGATCACCACAAGAAAATAATAATAAACACATTATTATTATTAATTTTAATTCTTTTAATTAATTAAAACCAAATTAAATTTCGGCGATCGATCACACTATGCAGAGTTAGCCGGGGGTCCGCTGCCCGGTCATCACTTGAAATTGACGTCGTTTTTCGCATCAACACTTGATACTTTAAAGCACAACTCTTGCGCAGTCACAACCCTAATCGCATAACTCTTTGATAACACAACCCTTGTGTCGTCATTAACCCTAATGCACCAATTTCAGACCGTCAAACACACCTCGATTGTTGATTCAGTATGATTGATCAACACGTCATTGCTTCACCATACTAATGTCAGATCAAGAAGCAAACGACCATTGATCGCTCAAAGGAAAATAACCATTAAGTGTTTGAATGAACGAAACAGAAACAGTATATCATATATACCGTATTTTGCATCAGGATTACTTATATCATATATATAACTTGATCGATCTTAATTGCATAACCTATGGACGATCGATGTATCGCTGCTTCACCATACTAATGTCGAATTCCGAAGCATAGTCAACATCAATCATCCAAATAATACACACATGATGCCAAATTTAATTACTCATTTATTCTTTGATTCATTCTGTCTTTTAATCGTATTAATACAGAAAATACATAAAATAAACACCTATCAGATGCATGGTTTCGTAAGTGGCTCTGATACCACTGAAGGAGAAGAGCGATCCAAAACGAACGGAATTTAAAATTTCTCCTTTAGTGATCCTTATGAATGACCATGATCACTGATAGAATCATTACCTCTTATGGCGATTGTAACCTTTGATGCAGATCTACGGAGCGATCACAAACCTTGAACGATGACAACGCCTCTACTCAGTCCACACGAACGGAATCCTTCAATCTCAGCGCTTGCTGCTATGAATGAAGGCTTTGAGTGAGAGATAGAGAGAAACGAAATTGCAACTGCACAAATGCTTCTACACAAGGGTTCTATTCATAGAACCACTTGTGTGGGCTGCAAGCTAAAAAGCCCACTCAAGTGTATGTGGCTCATATCTTATAATATGCCAAAATCACTTAAGCGCGTGGTACCTTACCATATTTCGTATTCTACTTAAGTACACCGTACCTTACGATGTTCTACAATTCACTTAAGTGCACCGTACATTACGGTATTCCTTAGTTACTCTATCTCTCATCAATCCGTCCTTTTGTGTGACCCTGTAGGTTTTCATGGCATTGGCAATTATATTAAATCACGTATTTAACATAATAAACAATGAACGGTATCTAGCAACACATCACTACTACCCAAGACACTAAAATGTCATGTGATCTAACAAATCCTTTTATGATAATACTGATGTGTATAATTACCCTTTTGCCTTTATGTCTATATTGAACACAAGGCATAGATCGTGTCATCCTTGTCCAGTTCAATATTGGGCTCATAGCTATTTATCATGTTACGCGGGATGGGCAAATTCCATCTAGGTCACTCATGTCCCTTAGCATGCTTCGTGGAGTACCCATCAACTGTCTTTATGGTCATCCAGTTACAGACAATGTTTGATCAGCAATAAGGCACTCGACTCTACATCTAGGGTCCATAGTAGTTTCAGGTCGAAGGGTGGTATACACCATTATCACCATGAGAATAACTTATGATACTTTGCATAACATTCTATATAGTATTCTCATAGTGGGTCAATCCAGTATAAATATTACTCTTAATATTCATACCTATGTTTAAGAATTGATAACTCCTTATCCATGATCCATGAGATGTGATCATCAGTCTATATACATAATAGTCTTAATGCTTTAATATTATCTCACTTCACAATAAAACTCGACTATGGATACTTTAAGAATAGTGTCCTTATGTTTAATGTGATCTCATGATTAAGTCACACTTTATACATTAAACGGACTATCTATTCTAGGGGATTTATTAGACAAACATAATAAAGAAAAAGCCTTTTATTATTAATAAATAATTCGATACAAGTACCAAAAGTATTGGCCTCTAGGGCTTACACCAACACAAAGAGCCAGGACATAATACATAATATGAAAGCCATAAAGTAAGGAAGGTTATAAGTTCTTCATCGGACACCTCGACAGAGTCCTTGTTGTAGTGATCTTCGATGTAGTTCAGGAGACTATGTCGACTGAACGAGATGGTGTTCTCCATCGAAAGTGTGCGGTTAAAGACTTCCCCCAACGGTGAAAGATCGGTGATTAACATCCCATAGGGCAACTGAAATGTTTTGGTAGAACCTTCTCAGAAATAGAGAGACACCGACAACATACATGGATTAACGCGATTAGCGTACCTCGATATTTGAATAAGGTGGTAGATCCCTGCACTCCACCATTGATCTTGGCATTTTCGTTGGACTTTGTTAAGCCATGCCAGATACTCTTTGTTTCCAAGAATAGGCATGAACCTGAAAACTCCGGCCTTATCCTTCATGAATCTAACATCAAGTGTGACGGATTTGTCAAAGGCAGGAGGAGCAACGGGTTTGTATCCAGGGAAAAAGGCTGCAGCAGCCTTCAGTGAAGATTTCTGATCCGCGAGAGGCCTGTGGAACGCTAAAAATTTCCTATCAACCACGAAAGGAATCAACATATGGCATTGTCAGTTCTTCATCATTGCTTCATCAGAAGATGTAGGTTGAGGAATACGGTTTATACCCTATTTAGCAGTGAGTTTGAAGGCAATGTGATTGTTGTTGGTAGCATAGGTAGTAAGTTCTTTGACATGGGAAGAAGAAGCAATTTAGAGATGAAGCAAATGTTTGGAGCTTGAGGATTCTGGGTGACAGTTTGCACTACAGAAGTTGCTTGAAGGAATGAGCAGGAAGTATGCATGGTTATGGAAGTAGAAAAACGTTTGAGTGGGAAGAAAGAACTATTTATAGGCTGGCAAGATGAACAGTCGGGCACTGATCGACTGACAAATGGCTGGCGAGGAAGTAGTAAGAAGAGTTAGTGGATTTGGTTGGAATCCCATGACCTAGGGATAACTGCTAATGATGGTGGAGTATTTGGGGAACTGCACAGCCGAAAACATCATCATCACATGCTAGGTCATAATTAGTGATAAGACGGCTAGTCGAAATTTGGGTAATCAAAAGGCAAGTTCCTCGATCGACGAGCTCATGTCGAAACCAGCCTTTTTAGGGGGAAATTTGTTAGCTGACAAATTTCGGCCAAAGAAGGAAAATCATTTTGACTAAGGAACCCATCAGAACATCATCGACAGGAAGTTGAATAAATCCATGGGTCGACACTTAGAGTCCCGATCGAAGTTAAAATTCCTGAATGGTGAGAGCGATCATGGGCATCCAAAGAATGTGGGTAGTTATCTACAGACATGGGAGAAGTGGACCGACACGTGTCATCGCAAGATAGGTTCGTAACCCCCCGACAGTTACTTTTTATTAGTATTTAAACAAGTGTTAGGGATGATTCTAAAGGGGGCATTTTTAGCATTTGAAGTAGGAGTAAACTTGAAGTACCAAAGCGTTTACGAGAAAAGAGTTATCTCCCTACAAAAATGTACCTTGCCTCCATTTACATTCATAAGTCATTTAAACTTATCAAATTGCCTTTACTTCCTTGCTTTACTTTCAATACATTTTTGGTTGTCATACTTTTTACTACATCCCTAACTCATCAAGAGTTATATTTATGCCTTTTTAAATTTTCAAAGACATTGTTTACCAAAACACCATACACACAAACACTAAGTCCAAGACTTTGTAGTCGGTCCTGCAAGTAACCCTCTCATAGGAAGGCTAGAGGTTGTTGACGAACCAACACTAATACTACACAACTTCCAATTTTAACTTACGTGTTCTCTCTTCCTTTTCCAAAGCTCGAGGTGTAGATCTTTGTTCATGATATCAAAACCCCAAAACTCGCTCTCTCTCTCTCTCTCTCTCTCTCTCTCTCTCTCTCGCACACACACACACACACACACACATGACGTTGCGAAGCACAATCGCATGCTCGCGAGATGTACTGAACATAGTCGCCACCAAATTTTATTTATTCCCAAAGTGGGAAAGAGAAAATATCGATAAAACCCCTAAAAGAAAGGATAAGATATGGTCATCACAACCAATATCAGGATTCAGAAGTCGATTACGCAAGGGGAAGGTATTAGCACCCCTTATGTTCGTTGTACTCAACGAGAACCGTTTAGTTAGTATCGAATTGAATGTTAGCTTACATTAGTTTCTAATCTTCTACTTATTTGGGATACAAAAAGAGAGAGAAGAGAAATATTTTTTTTATTAATGAGAGAGGACCTAAAAAGGTTTTTGTTCTTAGGGGGAAGAAAGGAAATAAACCTAATTTTTTATTAATGGGCCTGACAAGATTTCGCAATCCTGCTCCTTCGTATCTCCGAGTGCAATAGAGAATTCAAGGCTTACGTAGTTCTGGGTAGAAAATGTTTGTTTTTTGGTCGATTTTAGTGAAATCTATCTTGTATTAATCGACGAGAAACATTGTTTTACCCAAAACAGGTAAGGAGCGGACATTTGCATCACATCGAATGAATTTACAAATCAACATTCATAAAAATGTCACTTATCTCAAATCAATAATTGTGGATGAAGCATTGCTTTGCATCGTCTTAAAACAAAATGTCTTTCATTTATGATAAGGTTTTGAAGATCCCACGGCGGCGAGAAAAGAGTTTGATTGGTTGAATGTTTTTTATAGGTGAATGAAGAATGTTTGATGAGAACGAGACCTAAGCCTCGGGATCAATCATTTGGGGTTCCACCGGAATGCTAGATTTCAACGATCCTTTTTCATTCGAATTAATTGAGAAAATTGTTTGATGGACAACAAACGCTTGATAAGAATCAATTGTTCAAAGAGTTGTGCCATAATGCTTGATCCCAACGACTCTTATTTTGTCCAAGTTAATTAAAGTGTTTTAAGAAACGAAAGAAAAAAATGAACGGTTAACCCAAAATGCGTGGCTCGGGACTGATCATTCGAGGGTTCCCACCGGAATGCTAGATTCCAACGGTCCTCTTCTTTCGTGTTTGTTTAGAAAAAGATTTCAATATTACATTTGATTTAAGAAAAAAACACTCGATGTTTGATCGAGGTTTGATTCATATAAATTATTTGAGAAATGGTTTTTGAAAATTAACTTGATATTTATCAAGTGTTTGTTCTTGTTTGAAAGGTTGATTTTATATTTTATTTTTATCTATCATCTAATTAATCATTTTGTTCCAACTAATGAGAAATAAAAGTAATAAAAATATTTAAACAATTACAAATAAATGATTAGGGAATAATAGTAATAAAAATATTTAAAAGTAATAAAAATATTTAAACAATTGGGGAATAATAGTAAAAGATAAAAATAAAGCAAAATAATATTGTTATAGGACTAAACAATCAAAATGAATGAATATGGAATAAACAAAGAGAATATTAATCATAAATAAGAAAAGGATAAAAAAACTAAATAAATTAAATTAAAATGAAAGTTTTTTTTGTTGACTTTTCGTTGATTTTTTTTAATCTTATTTTTATATTAAATAAATGAAAACTCTAAGTATCTAATTGAATAAATAAGTCTAATAAAAAAATAAAATATTTTTTATCATTTTAATAAAAAAAACTAATATATTTCTAAATTAATTAATGAAGTAGTGAGTTATTGTTATTGTTATTTTACTATTTTATCATCTAATTAAAACTAACAAATAAACAAAATGATGAAATAAAATAAAAAAGAACTCAATGGGCTTAGCAGGGGTAAGGCTCCCCAAGTGGAGGGTGTAGAGAGTAGAAAGGGTCAAATAGCCCAATCCAAACACTCTAACCCTAACTCTAAACATAAAATCTTAAAAAAGAAAGAAATGAAAAAAACTAAAAAAAAGAGAGAGGAAGAAATTCAAAATTTCCAAAGCCCCTAATCACATTTCGACATATGGCAATAAAGGAAAAAAATAAAAGTAAAATAAAAAAAGAAGCATAATCTCTCTCTCTCTCTCCTTCTCTCTCTCTCTCTCTATCTCTCTCTCCTCTCTCGCTCTCTCTCTCTCCCTCTCTCTCTCTCTCCTCTCTTCTCTACTCTCTCTCTCTCTCCTCTCTCTCTTATCTCTCCTCTTCGCTCTCTCTCTTCCTCTCTCTCCTCTCTCTCCTCTCTCCTCTCTCTCTCTCTTCTCTCTCTCTCTCTCTCCTCTCTCTCTCTCTCTATCTCTCTCTCTCCTCTCTCTCCTCTCTCTCTCTCTCCTCTCCCTCTCTCTCTCATCTCTCTCTCCTCTCCTCTCTCTCTCTCTCTCTCTCTCTCCTCTTCTCGCTCTCTCTCTCTCTCTCTCTCTCTCTCTCTCTCTCTCTCTCTCTCTCTCTCTCTTCTCTCTCTCTCTTCTCTCTCTCTCTCTCTCTCTCTCTCTCTCTCTCTCTCTCTCTCTCTCTCTCTCTGCTGCATTTGGTTTTCCAATAAAAAAACAAAATCACAATTCAAAGTTCTTCTTCCTCTCATGTTCTCTTTTTACTCTGGTAACAACAACAACATATGTTCAAAAAATATAATCCATACAAACAAATAAAATAATCATAAGTTGATGCCAACAAAAGGAAAGATAAGAGGATACCGGAGGACATGCGCAAAGATGGTGGTTCGCGGCGGATTATTGACCTATAGTTCTGGTAGAGTCGAAGTCATGTTTGGTGGTGGTTGGAAGAGATTTTCACGACGGTAAAAAAGCGGTTGTTATTGAGGTGGTAGTTGAATGAAAGAGGATGGTGAGAGTTTTGAAGATGATGAATAATTGTTGTTTTGTGTGGTGTATTTGAAGGCTGTTTTAATGATGTGAATGAAGTAATATTTTTCATTTTTTGTTCTATTTATTCATGCTTCAAGTGGTTTATGATGTTTGTGAGAGTGCGTTTTGGAGTGAGCTATATGAAGAAATGAGAGAGAATCCACGAAGAAGACTCACTCCTCTTCTTCAATTTTTGCTTCTCTTTTTTATTTAACTAAGTTGAAATGGAGAGAAAAGCATGCACTTGATTAATGGAAGAAAATAAATATGGTGGTTTATGAGGAAACCAAGTGTGTAGCAGGAAGTTGTTTTACTTGAAAGTTCTTTTCTCACCCTTTTTATTTAAAAAAAAGAGAGAGATACCATGAGATTAAGAGATGATGTTATGTGAGAAGTCAGTATCAACATGAAGGTGGGTGTTATGAGATTTGTTAGTTGATATAAAAGAAAGTTATTATGAAGATTAAAGTGTGGATGAACTTTATGGAGTATTGTTGGAGTTGTGAGTGAGGGAAAAACATGAGCGGTATAGTATGGATTTTTAAGGTGGAAAAGAGGGAGAGTTTTTACATGTGATTTATGAAGTTTTTTTAAGGAGGAACAAGGTGGTGATTTTGTTGAGATGAAAAGCCACTAAAATCACCACATAGATTTTTGCTTTTTCTCTTTTTATGATTTTTTGTGATAATGAGAGAAAACAATCAAAAGCATGCACCGCTTGCTGTAGGTGGATTGACTCCCTCTTACATTTGCCAATGAAGAAATATATAGTCTAAAAAATAGGATTACAAATTTACGAAATTCCCATAACTCCCTCTAGCTAGCTTATGGGATAAGAAATGAGTTCAAATAATTAAAATAAATAAAATTTAAATAATTAAAATAAAATCAGAAAATTACATATTAAATTCTATTTATTTTTTATGAACATGTTGACAAAAAGATAAAAATATACAGACTCAAAATGAATAAAAGTCGGACGCAAAAGTGCTCAAAAAATTAAAATGAATGCACCAAAATGACCACCGCGAAATAAACTTCTCGGAAACACATATGTTTTGATCAAATTTTGAAATAAAAAATGACCGGTTAAAATGATAGGACTGATCAAAATGTGGCCGAAAAAGTAGCTGAAAAAATAAAACAAGCACGTCAGGTTGAACTACGTGAACCGTACATTAATAAAACTGACATCTGCAAGCTCGATTTTGAAATTTTTCGTCTACTAATTTCAGCACATTTGAGAATCACTTTGACCGATATGTCTATAGATTTGAAAATTTATTTTGGCCGGTATTTTATGCATTATGCATGATGAAACATATGCTATGTTATCCAGATGATTCGAATGTCATGATGATTGAATTCATTTATTGAATTAGGGACAAATTTGGGGTATGACGATGTGTATAGTTTTTATAAACACACAAGAGTTGTTACTCGTTATTGTATGAAGAAATTCATTATTTTAACTTGTTTTAATCTGCTTTCTTAGAAACAATACTTGTAAACACACTTGTAAATCTCAAAGTTGTTTGAGTGATTTCCTTGAGTGACTAGGTTTTAGTTAGATAGACTCAAGAAGACAAAGATGAGTTGTCTTTGTGGTGTCTGTAATCAGTTTCTGTTATAGTGGATTAAGTCCTTGTTGAGAAGGAAGAATCACATTGGTATGGTGGACTGGAGGTAGCTTCATTAATATCGAACCAGTATAAAAATAACTTTGTTATTTTTCTTATTCGTATTATTGTTTGATTGAGTTGGCTTGAAAAAGTTTTTATTTAACATGTTCATCTACTTGTGTTTCTTTTCACCTTCATGTTCATCTACTTGAACATGTTGAAACATGTCCGACTCAATCTACATAATCACATCAATATGGAATGAGTCAAACCACCGACGACGAACCAACACAAAATAATCAACCTTTCATACCCAATGAAGAGGTTAGTGAAGATAGTGAATATGATCTTGAAGAGGCCCACTTTGAAGAGGTTGGTGAAGACAACGGATCTTTCATACCCATTAGCTTTCGCATTAGTTGAATGTGAGATAAATGATGCTTGGAGTTTCTTTTTAGGAATTTGAGAATACACGTGACACCGCAAGCTAATCTATATCTAATATCAGACAAACATGAATCGATTAAGAGTGCATATAACAATCCTAAAAATGGATGACAATATCCTCCATCTTCACATGTCTACTGCATTAGACACATTGCGTAAAACCTCATGCGTGAGATTAAAGACAAGGAACTATGCAAAAAAATTATTAACATGGGCAACCATATAAATTCCAGTTGCCGCAAATACTTGTTCATTTTTATTATGTTTTTTATAACATTTTTATTACAATGTATACGTTGACAAATGTAACATTTAATTACTATCGCGGAGAAATCCGAAAAACAAATATTGGGGCTTTATCTTGGATAGACAACATCCCTCGGGAGAAGTGGGCAATGACATATGACGGAGGGCAACACTGGGGACACATGACAACTAACATTGCAGAAGCAATGAACTCAGTACGCAAAGCAACCTGGAACCTTTCAATCACTACATTAGTCTAATCTACGTACTATCGACTGGGATCGCTCTTTGGTAAAAGAAGCCATTAGTGGACAAAAATGTTGGCTTCTGGGTAGGTTTTGACAAATAGTTGCAATAAGGGAATGACTGAAGAAGTGAGTAAAGCTAACACCCATAATGTCATGCAATTTGATCGCGAGAGATTCTATTTCATGGTCCATGAAAAAATTAATCAGAATGATGGTCGGCCAACAGGTACTTTCAGCGTTGACCTTAGGAAGTAGTGGTGCGATTGTGGAAAATTTCAAGCATTTCACTTACCTTGCTCCCATGTCATCACAACATGTTCTAGTATATGCTAGGACTACTCCATTCACATACCAGACGTGTTCAAAATTCTTAATGTATTCCAAGTCTACAAGGAAAGCTTCCTTGGACTTTCCCATGAGGAGAATTGACCATGAAATGAAGGATTTACTCTTTGCCACAATGAATCTATGAGAATGAAGAAGAAATGGTGTCCAACCAGCACCTGGATTAGAATCGAAATGGACAACATTGAAAAAGAAAAGAGAAGGTGTGAGATTTATTACAAAATAGGCCATATGCGTAGAAAATGTCCAAATGCGGCAGGACCCTCTAGATGATTACGCTGATTTTTTAATATCATCTTTTAAGCAAGTATTATGTTATCTTAAGTAATGTATTTCTAATGTCTATGGAACAAGCAGTAATGAATATATTTAATATTAAAGACTTCTGATTACAAAGTACAATCACAACAACTTAAATCCAAAAAGCTTCTTAACAAAGTAAACAACAACAACAACCAACACAAGTGGACCTTCGACTCCTCTGTTAACTTCACCATTATGTGCTGAAAACACACATTGAACATCTAAATCATTTTCAATACGATCCAATCAATACATGTACGTACCATCGGGGCTTGCATCAGTCAACGCTATGTATGAACAATGATACTCTACTTTTCTCACCTTCATATGAGCCCACCTAACTCTCAAAAACTTGTGTTTATGGCTGCAATCAGTGGTCTAAAATTCCATTGGGGATCTAGATAAACATTGATTTTTTTGTCTTGCTCATAAAACATAAGACCTCATACATACATTTTTACAAATGCAATTTGCTAAGTAAGCTGAATTATATTTTTGCACATCAAGTTACTTATAGAAAATCAATACATGAATACTCGATCATTCATTGGCCGAGAGTCCACTATCAGTGACATCCCTCGGCCAACGAATATCATGGATGATTAAAATATTATTAAAATCAAATAAATAGTATAAATATTTTAAATAATTATTTTAGATAATTATTAAATTATTAGACCAATTAGTTTTTTTTAAATAAATAAAAAAAATTACTTAAAAAGTTAAAATGATTTATACAAATATGATTTTCTTCATTAAAAATTAAATTTATAATTTTATTTATTAATAAATTAATTAAAATCATTAAATAAACAAAAAATATGAAAAAAAAATATTATAATATTCAACCCCCGGCCAATGAATGACCGAACTCCTTCATGGCTACAAACGCAACATGTCATTTCCCATTGAATGGACGAGTCCCTTCTTAAAAAGGGCTATCCTAATTTTTTTTCTTCAAAGTGGAACACTTTGAGATTTTAATTTAAAAAACGGGACACAACAATAAACTCAATAGCATTTTGAATTATAAGAACTTATTAGAGAATCCGATGACGTTAATGTTCCAGGGATACGAGAAATGGTGATTAAGAGATGTGGAACCATCGACATGTATGATCAAGCTGATCATCATCATTAGTGTAAAAGATATGTTTGTGTATAATCATATTTAAATTAAATATTAATTTTTTAATATATTTTTTATTTATTTTTTTTTAAAAAAATATTACATCGAAATACCAGATAGATTAACTCATTCTCTTATTTATAATACACTCTCGCTAACTAAATTGATTATTTGATAGACAGTCGTCAATTTAATTGACTAATATGTAATATTTCTTATTTGAAATATGATTATTTTAAAAATAATAATAAAAAACTTGTTTATTTAAGATTTTTTTAATATTTAAAAAAAATTAATTATCTTACCAACCAACCAAAAATAGCAAAACTGTTGTTATAAAACAAAAATTAAAGTTAAACTAAAAAAAGAAAAGTCTGTCCAAAAATAAATAAAAAAGTAAAACGAAAATGGAGCAATTATGACCAGAAATTAAAATACCAACCTCTCCAAAAAGAAAGAGAAAAGAAAAAGGAAAGAAAGAAGATAAGAGCCAGGTCATGAGGTCCCATACCTATCTATCTTTCTCAATCTTTACTATCAATGCTTTGCAGGTTCATTTATAATCACCTCCCTCATCTCTCCAATAACTCACCATTTTCCAAACCAATTATCCAATCCTTATGTAACCCACTTTTTCTTTAACCCAACCAACCAAACGCTTTGTCTTTTCCCTCAAAACGTCGTCGTCAACCTTTTCAAATTTCAAGAAAAGTGAAACAAACAAAAGCTTGAAAATCGATTCTCATTTCTAGGTTATTCATTCCTCTTTCTTCATATATTCTTTTTATTATTATTCTAATAATATTGAAATTTTAATTTATTTTTAATTTTCTCTTAGATTATATATTTTCCGTTTTTTCCCTCTGATTTTCGGAAGAAAAAAAAAGAAGAACATGATGAGGGGACATCAAGATCAACAATCGAAGATTATCTGTGAATTATCGTCTCTGGTTTTCAATCTTCTACAGCTTCCGCCGACGCCGTTAACTTTTTCCGATCGAGCTCCGGTCATGCCGGTGCCTCCGTCGGTGTCGTCGCTGAGGCGTTCGATGGCGGCGAATAAGATAACACCGGCGGGATTCGTTTCGTTGCTTTTGGGAATTTCGACGGCTCTGATGTTGTGTGGTTCGGTTACTTTCGTGATTGGGTTTATGTTGCTGCCGTGGATAATTGGGTTGGTTATGGTGTTTTATGTTGCTGGTATTGTTTCATCTCTTTCTGTTTTGGGACGTACCATTTTTTGGTTTGCTTCGCCGCGTAAGGATTATCCTGGTAAGAAACATGAGCCTGTATTGATTTCTTGATACGAATATTTGATTCAACTTCTCTGGCAAATTAGTTTGTCTTTGATTCATAACCAAGGTTAAAGCTTTTGATTTGAAAATCTAAGCTCAATAGTCCTTATAGAAGCTTAGCTCAAATAAGATATTGGCATAGTTTCCAACATGTTTCAATATTAAGTTCTTCATTTCTGCTGTTTATTTTAACTGTCTGGCTTATATCTTTGATTGCATCGTTCTGCTATGTTGGATTATGAACGCGACACCATCACAATTTTTTTTGGCTGTTGCAGAGTGGAAACTGTTATGAAGAGATAAATATGGTGTTGAGGAGCACGCACGATTCAGATTTTGTGCATGCTCATGCACCCAATAGAACAGTGAAGAATACAGAACTGCTCATGTGCCTTATAGAACAATGAAGATTAAGGAACTGCTCATGCACCCTATAGAACAGTGAAGATTACAGAATTTCTCTTAATAGAAGCATGAATAATGGATAAAGCCCTTTTTATATATAGTTACCATAATTTGTGTGGGTATGTCTTCTCTGTTAATATACAATAGTGATGTAAAATTCTAAAGCACTAAAAATAGAGAAGTCATTTCTACCTTTTGATTCTTTAAATTGTTTTATCTATATCTATATCTATCTACTGTAACATCTGTTAAATATAGGTTTTAGAATTCCCTTTCTTACATTTCCAAACATGTCATATATACAATGTATAGAGAGGTAATGCATGATTTCCCTCAGAACACAGAATTCAGATGAGATGGTTGTTGTAGATGAAGCATTTGAAATGATTTCATTATAATGAGATGTTATTGTTGTTATAACAGGTGTTGGTGCCACGTTTTATAGTGGGATCTTAGGACCAAACCAGTTTGTTCCCAAAATTAGTTATTTCTTGTTTAGAAAAACTTTCATCACCATCATTATATTATACAATTTCTTAGGATTATTTTATCAATAATGAATGTCACAAACTTCCAATATGAACCAATCCACCAATATGAACCAATCCAACATTACATATCATGTGAAACGGGACTTGGATGCGTATTCATCTCCAACGCCGCTAACTGTCCTACAACTGTTTGATGAAATGCCAAAATAAGAACAAAAGGGTTATGTATGTGTTGTGTTGTTCCTTTTACCCATAGACATCAATTGAAAGATATGAGCTTTAGATTATTAGTGATGGATGGGTAGGAAGAAGATCCTGTATATGATAAAGTAGAAGCTCTAGGTGGAAAGAAATTGGTTGCTTGTTGTGGCCCAAATAAAATCTTAAATTTGGACTTGGTTAAGAAATTGAAGTGTAAATTAGTGTTTGTTAGTGCTGTTGTTCTTGACAGAATTTCGAT
Source organism: Lathyrus oleraceus (assembly GCF_024323335.1). Taxonomy (NCBI): domain Eukaryota; kingdom Viridiplantae; phylum Streptophyta; class Magnoliopsida; order Fabales; family Fabaceae; genus Lathyrus; species Lathyrus oleraceus. The sequence goes on from NC_066585.1 coordinate 132,242,386, forward strand.
GCCAGCTAAAGTTCATGTTAAAGATACAAAGCTGGGACTAGTAGGTGGAGGAACATGTACCAAATTTACAAATACAGAGCACTTCTAAGAGCCTTTTGATGACCTTAATTCTCTCTTTCAAGACCCTTGATATGTAGAAGTTTATATTAGTTTCTAATTTAGATTCTCTTCCCAATTGAGTCTCTGAGTGTTATAATTGTGGCTTGTACTTGGTTATCTCTTGAACATTACAAAGTATTGGGTTTCAATTTTCATTTAAGAAATGAAGGTTGGAAGAGTAACTCTAAGCTTTGGTTTGGTCTGTGTGTGTGATGGTGATAGTTTTTGTCCATGGCTTCAACTTGAGTATTGTCATGTAAAAGAAGACCCTTTATTATCCAAAAAACTAGTCCTTGCAGCCATGGACAAATTGGTTTTGGGACACTAATAAAATTAATGGTGCCACCATCTTTGAGGCTTCAAGATATCTAGTATATTGTGTTTCATTAGCTTTATATGGAGCTATGTTGGCATACAAAATCGAGTTTTCTTAAACATGTGAATTGGTATGTGTGTTGGATAATTTTTCTCGATGATAAACCCCTTTTTGATATTAAAGATCTACTACTACCCAAACATTTTTACTAGCCCAAAAAAGAAGAAATATGCTGGCTGTTTTGCATACGAAAATGATTCACATGAGAGGTGTTCAAGGTGCTAAGGTTTTGATCAAATGGAAGACTTTACCTCCTTTGTATGACACTTGAATGTCTTATTATATAGTTCTGTTTGAAAAGTTTCTTCATTAAGGATGCGGTCGAAGGGAAATCTATTGTTACAGTATTTAGATAATGTTTTTTTTTTATAATTTAGTTAGTATAGTGAATGAATCATTCATCATTTATAAAAATATTCTTCTCTCTACAACTTTATTTTTCTCTTAATGTAATTTCTCCTTAGATTTTATGCAATGGTTAGTATGGGGTTGGGTAGATGACTCGACAACAAAAATCATCTTGCATAACGAGCAATTTTGAAAATTAAAATGTGATAAAATCTTTTGAGAAAATTGAATAGTGCTTTTTTTTTTAATGATATTTTGATTTTACTGATCAATTGACCTCATTTTCCAAGTACTAGGAATCAAACTCGATAACATCTTCAAAACCCTACAGAAAATTATTGTTGGAGCTACGTGGAAAACCTTGTGCCTACGGGAGACTTTCAATGGGGTATTATTACCGGAACTTTACGAAAAATCTTGTGCTTACGGAAGACTCTCTACGGAGTACATGTTGGAACCTTACGAAAAATCTTGTACGTACGGACGATTCTTTATGAGGAATATATTGGAATCTTACGAAAAATCTTGCATCTATGGTAGACTTCCAACAGGGTATTATTATCGGAACCCTACGGGGAACCTTAGGCTTATGAAAGACTCTTTACGGAGTACATGTGTATACGTGCGTTTTTGACGCCATGAGATTAGTATGCAAAAGGGTTTTTTCGACAAATGACGCCATTGAAATTAACAGTTTAGTTGATAAGTGTTTTCAACACTTCGACATATTGATGGTTCGACAATTCGACAAAGTCTGGAGAGAGACGTCATTTCGACATAAAAAGTGAAATTTTAAATTCAAAAGAGTTGTGACGTTTGGCAGAAGACGCGTGGAAGCATCTGGCGAAAGGAAGAAAGCCAAATGTCACAGTTTTAGAATTTGTTCGTTAGTAACAATTATTTTGTTTGTATATAAATAGGATAGTTGTTATCAGAATGTGTGTGTGAAAAACTTGTACAAAATTCCTGCAAAATACTCAAAGTACCCGTGTGAGAGGAAAGGGTCATATTTGGAACATGTACGTGTAAACAAACACCATTTCTTAAAGTTTTACCTTATAAATTTCAGAATTCTTTACCAATTTTCCTTTACATTTACAAGTCATTTATCTTTTGCATTTTCTTTTCGACACTTTATGCTTCGCCATTTATTTTTTGCCATCTATCTTAATCTTATTAAGTTTACTGTTATTTAAGTATTTGTAGTCAATATCTTTCGACATGAAAGACTTAGTGAACCAAATGAAAGATACCAAAGTTAATCTAGAGACTTACAAAGTTATTTAGATTTGCACATGTCCTAGGATTTGTGTGGTTGATCCTGCAAGTAACCCAATTCGACAAGTTTTGGAAAACCAGAGTTTGTTCGCCAAAATCAACTGCGAACAAATTGGCACGCTCAGTGGGACAGTGCATAAATCTAAGACTTAAATAATCGTTAGTCAAGGTTTCTTCTTCGTTGTATGAGACTGAGAAGCGGTAAATTAGCCGTATCTGACGTAGAAAGACCTAAAAGAACTAGAGTAAGGAAAATGGAGAATCAGCCAAATAATCCAAATAATCCTAATCTAAATGAAGCCATCCCAGTATCCAACCCTATCCCTTCGACGGGAGGAAATGTGGGATCAGTCCCTGTGTCAGAGGCTGTACCTTCGTCAACAGGATCAATACCGGTGGTTTCAATTTCGCAAAATGCGCCTAGTTCGTTCATTAGGGCGCAACAAGTGCCTGTTGGGACACCTCGTCCTATAGGAAACACTTCTAGGCCTTTTGTGACAAATTTCACCATGCCTCCGCTTGGTAGGGAACAACCATTTGGAATGCCAACTTCGGTAATGGCAAACTTACACAATTCGCCAGCATTGTATTCTGATTCTATGGCCAATATGTCTTCGCCACTATAAAGTTCGGGATATGGCGGAAACATGAATAGACTAAACCAACAACCACTTTACATGCCAGCGATAACAAATAATTCTGCGCAAGTAATTAGACAACAAATGGACGAGAGTAATCATGATATGGTCCAAATGTTGACGCAACAAATGGGGGCGGTGTTTAACCCTCTAATACAAAACACCACCCAAACAAACCAATTGTTGGCAGCGCAAATGATGCGCATTGCTGACTTTTTTGGGGTCCCTCAAACTCGGCACAGAGAACAAATGGTTCAGAACCCAGTGGTAGCGGTCCAAGAAGAGCCTACAATAAACCAAATACCTTTAGACAATCCTCAGACAAACGTCAGAAACCAAGAGGATGTGGTCGAACAGCCTCGTGTCGAAATCCCTGTTTCGCAAGAGCCTAGAAGGATAGTAATCCAGAGAGGCCAAGACGCGGATGCTGTGTTGCAACAGCGAATCCGGTATAATAACTTGCCTGTCGAAAACAATTTAGCGGCCATGGTCGAAACAATAATGGCACAAAATGGGGTGAACATGGGATTACAGAGGCCCAGTTACGCTTCCCCACTGTCGGAGTATATTCTGCAGGAGGAATTGCCCCCACGGTGGAAAGTTCCAAAGTTCCCCAAGTTCTCAGGGGATACTAGTGAGTCCACCATAGAACATGTAGCGCGTTATCTGATCGAAGCGGGGGAGATAGCCCGTAATGAAAATTTGAAAATCAAATATTTCCCTAGTTCCTTGACAAAAAACGCGTTTACTTGGTTTACATCTTTGCCTGCAAACTCAGTGTATACGTGGACCCAATTAGAGAGGATATTCCATGAACAATTTGACATGGCACAAACCAAAATAAGTCTGAAGGAATTAGCCAGTGTTAAGAGAAAACACTCAGAACCAATAAATGATTATTTAAATAGGTTCAGATTGCTAAAGGTTAGATGTTTCACTCCGGTGCCAGAACATGAGTTAATCGAAATGGCCGCAGGGGGACTAGATTATTCTATAAGAAAGAAACTAGACATTCAGTATCTAAGGGATATGGCGCAATTAGCAGATAGGGTGAGACAAGTCGAAAGGTTAAGAGACGAAAAATTCAGAGCGAATAAGAATAAAAAAGAAAGGATGGCCTATGTAGGGGTTTGTCAAAATGATGAATACGACGAAAACGAACCAAGCAACTTCGACGAACAAGAGATTGACTTAGCAGAACTAAAGCAAGGTCCACCTTATTCGTGTAAAGTACTAACTCCATCGAACGGAAACCCAGTCGAAACTAATGATAAGTTTCCTAAAAGAACTTATACCTTCGACATCACCAAATGTGACGAGATTTTTGACTTATTGGTTAAAGATGGTCAATTAATAAAACCACTAAGCGCTAAAGAACCGCCTGTGGAACAACAGAAAAAGAGAGGTTTTTGTAAATACCATAACTTTCTAGGCCATAAAACGTCTTGTTGTTTCCTTTTCAGGGATCTCGTTCAAAATGCTATCCGTGACGGAAGGCTGAAGTTTGGTGATAAGCCAAAACAACAGATGAGGATTGATTCGAATCCCATGCAGCCAGTCGAAGCCCATTATGCTGAACCATCCATTGTGAACATGGTGGAGGTTGAAGTTGCTCCTGATGGCAATTTTGAAATGTTGGAAGCTGCTGGAGGTTTTGACACAAATATCAACATGGTTGAGATTGCTGATGATCTCACAAACCAGAACAAAGTTGAAGTTACTGAAGGCTTTGACGACCAGAAAAAGATGGAAACTACTGAAGGTTTCGACAAAAAGGACAACGATAATATTGCTGAAGATGTTATGGTTCGACAAGAAGAAAATTGGGATTGCTTGGGACAGCCAAGTGGGAAGTATGATTATCTCGTGAAATACAATGCGCCGGCAAGCTCCCATATCGACATCAACACAATCCAACCAACCGGTTGGGGAGATGCACCTTTGAGCAACAATGAAAAAACAATTGAGACAATTGAGAGTCTCCCTATTATCAGAAAGAAGGTTACTGAAGACCTCACAATTGAAAACAAGGCTACTGAAGGCCTTGATCCTGATCAAATAAAGACAGGTGATGTCGCAAACTGCGTCAACACTATGGGGCCTTTCAGTGAAGAGGTCACAAGAATCAAAGCAGAAGCTGTGAATGGTCCTATGAAGCCTGTGACCAGTGGAATCCTGCACAGGATAATGGAGGACCCCAAAAGAAGTTGGAACAAGTGTTGTTGCAAACATTGTCCCAGGAACATGTCTTGGTGTTGCTGCCCAGAAAAGGAGTTTGACCAGATACCAAGAGGTGTCGAAGTCGAAGCAGAAAGACTCATTAAAAAAATGAATGAATTAAGCATTGCTGACGAACGAAATGTTGGGATAAATATGGTGGAAGTATCTCAGAGAGACCAAGATGAAGTGGGTGAAGATCGTCGTCGAAAGGAGTACCAAAGGCTGGCGTATCCTAAAGAAGAGGAAAATCTAGTGGAATTCATCAAGAGGTGCCAAAAGATGAGGACTGAAGTGATGTTATACCCACGCTGCAGTGCAATCTTCGACAGGAAGGCAGCAACCAATCTGGAAGCAGTGGATAAAGCCAAGAGGAAAGAGAATTGGGGGACAACAAGATATGACCCAAGGAGAAGTGATCATCACCAATGGAGGCATGGATAAAGACACCATAACACTTACAAACTATCTAACAAAGCAACGGATGACAAATGGGTTCAACCCATTAGAGATGCCCAAGGGCAGGGAAAATGGAGAAAATTTGAGGTTCAGAGGGGCGCTTCGATGGAAGGCAAGAAGGAAATGGAAAAGCATAAGCCAAGACCATATCCTTCAGAAAACTACAAAGGAAAAAACCCTATGTCAAGATCCCAATGGAGAAGATTCCAGAGGCAGAAGATGGCAAAAAAAGAGGCTGCAGAAAAAAGCGTGAATGGAAAAGATGCTGACAGTAAAGACAAAGCAGAATCTAGTAACAATCTTCAAATAGCAAGCAGAAAAGAGACTTCCCACCAGGTCAATCCTGGCAGCATGGTTGAACCTGTGGCGTCGAAAGAGAAGATGCAAGAAGACGACGAAATAATTGACAACTTCGAATCTGACTCAGAAGCATCCTTTAATGTGATTTGCAATGTGGTTTCTGTCCTCCTTAGAGATTATGATAGAGTCATGGAGGTCGAAGACGAAGAAGATGAGATGGAAGAGGAAACAATGGCACACAGGCCCGTTTACTACTACGTCATGAACAATGGATGCGTCGAAGAGCAAAATGCTTTCTTCGAAAGGCCAGATGATTCCATGAAAGCACATTTAAAGCCTTTGTTCATAAAAGGAAAGGTGGAGAATGTTGATGTAAACAAGATACTGGTAGATGGCGGAGCAGCAGTAAATTTGATGCCCCATTTCATGCTAAAGAAGATTGGGAAGGATGATTCAGACGCAAAACCTCACAACATGGTGTTGTCGAACTACGAAGGAAAAGTAGGAACCACCATGGGCATTATCCAGGTGAATTTGACTGTTGGAACCATAACAAGGCCAACAATGTTCATGGTCATTGCTTCAAGGGCGAATTACAACCTACTGCTTGGAAGGGAGTGGATTCATGGTGTAGGAGCCGTACCTTCTTCAATGCATCAGCGAATAGCCATTTGGAGGCCAGACGGGATTGTCAAAAATATTGAGGCTGATCAAAGCTATTTCATGACAGAAGTAAACAATGTCAACAGTCAAAGTTTCGACAAGAACCTGGCTCACATACCTCCGTGCAGCCCAGCCGAGTTCGACCTAAAAGCAACAGACAACGTCTACTGCTCCATGTACCTTCATCCTACACATGGTTTTCAGTGGGACAAAGAAGTAATTGGCGAATCTTACATGTGGGGAACTACTCATATAGCGCCAACAGGACGGGGAAGCGAATTTGACGATGACGAGTAAAGAATCAGCGCTTGAAAGAATTACAGCTTACATAGCCGAAAACAAACTCAAAGAGGCCCTTGAGGCTGAAGTAAAATATATGGCTGTCAAAGCCAACAAAGAAAATTCCAATGAATAATGTCCCCAAAGAGACGTTGCAGAAGATTATCATAACAACCAAATGGGTGAATGGCAACACCAAAAGCTTGACGCCATTTATGATGACGAACCTCTGGGGTTCGAAAAAGATCCAGTGTCAACTAACGTGAAGATGGTGGCGCAGGATCCATTAGAAGAAATAAATTTAGGAATGGGGGAAGAAAGTATACCAACCTACATAAGCGCAAAAATGGACCCCCAGTTTAAGGTCGAAATAGTCCAGTTGCTGAAAGAGTTCAAAGACTGCTTCGCATGGGATTATGACGAGATGCCTGGCCTAGACAGAAGTTTGGTCGAATTGCAGCTGCCAATAATGGAAGGAAAGAAGCCAGTAAAGCAGACTCCACGACGCTTCGCACCAGAGATTCTATCGAAAATAAAAGAAGAGGTCGAAAGACTTCTAAAATGCAAGTTCATCCGCACAACCAGGTATGTCAAATGGATTGCAAATATTGTTCCTGTAATTAAGAAAAATGGCAAACTTAGGGTATGCATTGATTTTCGAGACTTTAATTCGGCTACCCCAAAGGATGAATATCCCATGCCAGTGGCAGAAATGCTTATAGATTCTGCAGCAGGCCATGAGTATTTAAGTATGCTAGACGGATACTCTGGCTATAATCAAATTTTTATCGCCGAAGAAGATGTTCCTAAAACAGCTTTCCGCTGTCCTGGAGCAATAGGGACGTACGAATGGGTAGTAATGCCTTTTGGTTTAAAGAACGCTGGAGCAACTTACCAACGGGCTATGAATTCCATCTTTCATGACTTTATTGAAACTTTCATGCAAGTGTACATTGACGATATTGTGATTAAGTCTGTTTCAGGAAAAAGTCGTATAGATCATCTTCGACAATCCTTTGAAAGGATGAGGAAGTTTGGTTTGAAAATGAATCCACTTAAATGTGCTTTTGGTGTGCAGGCGGGTGATTTCTTAGGTTTTGTGGTCCACAAGAAGGGGATCGAAATAAATGAAAACAAAGCCAAAGCCATAATGGAGGCGAAAGCGCCATCAACGAAAAAGGGGATGCAGTCTCTGCTAGGGAAAATCAACTTTCTCAGAAGATTTATCTCCAACCTTAGTGGAAAAACGCAAGCTTTTTCTCCTCTACTTCGACTAAAGAAGGAAGACTTTATGTGGGGGCAAGAACAACAAGTTGCCTTTGACAAAATCAAGGAATACCTGGCTAGTCCTCCAATTCTAATGTCTCCTTGTAGAAAAAGAAGTATGAGATTGTACATTTCGGCATCAGACAAAACATTAGGAAGTATGCTGTGTCAAGAAGATGAGAATGGCGTCGAAAGGGCCATCTATTATCTCAGCAGAATTCTGAATGATGCTGAAACTAGATATAGTATTATAGAAAAGCTATGTTTATGTGTATATTTTTCTTGTATGAAGTTAAAGCATTATATAAAGCCTGTTGATGTATACATTTCTTCCCATTTCGACGTAATAAAATATATGTTATCTAAATCTATTTTACATAGTCGAATTGGAAAATGGGCTTTAGCATTAACATAATATTCCTTGAAATATCTGCCTTTAAAGGCTGTGAAAGGACAAGTGGTTGCTGATTTTATAGCTGACCACTCTATAGACGAAAATGTAGAATATGTCGAATTAGAACCATGGAAACTGTATTTCGACGGCTCCAGTCATAAAAACGGAACTGGTGTTGGGATGCTCATTATTTCTCCCGACAGAATTCCAACAAAATTCAAGTACAAAGTTGAAAGTCTGTGTTCAAATAATGAAGCAGAATATGAAGCTTTGATTGCTGGACTTGAAATATTGTTGAAATTGGGGGCAACAAGAGTCGAAATAATGGGTGACTCTGAACTGGTGATAAAGCAGTTGACTAAAAAATATAAATGTGTGAAAGAAAATTTAATCATGTACTTTGTAATAGCCAATAAACTTCTCAAGGAATTCGATAATGTGGCCTTTAGGCACATTCCCAGGGTGGAGAATCAAGAGGCGAATGACCTTGCTCAACTGGCGTCTGGATACAAAGTGTCGAAGGAAAAGTTAGAAGAGGCTATTGAAGTCAGAGGAAGAGTCGTATCCACCAAGTTGTCCCCATCAGATTTGGAGTCAATAAGATTAGGATACGGTGACGAAGAAAATTTTGAGATATTCAATATAGATGATTCAGGAATTGCAAACTGGAGAAAGGCCATCAAGAATTATCTACAAGACCCAAATCAGAAAGCAGAAAGAAAGATAAAATACAGAGCTTTAAGTTATGTACTTTTTGGAAACGAATTGTTCAAAAAGACTGCAGAAGGAGTCTTGTTGAAATGCTTAGGTGAAGATGAAGCTTACATAGCATTGTCGAATGTGCACAGTGGAGCGTGTGGCGCACACCAAGCAGGTCATAAAATGAAGTGGTTATTATTTCGACAAGGAATGTATTGGCCAACAATGCTGAAGGACTGTGTCGAATTTGCAAAAGGATGTCAGGAATGTCAAGTACATGCAGGCATACCCCATATTCCTGCAAGTGAGTTGCATTCAATTATAAAGCCTTGGCCATTTAGAGGTTGGGCTTTAGACTTGATTGGTGAAATTCGACCAGCCTCTTCAAAAGGGCAAAAGTATATTTTGGTTGGGATAGACTACTTCACTAAGTGGATTGAAGCTACACCATTGGTAAATGTGGACCAAGAAGCAGTCATAGATTTTATCCAAAAGTACATAATTTACAGATTTGGGATACCTGAAACAGTAACAACAAATCAAGGATCTGTGTTCACTGGTAAAAATATGCAGAAATTTGCACAAGAAACAGGTTTTAAACTCCTTACTTCGACACCTTACTATGCTCAAGCCAACGGGCAAGTTGAAGCAGCCAACAAGGTAGTGATAAATTTGATCAAGAAGCATGTAGGGAAAAAACCTAGAAACTGGCATAAAACTTTAGATCAAGTTTTGTGGGCTTGTCGAACGTCTCCAAAAGAAGCAACAAATTCGACTCCATTTAAGTTGACTTATGGACATGATGCAGTTTTACCAGTCGAAATATATTTGCAGTCAGTTAGAGTGAAAAGGCATCATGAAATCCCATCAGATATATATTGGAGTATGATGATGGACGAATTAGTTGATCTAGACGAAGAAAGGCTGCGTGCGCTAGATCTAATAAAGAGACAAAAAGAAAGAGTCGAAAAGTTTTACAATAAGAAAGTAAAATTCAAAACCTTCTTAATTGGTGATCTTGTTTGGAAAGTAATCCTTCCTATGGATCGAAAAGATAGGTTAATGGGAAAATGGTCTCCTAAGTGGGAAGGACCTTTCCAGATTTTGAAAAGTTTTTCAAATGGCGCGTATGAGATTGAAGAAATAGGGAAAGATGAGAGAATCTTAAAGATAAATGGAAAGTATTTGAAAAAATATAAGCCAATATTGCAGGAAGTAAAAATAACAGTAGAATAATTGTAAACATAATTGTGATAGCTTTGCCAAATGAAAAGGGCACTAAAGTTATTACAGAGAAAGCCTCAAAGGGCCGAGAATTGTTAAATTAATTCGACTACAAATTGATACTAGCAAAAGTTTCCTTCAACGTGGCGAATTTCTTCCTCTGAAACTGGAGTCGATGGTCACAAAGACTTTTGTGAGTAGAGAGAGTCTCAATCTCTTGACTAAGTTGCTGAGCTTTTTCTGCATGTCGAATACCTACCTTCAGTTCGTCGTCGATCTCATCATGCTTAGGTTGTTGTATGGATGCTTTGCGTTTTTTCTCTTGGGAAATTTTTTCTTGAAGTGCTGCTATTTGTTTCTCCCATTTCTGGATATTATCATTACAAGCAGCAACTTCTTTGATATAAGTTTCAGAAAGCTGCTACAGCTTTGAAACTTTGTCAGTCGAAGTTGCAACAGCATCCCATTCAGCAGTTTGAGTTTCAGATTTTGAGGAGATTTGCTGGGAAAGATCTCTTTGACGATGAAGGTCTGCATCCGCCAAGTCAATAAGGGTCATCAACTCCATCACAAAATTGCCAACCTCAGCAGAAGTTTCCAAGACGTTTATTTGTTTCAAAATTTTCTTAAGTTCAATGTGAGCAAGGGCGTTTTCTTCCAAAATTTTGAACAAATCAACATCAAGGATTTTCGTCTTAATCTTGGTCAAAATGTTATCAAGAGATGGTGCTTCAGAAGTGGCCCCCAGAAGTAGTCGAACTGCTCTGCGAAGAATCTTGAAAATTAAAACGAGTGCTAAGCATAACCTTCAGATACTCTAAGGGTTTCTGCACTTTGAGACTCTCAAGCTCTTCGCGAAAGAAACCAGTTGATTTGGCACTTCCTGGGGTCTGGTCAGGAGCGGGTTGACTGTTTCTCCCTAAAGTTTGCCCAGCATCTGTTTGTTTCGGCTGGTCGTCCCCATCTTTGGCAGTTTCGTCTTCATGGTCATCTTCGACCCCAACTTCCATGTCAGTATCGTCACCCTGATTTGCAGCATTTAATCCTGGATGAGGAGGAGATTCGTCTTCAGAAGCTTCACCCATTGTAGCGTCGAATTCTGCTATAGCTTGTCTGTCATGATCACTTGGGGGGATATCTTCTTCTTGGACTGTTTCTTCCAGAGTTTTCTCAGGTGTTCTTTCGACAGCCAATTGTTTCTGAAAATAATTCTAAGTTAGATGAAAGAGATGCAAAGAAGATGAATATATACAGTCGAAATAAAGATTTACCTCAGGAATCTCAGTGTTAAAACTAGATTTCCCACTCTCCGTATCCTTCGACTGAAGGTTAGCACTGGGAGTACTTGCAGAATCCTTTCTAACTGATTTAACAATGGATCTTTGGGAAGAGACCTTCTTGATTTTCTTCTTCTTCTGAGGAGGGGGGATTAGCTCTGGAGATTCGTCACCAGATTCTTCATTAGGAACTTTATCTTCTTCTTTCTCCTCTTCATTCTTTCTTTTTTGGACTGATGGGGGTTTTCGACTTACCTAGTCATGCAGACCAAAGCCAGTTAGTTTCTTAAAAGGAAAAAGAATAAATGGAAAGAGTGAGTTTTGTACCTTTGTCGAAGGTTTCTTAGCAGCACTTGGCGACGCTTCGACAAAAGTTTTCTTGGTAGGAATCCTTACGGCTAAGGAAAGAAAGGAGATTCAGAAACGAATATAAGAGATACATGATAATACAGTTAGAATAACAAAGGAAAAATCATGTTTTCTGTGAACACCTTCAAGAGTGGGATCTTCCACGCGAACGTGTTCTATTCCAATATGAAGGTGCCCTTGGTATTCGTCCAGATGATACTTAGTCGGAACCACACGCTCAACAGGTTTTTTGTATTGTTGACGAAGAATTTTCATATAGTCCCCACAAACGAACCAATCTGGAAATGGAGGGCTAAATGCCATGCCAAATTCAGCAGTTGGCAGAGGAGGAAATTTTGGTGGATGACAACTGAAAGCCAGGTCATAGCGCGCCTCTGGTCGAAGATTTGAAGGCAATGACAATTTTTCAAACTTCTCCGTCAATTTACGTTTTAATTCTGCTGCTGCTTCGTGTATGGTTCGACTAAGATCATCAGGTCTATACGCAGTTTCGAAATATTTTTGAAATTTTTGTATTTCTCTAATGTGTCTTTGAATACCTTTTTTGGTCCGATCCTGCACAAAAGCAAAAGCATTTGTTAAATGTGTAGTGAAGGCTGCTACGTCAAAAAATCTGGTAGAATAATAATCCTTCCACCACTCATCAAACTCAGGAGTACATAGAAAAGATGGTCGAAAGATCACTGGTCGAATGTCAAGAGAGTCATCAGTCAGCTTCTTCGACAGTTCTTTGCTCTCATCTTCAGTATGAAGGGAATTGTAAAAAATGATGGATCCTTTCTTTGGGAAGATGGGTCGAGGTTTTATTTGGATCAAGCCAAACTGTCTAGCAACGAAATTGGGTTGATAGACTATCAAAGCTATTTGGTTCTTGGTTGCGTTACGATGGGAAAAAAGGAGCCTGGGGGTTAAAAATGATTCCCAAACATTCAAAAATACGTTTTCATCCTTCTGCATTTCCAAAGGCAGTTGTTGGGTAAACCATTCAGGTCCAATTTTCCTATCAGCAAAAGGTGCCATGGTCGAAGTAAAATGGTACCTTTTGGCAAACATCATGACATAACTTTTGAAAGCTTGTCGAAGGCTAATTCCTTCATCAGTTGGCGTTAGTTGCACCAACCTAGGCCATTCGACAGTCCTGCCTTTCACTTTTTCTTCGTCCACCTCTGGTTCTACAGGAAGAGAAGCTTCAAAGGTGGCATTGAGCCATAATTGTAAAATCCAGAAAGGTCTTGACAAATTGATTTTACCTTGGGTTTTGATGGTTTTCAAAAGATGTACGCTCTCACTCAAAGATTCGTAAAGATTCGCCAAAACTATTTCACTTAAACATAGTTTGGTGCCTGCGTGAAGCTGATTGGCCATGGTGATGAATCTCTTGGCAACTTGGAGGGAACAAGAGCAAAACACATATTTGGATAGCCACAGAGTCAAAAAGGCTATGTGTTCGACATCCGAGACTTCCGTGGTACTCTTGTCATGATAATAAGACGTAAATAAAGAGTATGGAGCAAAGCTAGTGTCGAAAGCGATGGTATCTTTGTTTAGGTTAATGGGGTCGAAATCTATCACATTGGGGAGAAAGCCAAGGATGGTTGCTGCGTCGAAGAGAGTGGGCGTAACCATCCCACAAGGAAGGTGAAAAGTGTTGTAGGTACTGTCCCAAAAATAAAGCGAAGCTAAAAGCATATTGGGGCAAATATTGGGTCCTACTCTCGACAATTGAATAAGGTCGAAGATGCCTACTTCCTTCCAAATATCCCCTTTAATCTTTTCAACTTTATCTAGCCAAGATAAGTAGTCTGAAGGGTCTTTCGACCATGGACAAGTTCTAAATATCCTGGTGTAATTCAAATAGGTTAAGTTCAACTCTCCATCATCCGTCGAACTCGGTGGATCATTTTGTTCTACAGTTTTTTCTTTAGGTTGAGGTTTCACTCCAACACCTATGGGTTTGGTATGGAAATAAGTTGGAAAAAATTCTTTTAAACGATCTGGTTTAATCTCTGGATTCGGAAGTGGACCTAACATAGCGTGACAGTTTCCAGAAACAAGAACAGGAATTAATACCTGGGATTTGTAGATACATTCTTTTTCTCTCTCATTTGGAGGTTCAGGAACATATTGTTGGTTTCCAATAGTCATTGGTCCCTTCAAATCATGCGCAGGAGAAAGAGCTGAATCTCGATTCTTCTTGGAATGTTTGTTGCTGGAAGGTTTGTGAGGAGCCATTGTTGGGAAGAACAAAGGAATTTTTCTCAGGAAAGTTGAAAGTTTAAGAAAAAATGGGTATGAAGAAAGGAGTTCTAAAGCGTTAAAAGAGTTCAGAGAAAATGGTTTATGGGTATTTATAGAAGGAAGATGATAAAAACGCTTTGAAATATTAATGATGACTGTGGGACACGTGGCCGATTTTCATGGTGATGTTGAAGAGGTGGAAGTTGAAAAGAGGCCATGATGTTAGGAAATGATGGAGGTAGAGTCTGAACGTGGGCTAGACGTGACATCTTGGAGAAAGTGTAATGATGAATATGTATTGGAAATTGAGATTACAAAAACTTGGAAATAATGAAATTAAATGACATAGCATCAAAGCACTGGTTGACAACAAATGACTGTTTCTCCAAAACAGTCGAAACATCTTTGTTGGGGGGCAATTTGTATACGTGCGTTTTTGACGCCATGAGATTAGTATGCAAAAGGGTTTTTTCGACAAATGACGCCATTGGAATTAACAATTTAGTTGATAAGTGTTTTCAACACTTTGACATATTGATGGTTTGACAATTCGACAAAGTCTGGAGAGAGACGTCATTTTGACATAAAGTGAAATTTTAAATTCAAAAGAGTTGTGACGTTTGGCAGAAGACGCGTGGAAGCATTTGGCGAAAAGAAGAAAGCCAAGTGTCACAGTTTTAGGATTTGTTCGTTAGTAACAATTATTTTGTTTG